>NC_053494.1:201956830-202262663 GCF_905171775.1 Rana temporaria
CATGCCATCAAACAGCAACTGTGCCATCAATTGTCACCACTGTGCCATGCCATCAAACGCAGCCACTGTGCCATCAATTGTCACCACTGTGCCATGCCATCAAACGCAGCCACTGTGCCATCAATTGTCACCACTGTGCCATGCCATCAAACGCAGCCACTGTGCCATCAATTGTCACCACTGTGCCATGCAACACAGAAACTGTGCCATCAATTGTCACCACTGTGCCATGCCATCAAACGCAGCCACTGTGCCATGCCATCAAACGCAGCCACTGTGCCCCTCAACTGTTGCCACTGTGCCAATTGTCACCACTGTGCCCTTTAATTGTCACGACTGTGCCCCATGATGCCACTGTGCCCATTGTCACCACTGTGCCCCATGATGCCACTGTGCCCATTGTCACCACTGTGCCCCATGATGCCACTGTGCCCATTGTCACTCACCACTGTGCCCCATGATGCCACTGTGCCCATTGTCACCTCTGTGCCCTTTGTCACCACTGTGCCCCATGATGCCACTGTGCCAATTGTCACCTCTGTGCCCTTTGTCACCACTGTGCCCCATGCTGCCACTGTGCCCCATGCTGCCATTGTGCCAATTGTCACCTCTGTGCCCCATGATGTCACTGTGCCCCTTTCCCTGTAAAAAGCACTTACCTGAGGATTCCATGTGCTCCCTCGATGTCTTCTGCCGCTGTGGTGAAGCTTCAGCCAATCAGGTTCCTGATAACCAGAATCCGGGAACCTGATTGGCTGAAACGGCCGTTTGTCTTATACAATGAGCGCAGATTGCCTGCGCTCAGAGTATAGACAGCTGAGAGCCGGAGAAAAGCCTATCAGAGCCGCTGGCTTTGATAGGCAGTTCCCCTCAGCCAACCAGCTGCCGCTATTCGGGTAACCGGCGTCCCGCATCCGGTTATCTGAATAGACCAGGCAGCGCTGGCAACCAACAATAACATACATTTGTGCATTTATGCACGAATGTGTGTTATTTGCGAGAGGGGGTGGCGCTGCAGCGCCCTCTATAGACGGCCGCCAGAACTGCGGCTAAAATGTCAAAATGACATTTTAGCCGAATAAAAGTTCTTAAAGGGCCCGTTTTTTTTTTTTTTGTGACTGTGGGAGGGGGCGGCGCCCGTGCGTCCCTATGGACGGGCCGCCACTGGTACCAACTATAGGTAGCAGGTGTTCTACCGAGAAGTGGCCGCCTCGAACTGCGCATGCTCATCACAACAACTGACTTTACGATCAGCTGTTGTTTTGGTGAGGTGACACCTGCGCACAATAGCTGGCACTTCTTGATAGAACCCACGTGCTGCCGAGGTACGTTCAAGTTGGTGAGGGGCGGATTTTTACATGATGGGGCCGGATTATTAAATGATGCACAGTGCTGCTAAAATGGGGCGTATTTTTTAATTATGCCCACTGCTGGAAAACAGTTTTCTGATAAAAAAAAACGCCCTCCGGTTTACTACACACGCCCCGCAAGCGTCCAGGAAGAATAGCAGAAAAATTTGTTTTGCAGTACTGCCCATCATGTAATAATCTGCCCCATCATGTAATAATCTGCCCCTCACCCACCTGAACACGCCTCGGCAACGCGGGGCACAATCTGACAGAAAAAAATATTTTGTCTGCTATTGTGCGCAGGCGCTGTCTCAACAGCCGATCGTAAACTCAGCTGTTGTGATGCGCAGTTCCAAATCCTTTTTTTTTCTATTAAATCCACAAGATTTATTGTCCAATAAAACAGGATGTCCTATTAGACTATAATTATTTGATGCATTTCTCCCTGCCTGGGGCTTAGGAGCTACTGTGTTTTCCTGAAAATAAGACCTAGAGTTATTTTCCTGGCTGCAATATAAGCCCTACCCTGAAAATAAGCCCTAGTTTAAAATGCTTGTACAATCCTATAATCCACTCTATTACAGGAATATATAATTTATTTATTTATTTATTAAAATGCTTATTAGGAGCGCAGTCATTACCAGAAGGCATCGATGCGCTCATAGAACCAACATATACAAGTACAAAACACATCTCTCATTACTGTAAGATAACAATATAAAACCACATAATAGCATTTAAAAGAACTAAAAAAATACTACTATCTTACCCTAATTAGGGCCATACACTTGAAGAAATAAAAACGTTTTTAAAAACTATAATGTACAATGTGTGTGTTTCTGTAATATAATTGCGTGGAAGAGAGCTCCGGCGGTCACAGAAGCGCAGAGCGGCGCTATAACGAAGGTATGTGGCACAATTATATTACAGAAATGCACACATTGTACATTATATACTTCTGTAATAGAGTGGATTATAGGATTTTACAAACATTTTAACTCGGTTCACACTGGGGATTCCTGACAGGCAGGGAGAGAGAGGAGGAGAGAAGACAGCACATTACATGGTAAGACCTACCCCGAAAATAAGCCCTACTGTGTCGTTTGTTGCCAAAATAATACAAGACCCAGTAGTAGACAGGGTAGCATTTATACACATACAACACTCAAACATTGTTCTATTTCATTAAATTACAAAGCATGATCTTAAATACCCCCCTAAAACCAACTACTTGACTGACATTAGACCTGACACTATAACGCACATTTTCAACAGATATTATGCAACAGAGTACTTGTACTTACAGATAACGAGTAGTCCGCAGGAGGAGAATTACTTTGTAGTTAAAGTAAGCCAGGCTTTACCGAACTAGTCTTAAAAATCTTCCATTCTACCTCCTAACACATATTCTGACGAAAGTCTAAGGCCTGATTCACCTATGCAGATTGCAGTTTGCATATTTCAGGTGCATTTTGCAATTTTCAATTCACGTTCTTGATCCATTGAAGTCTATGGAACCAAAAACAAGAAAAAGTCCCTGGCCCTTTCCATAAAATGCACAGATGTGAACTATAGCTATAGGAAACCATGTTAACCATTTAAGCCCCCGGACCTTTAGGCAGCTAAATGCCCAGGCCAGGTTTTGCGATTCGGCACTGCGTCGCTTTAACAGACAATTGCACGGTCGTGCGACGTGGCTCCCAAACAAAATTGGCGTCCTTTTTTCCCCCACAAATAGAGCTTTCTTTTGGTGGTATTTGATCACCTCTGCGGTTTTTATTTTTTGTGCTATAAACAAAAATAGAGCGACAATTTTGAAAAAAATTCAATATTTTTTACTTTTTGCTGTAAAAAATATCCCCCAAAAACATATATAACATTTTTCTTTTCCTCAGTTTAGGCCGATACGTATTCTACCTATTTTTGGTAAAAAAAAATGCAATAAGCGTTTATCGATTGGTTTGCGCAAAATTTATAGCGTTTACAAAATAGGGGATATTTTTATTGCATTTTTATTAATTATTTATTTTTTACTACTAATGGCGGCGATCAGCGATTTTTTTCGTGACTGCGACATTATGGCGGACACTTCGGACAATTTTGACACATTTTTGGGACCATTGTCATTTTCACAGCAAAAAATGCATTTAAATTGCATTCTTTATTGTGAAAATGACAGTTGCAGTTTGGGAGTTAACCACAGGGGGCGCTGAACGTGTTAGGCTTCACCTAGTGTGTGTTTACAACAGTAGGTGGGTGTGGCTGTAGGTCTGATGTCATCGATTGTGTCTCCCCTATAAAGGGGATGACACGATCGATGCGCCGCCACAGTGAAGCACGGGGAAGCCGTGTTTACATACCGCTCTCCCCGTTCTTCAGCTCCGGGGAGTGATCGCGACGGAGCGGCTATAAACGAATAGCCGCGCCGTCGTCCCGGATCGCTCCCCGAGGTAAGCCGCACGCAGCGGAGCGGGGGGGGGGGGGTTCGCGATCGGACCCCCCCACCCGCTAGAAGGCAAGGACGTATATATACGCCCATCTGCCTGTCCGTGCCATTTTGCGGACGTAAATAGTCATGCGGCTGGGCGTTAAGTGGTTAAATGGAATGTAGTGTGTTTCTACAAAACTGAAAATGCACCAAAAAAATGCATAGGTGTGCAAAAGACAAAGTTCTGTATACTTCGTTTCAGCCCGCTCCCATCTGGTCACCTAATCTCCCCTTTGTCAACCAGCACCGGTTGCAGGGAAATGGAGAGAATGCTCTGACAACAGCTGGTTATGCCTGGGAGCAATGAATGTAAGCCATAGACTTTCTATGGCCCATCTGATGTTGGAGCTCACCCCTCTCCCTTGAAGTGGCTGCTGGCTGACACATGGGAGCTGGATCATATGACCGGAGTGGACTGAAAATGGGTAAGTATTCTTACACAGTATAGGTGTTTTGAGGTAGCGTGTAAATTTTAGCACCAGGAATGATTGAAATGGAACATGGGTAAATGTTCTGCTTCTTCATGGGAGAAATGCATCAGAAAGTCTAGACTGATGAGGCATGTCATGCCCAACAAGCAATGGTTTGTTGATTTTGAAAACAAAAGGGGATTTAGCAGCGATTTGGGCTGTATTGTACCATAAACAAAATAAGATCCTTACTTTATGAGAATGAATAGTTGAAAAGGCATTTCATAAGTGTCGCATTTGGTTATTGGTACATTTTGCTTTTTTACGCAGTCCACCTCTACAATAGTTTTGATTGCTGTAGCATAGATTTGGTTCAAAGTGTAAATGGCTTTTAATGCATTTACACATACTCTGAAGGCCCCCCTTCTCTGTGCGCCCTCCTAGTCTTATAATCATTTGCCCCTTAATCCAGTGCTTTGCAGCTTGTTGGTGGCACACATCCACTTATCAAAATTCTACTGGCCAGGCCTGTGCATACGCGTTACACTCTGTTGAATCCTAGGAGCATTAGCACTTCAATGGAGCGTGAGTGAGTGAAAAACTTGTATAGCACTACATATGCGAACTGAATCGCCTCAAGGCTAGCCATCTAGCAGAATACAGTTTATCCATAAATGGGGCAGCAGCTTGTGTGCACAGTAGAAAGAGGACTGAGTTGTAACATTTCAAAGGGCCATGCAGTTAAGAGATCCCTTATTTTCTGTTTGAGAAAGTCGGAATAGGTTAAAGCAGTGTTTCTCAACTCCAGTCCTCACGGCGCCCCAACAGGTCATCTTTTCAGGCTTTCCATTTTTTGCACAGGTGAATTGATCAGTTTCACTGCCTTAGTAATTACCCCAGCTGTTTCATTTGAGGGAAATCCTGAAAACATGAACTGTTGGAGCATCTTAAAGCGGGGGTTCACCCAAAAAACACATTTTTAACATTCGATTGAGGCTAATTGTGGGAAGCACAATTGGGTGTTTTTTTTTTTTAAATCAATGCAGTACTTACCGTTTTAGAGAGAGATGTTCTCCGCGGCTTCTTGGTATGGACTGCGGGACTGGGCGTTCCTATTCATCATCATATTTGATTGACAGGCTTCCGACCGTCGCATACAGCGCGTCATGAGTTGCCGAAAGTAGCCGAACGTCGGTGCGCAGGTGCCGTATAGAGCCGCACCGACGTTCGGCTTCTTTCGGCAACTCGTGACGCGCTGTATGCGACGGTCGGAAGCCTGTCAATCAAATAGGAACACCCAGTCCCGAAGATCATACCCGGAAGCCGCGGAGAACATCTTTCTCTAAAACTGTAAGTACTGCATTGATTTAAAAAAAAAAACACTCAATTGTGCTTCCCACAATTGGCCTCAATCTAATGTTAAAAAAAAAAATTCGGGTGAACCCCCGCTTTAAGGACTGGAGTTGAGGAACACTGGGTTAAAGAAACAGATTTAACATTAGAGCAGCAAAGCAATAGGTTTGCTTGGCCTACAGGTGCAGTTATTGGGGTCTACAAAGATTTTTAGCAAACTGCTAGTAGTATAATGTGTGAGTGTGCTACCATCAATCGTATGCTCCCAACCAACTTACCATAAGCCCACTGACACATTTTGGGTTTCTTAATGGTTGTTCCAATATGAAAAGTTTAATGTTCTCAAATCATATTGGAAAAAACAACTTTTTACCAGCTGAATACATCTTTTGATATTCCAAATTCTTTAACACAATTAAATTGGCAACTGCAATCTATTTCAAATGTTGATCCTAATAAATGTAAAGCTATATAATGGAATATCTTACTTTGCTTAATGTGATCCTTTATGTATCTGAGGTTTCGAAGCGGGTCAACTTCTAATGGTGCTTCTGGGATGTTGGGGTCTGAATGTGACCCTTTCAACAGGTAACCGAGCCCAAGCCTTTCCAGTTGGACGTCCTTTTCTTCTTTCTTCACATAAAGCGGTGGCAATGATGGGTTCTTCCTAATGGATGGCCTTGAGGTCAAGTGCTCTGGTGAGAAGTCAGGGAGCCATTGTGCAGGTAGAAAGTTTTTCTTTCTGGAATACAAAAGTGTCAGTTTACTAGGTTATATAATTTGTTTTTATCAGTCTGTTCAATTCACAAATACATTTGCATGGGTTTGAAATGAGGGTTTTATGTTTTGGAGGTCAAGTGGATGTAGACACCCCTCACATTTATTAAATGCATGTGTTTCCATTGAAGAGTACTGGGCTGCCATCACACCTGTAAGGGGCCCGATGCCCCCCGTTTTTTTTATTTTGTCTGACACCCCCCCCCCCCTTTAGCAACTCGCGGCAGGAGAGAGAAGAGATGACACTTTTGTTACCACAAACGGCAGGAGAGAGGAGCCCCCCCCCCCCCGTTCTTTGCTCCAGGGGGGGCCTGCCTAAAGCTGTGTAATGGGCTCCAAAATTTGTGATGGCTGCCCTGGTTACAGCATACAGACATTTTAGACAAATGTGCACCTACAACCTTGTAGCACATTTTTCAAGTAAGCTATTTTCTAACATGGCACAAGGCCAGCTTCAAAACATGGATTGATGAGTTTGGTGTGGAGGGACTAGAGCAGTGGTTCTCAACCTTCCTGGGGCCGTGATAAAAATTTCCCAAGTTGTGGGGACCCTTAACAGTAAAATTATTTTCATAGCATGGATTGTCGGCACCCAAGGCAAGACAAGTAATTTGCTCCCCTAACCTGTGGACGTTTAGCGCTCCCGGAGTCCCTTTCACTCGTACAGTATTAAAACTCCTTATGGTACATTTTAGGATGTACCACTCTTTCTCTTTGTTCTAATTTCTTTCCCTTTTATCTCTCGCTATCCTAATTTGTTGTTTTTTGTTCGCCATCCCTCTCTCTAGCCGTCTTTCTTATTCTTTCTCTCCCTTTTTCTTTGTTCCTCTCCTTCTTTTCCCCTTTCATGTATTCTCTGTTTTTATTCTTTCTCTTACTCCTTGGTGGGGGGAACGGGATGAGTGGCAGTGCTGAGGGGAGTTGGTATGAGTGGCAATGATGGGGGGGAATTCTGATCAGCCAACTTAGGTACTCTTGATGAAGGTCATCTGCTGATCTGAGAACTGTAGTGGGGACTTTTAATGGCAACTATAATCACAGGTAGTGTTACTGTGTCTCCAGCTCTGTGGTGTCTCGTAGCAGTGACACCTATGCCGAAATCAGGAAATAGGGTCTCCTCCAGCCCCTCCCACTTTACATTCCGTCACCAGTCAACTGAACACTAGTCTCTGCCCCCCAGTCATGCCATGAACTGAATTGGCGGCTGCGAAGGGGCTTAGTGGACGGCCACAGGCTCCAGGGAAAGCCCTGCTGGGCGGCTGCAAAAAGGCTGGGAGAGCAGTGCGGGATTCAGGAACAGCCCAAGATTTGGTGACCCCTGCCAAATCATTATTCGACCCCCAGGTTAAGAACCACTGGACTAGTTATTTGCACAGAGCCTCAGCCCCACTGCCCACCCTTGGAATTATTTTGAAAGCTAAGTGTGAGCCATGTCTTCTCATCCAACATCAGTACATGACCGCACAGATGCTCTTTTGACTGCATGCACACATTCTCACAGCCACAATATCTTGTGGAAAGCCTTCCCAGCAAAGTGGAGGCCAAAGGGAAGCCAACTCATGCTCATATTGGTGTGGTAGGTACATATCTACAAGCTGTATGCCATATAGTGTAAAAGGAACTCATGAGTGAAGTATCCAGGAGGATTAAGAAAGATATGTGAGGAAAATAACTGATGAGTAAGATGGGTATGTTCAATTCATAACAGAGGCGTAATTAGAGGATGAGTGACAAGAATTTTGTGCTGAGGATCAGTGACGAGTGACACAAGTTTGGAGAACAACCAAGGTTTAGGAATCGGAGAGGAAGATGGGTGAATCTCATCTTCTAACAGACTCAGTAAAAAGTGATACTGTACTTATGAAATAGAATGCAAAGGAAGTAAGGTTTGTACAATGAATACCTTGATTTTAAAGTTACCTTTCATCCATTGTATTATTTTCTAGATCATAAACAGGGGCATCTCCTGCTTCGCCAGCTTCTGGACAGATTGGCACTTCTATAGATATACAGATACACCAGTGAAATGCATTATTCCTTTTCCCTCGAGAAAGTTCTTCAGATGTAATAAAATAAGCCTTAAACAAAATCTCTCATCTTAAAATTTGTTTCTGTATATACACATATATACCGGTATATATTTTTTTATTTGTCCAGTGTGCAGATGTAAAGCTGGCCATAGATTTTTTAATTAAAGGCTTAGGAAAATTCTCAGAACATTTGAATGTCGTTCAAAAGAGTTCATCTGCTTTTAACCACTTGCCACAGTTTTACTGCGGAAGCATGGCACGGCTGGGCGAAACAATGTTATGTTGCGTCGCTTTGCCCTGTGGCCACTAGGAACGCGTGCCTGTTGCTTGCTCCCAGAGCCTATGCTCCGGTAACCCTGTGTATATATATATATATATATATATATATATATATATATATATACACACACAGTGGAACCTTGGTAACGCAGTTAACAAGCGTTTTGAAAGACAAGCAACTTTTTTTAAAAAAAATTCAGAATTCAAGCTAATGGGGTGTGCAGTACCGCATTTGGCCAGAAGTGCGGGGGCATCAGTGGCACTCCGAACGGCTTGGAGCCATTCGGAAATACTCAGGTGTTTCTGAGATCAACCAAGCTGTCCCGAGTATTTCTGAGGCTCTCTGGCACACCCCCCACCTCTGGCCACATGCGGTATTGTATGCCATAGAAGTCAATGCAGAACTAATTATCTTTGTTTCCATTGACTGCTATGGGGAAACTTGCTTTGATATACGAGTGCTTTGAAATTGCAAGCATTCTCCTGGAACGGATTATGCTCATAATCCAAGGTTCCACTATGTGTTTGTGTGTATATAATTTGTATTTTTTTTCATTCTTCTCGAGTATGTATTCTCAACTCAATCTCTTCTATTGCTTCCATCAGCCTCCCCAAAATCCTTTTCTTTCTTTTTCCCTCTGCCGCTGTGATTAGAGTACGGATATTCTCACGAATGTTTATTTGAAAACCTACCAGGGTAAAGCCAACTTTATTATTATTATTTTTTTGTAGAAACAAATGACAGACACAACAGTAAACTTGCTGTACCTGCTTCTGGCTCCTGACTTATATCTTCCACAATAATCCCATCACAGAGTGGCTGAAAATCAAAATGGAAGCCAATTCAGAACATTGTTAATATTTGCATGAAGAAACTGAAAATGGCTTTTTGTAGCTTACACACAAAAAAAAAGAACCAAAAAAAAAAAATTATATTGATATAAACAAACTTGATTTATTGAGTGTAAATTGCACAATGATAAAACACGTCGGCAGAAACACATGTACCTGGTCAAAGGCAACCTGGAAAGTTGCTGAGTGTTGGCAACTGTTACCTGTGTTTCCCCAGTGGGAAGACCTTCCACAAATTCCCATTTCACAACCTGTTGTAACAGTGCCGTCTCGTTACGTAATTAGTCATTGTGTCGGCGTACAGAGAGGTGGCGGAGGACTGCTGCCAACCATCTGCCTTTACATGATATGGCTGAGCGATTATTACCCAAGAGGCAGGTGGCGGCTGTGTGCTGTAATCCTAACTGAAGGGGAACAAAGAAGCTTCAATCCTGGACTCGCATCTGCCTGGCTGGAGGGCATAAGCTGCCCAAAACACTTAGATCTGGAGCAGATAACCAAATTTTCCAATTACTGCACTACTATTATTTCTGTTGCAGGACATACACCTTTTTTTCTTGTTGATTACTGCACTTTTGAGTAATTTCAGGTAATTTTTTCAACCGTTAGTTAAAGGCCAAGTTCACCTTTTAAAAAAAATTATAATGGCACATTTTTTTTGCAGGAAATTGCATTTACTATATTATTTATTTTTTCACAGGCACCTGCTAAGTATTGTTGTACCTGTGAGCAGTGGATGTTGGGTGCAATGCCAGTCTCTGTGCCCATACCAAGATACAGGCGTTCAGTTCTAGAGCTGGAGGGGAATTTATGTTCCATCCGCGGTGGCAGGTGGCATTTGTAGTTCATTCATTCACGGATCTCTGTGAGTGAATGATGCCGCTGTGTGGGCAGAGTCCTGCAGCTGCTCCGAATTGAAAAGTGACTGCAGGGGAGAAACTTCTCCTGCAAGCTGTCACATTTGAAGACGAAGTGCCATTTGCACCACCTTACATGTTACACCCTTTTACCTACAGGTAAGCCTAGACTAAGGCTTACCTGTAGGCAGGGCTGCTGTTAGAAATCAAGGGGCCCCATACAGCCTACCTGGCAGGGCCCCCCCAATATATTAAGACCATATTTTTTTAAAAAATACACTAAAATCATTATTAGTGGACACAAACATAACAGAGAACCTGTGTGAATTAGCCCTTTTTTATTGTTTTTTTTTTTACATAAAAAAATGATTATATTCACAGTGACAAGGGGGTCACAGTCACAGAAGCAGGCAGAACAGGGAGGGAAATAAGTGTCAGGGAAGCAATTACAGGAATTATTCCCTATGTCTCTCCCTGCAGCAGCTGAAAGCCGGCAAGAGGAGGAGAAACTGGCTTTCAGCTGCTGCAGAGAGCTGCACAGGGCATTCTTCTGTAACTGCCCCTCCACCAAACCACACTAATTCCCCCTGCTGTTTGGGCCCCCCAGTGTGCCCGGGCCCCCTATAGGAGGACTGGTGGTCCCCCCTTATCAGTGGCCCTGCCTGTAGGTGCTGAAAATATCTTCTAAACCTCTACGGTTTAGGAGATATTTACAATAGAGACGTGCGCCAATGTCTGTGGTGCATGCGCTGAAGACAACGGCGCAGGCACACTTTAGAAGCGGCAATCGTGCCGTTTCTAAAGGAGGTCATGCTGTGACTGGTGGCTCCCACGCGCATGCGCGAGAGTGACGTCAAGCGACTCCGGTCACAGAGCCAGAGTTTGTGGCCCCAGAAGAAAGACAGGTGAAGATGGACGCTCGCTGCTAGTGGGGACCGCAGTGACATCACAGGCTTTGGTTTCAGGTAAGTGACACATAATGGGCTACTATGCGATGCATAGTAGCCCATTATGCTTTACCTTTGCAGGGAAATAGAGAGGAAGTAAAACCCATCAGGGTTTACTTCCTCTTGAATAACTAGTAACAAGGTTCCAAAAAATAAAGTTTGCCTTTAAAGTGTATCTGAACCTCAAACCAAAAATATAAAAAAAAAAAATGAAAATATTGCAGCTTACTAGTTCTTGGTGCGGTTGCTGCACTTGTTTTATATTTTCTAGTTTTTCTGCTTTATTTTCACCTAGTAATCATTAGGGGTGCAACGGATCAAAAAACTCACGGATCGGATCGATCCTCGGATCAGGAGTCACGGATCGGATCATTTTCAGGTTAGTAAAAAAAAAAAAAAAAAACACAAGACAAACAAAAGTTTTGTCTTTTTACATTTTTATTAATATATTTATTTTTTTACTACTAATGGCGGCGATCAGCAATTTTTTTTCGTGACCGCGACATTATGGCGGACACATCGGACAATTTTGGGACCATTACAGTTTTACTAGTGTGGGGGCAATGTTGGCTATGGCTATTATTAATAGCCATAGCCAACATTGCCCCCACACTAGTAAAACAGTAACACTGTAATTGTCATTTTTGCCACTGTAATAATAGTCATAGCCAACATTGCCCCCACACTAGTAAACAGTAACACTGTGTGTATAGCCATTTTTCCCACTGATTACAGTGGGAAAAATGGCTATACACACAGTGTTACTGTTTACTAGTGTGGGGGCAATGTTGGCTATGACTATTATTACAGTGGCAAAAATGGTAATTACAGTGTTACTGTTTTACTAGACCGAGTACATCAGTACAGTGAGTTGGCTAATGGCTATTAAGCCATTAGCCAACTCACTGTACTGATGTACTCGGTCCGTCTCACTGCACTCAGGTTGCATGCAGAGTCAGCGGCGCAGCGCGCTCTTGCAAAATAGAAAAAATCCACGAGCAGAGGGAGGGGTGATGACGTCAGCGCGCACCGCCGCCGAGTGTACCAAGATGGCCGACCGCTCCGGAGCTAGGCCGGATCGGGCACGATCCGTTGCACCCCTAGTAATCATGCAAATAACACTTCCTGTCCCTGGATAGCTACACCCTCCACCAGTGTATCTAGGGTTGTCACCCCATGCTGCTCTCCTGATATTGACTACAAACTTGTCCTTATCCCTTCAACTCCATTAGGTGGGAGGGGATTGGTAATATAAGATATAGAATGGAAAGAAAAAGTAAAGAGCTTAAAATAAGTTTTTTTTTTTTTCTGGTGGATGCAGCATTGGTTCTCCCGCCAGCTCTAAAATGGAGAACCGAGCAATCAAACACTGCTGATCGTTCAGTTCTCAGTGAGCAAAGAGCTGGTGACTGTCAACCATTGCAGTATGATCTGCTCACCCTGTGCTCACTGGAGCATTGGGCTGTGAGAGGGGGTGTGAGCGGCCGGCTCAGGCCTGCTACAAAGGCTTAGCCAGGTGCCATTCCAGGCTCCTGGGTAGATTCCAACCATATGGTCATGGTCTTTCCCCAGCCTGGACCGGCTCTGTGACATCAGCCAACAGCGGGCTTCAACCCTCTGTCGGCTGAAAACGGGTCATAGGAGTGCAGAACGAACTACACTCCTGTCATCCACAGGAGACATACAGCCAAACAAGCTTTGGCTGTACTTCTCTTTTAATGGTAAATGGTCTAGTTACATTACTGTAAGGAATACAACAATTATTTCTGTTAAACATTAGTTGGTGTAATTGCAATGCAAATCAAGGCACCCCTGTTGTCAGGAAGAGGCTCTACCTAAAATAGTTTTATTATACCTTCTTCCTGTAGCAAGAAACTGCTTTCATTACTCCCTGCAACATCATCAATAGGCTTATAAATTGTAGCAGGGTCAGCTGCTAAGAGCGCAGTTTCTGTTTTCAAACATATGTTCCCCCAGCCCCAGAATTACATCTCCCAAGAGCCCTTTCCCAGCGCACAGGTCATTCCTATATCAGCCAGTTTATTTCAGGATTCCTGCATGCCACCTATATAAAGCAACTTTTTGGGACTTATTCAGATTCTTAGTGCTCCAGTTTTAGTAAATCTACCCCTATATCTATGCAAACCTGCACTGCTGCTCGCTCTCTTTCTCTTTTTTTTTTTTTTTTCCCCCCCTGTGAATTTACTTTATAAATACAGAGCAATTTACACACGCTCATATAGGGATGTGCCTTGTAAAAGGTTTGCGTTTTTCAAATCTCTATAATGCTAAATGGTAAAAATGAACATTAAGACAGAACAACCCACTTCTGGCTAGTTTGTTCTTGAGTCTTGTGTTGAGAAAGACGCCCCCGACCAACTGCTGAGGAAGGAATGTTGATTAGAACTTCTGTTCTGAAAAATACATTATTTAGCTGCCTCACACACTAGCAAAGGAAAATCATTCTATGAACAAAAACAAAAAATCCCCAAATTTTAAGCAAAAAAATAAACGCACAGGCACTCCAGTCATGTATCAACCAGGATAAAAGACTTCCTTTGTTGCTTGGTATTCCATTGAATTTAGTCCAGAAGTTTCAATTAAAACGCAATTTAAAAAAAAACATTTACACAATTAAAAAAGAGAAAATACAATAAAAAAAAAAAAAGAGAGGCTTGAGAGCTCACAGGGGAAAAACACAGTAAGGAACAATTTCATGAGAAGTAGATAATAGGGCCATTAAAGGGGAGTTCCAGCCTTTTTTTGTTTATTAAAAGTCAGTAGCTACAAAAAGTGTAGCTGCTGACTTTTAATAAACAGACACTTACCTGCTCCACGGTCCAGCAATGCGGCTGCCCGAAGCTCCGCTCCTCTCTCCGACGCCTCCATTGCCACTTTGGGAACCTGACCGTGACAGCTTTCGGCTTCCTGGGACCTGTCGTGTCCCAGATCGCCTAGAGGGAGGGGCCACCTAGGGGCAGAGGAGGAGTCGCCTAGGCGGCCCATAGGTGGAAGTAGGAAGTGGGATAGGAAGTCCCACTCCTAACAAAGCCCCCACTCCCCCCTCAAAAAAATTACATACCAAATGTGGCATGTAAGGGGGCGAGGAGTGCTTAAAGTGGAAGTTCCACTTTTGGGTGGAACTCCGCTTTAAAGAGGAAGTAAACCTTGATGGGTTTTACTTCCTCTTTTTTTCCCCCTGCAAAGTAAAAGCATAACGGGCTAGTATGCCACTTACCTGCAAACAAAGGACACAATGCCCCCGCTGGTGGCCGCATCCATCTTCGCCCCTCTTTCTTCCAGGGGTGCGGACTCTGGCTCTGTGACTGACCGGAGTTGCGTGACGTCACTCCCGAGCATGTGCCCGGGAGCCATCAGTCACGGCACCTGCTAGTGAAGAAACAGCACGGAGGGCCATTTCTTTATAGCGCGTGCGCCAATGACATCGGCACACTACAAGGTAAATATCTCCTAAAGGGTGCACTTTTAGGAAATATTTGCAGTACCTATAGATAAGCCTCTTACCTTTTAGGTACAACTTCTGCATTGGAGGTATACAACCACTTTAAAGCGGTGGTTCCCCTAAAAATAAAATTTTAACATTGCTTTTCCCAAATAAATTACGATTCGAATCGGCCGGTTTTATAAAAAAAAAAAGGTCCGTACATACCGTTTGTTGTTTTCGTTCCCACCGCCACTTCCGGGTACGATGCTGGCGGTGGGCGTTCCTAATTGATGGACAGGCATCCGACCGACGCATACATCTCGTCACGAGATGCCGAAAGAAGCCGAACGTCGGGAACGGGAACCACCGCTTTAAGTAGTGGATGTTTATGAATTATTTTTGGAGAATAGGGATATTGTTTTCTGTCACTTTAACAGGCATTGACTAAGGCTTTTTATCACCTGTTGCCCATGTATAATAATACATGTAACATGGGTATTGATATCTTGCCAATGACTTCTATTGGACTCACCAATGCACTAAAATGCAGAAAATAAGGGGCATGTTTTTTTTTAAGCACTGCAGCGCTAAGATGGGAACAGACACCATTTTTACTATAGGGAAGCTGCAACCCATGCAAATGCAACAGTGTAAAATCTTACAATGCAATTGTAACGTGTGAGTACTTAAAGTGATTGTAAAGTCAGAAGTTTTTTTTATCTTGATGTATTCTATGCATTAAGATAAAAAGCCTTCTGTGTGCAGGATCTCCCCTCAGCCCCTCGAATACTTACCTGAGGTCCATCTAGCTCCAGCGATGTTGTGGGAATGTCTCGGCTGCCCGGGACTCCCCCTCCTCATTGGCTGAGACAGCGGCGCGGCATCATTGGCTCTGGCTGCTGTCAAAGTCAGCCAGCCAATTAGGAGAGAAAGGGGGCGAAGCCAGGCTTGGCTCCAGTGCCCCTATAGCAAGCTGCATGCTTTGGGGGCACTCAACAGGAAGGAGGGACCAGGAGCACTGAAGAGGGACCCGAGAAGAGGAGGATCTGGGTGAGGTAAGTATAACATGTTTGTTATATTTAACTAAAAAAAAAATTGGACTTTACAATCACTTTAATATATGCAACCAGATATTCTATACAGTTTTAAAGTGTATTGTGATTGCCATCACATCTCACTTTAAACAGTTTTTATAAGCAAATTGATTTTTCTGTTTCAATCTATTTATTCGTTTTATGACACAACATAAGAAATCAGAAGCAACCAGGTTGGCTTAAAGGGGTTGTAAAGGAAACATTTTTTTTTCATAATAAGCATCCTTTACCTGCAGACATTCCTCTTTTCACTTCCTCATTGTTCGTTTTTGCTCAGAAGTTGCTCTATTTCTTCTCTGTTCTGTTCACTTCCTGCTTGTCTGATTTTACTGACCACCGTGAAGGGAGGCTTTACTGCGGTGGTCAGTAACGTGCTCACCCCCTCCTGGGAACTACATCTGTGTGGCAGGACGCTCTCTTTACGTGTTAAAGATCTTCAAGGAGGTGTGAATTACTGGGCGTGCCGCAATTCATACTGGGAAATGTAGTTCTTACATGAACGAACGCCGCAAACCAGGAAGTGAATGAGAGAACAGAAACTAGAACGCCGGAGGTGATATAGATGAATGAATTTAATAGGTATTTATTCGTTTTTTAACAGAATTATTACACTATTCTGTCTGTCTACCTTGCAGACATAAATTTTAGGCAAAACAATTTTTTCCTTTACAACTCCTTTAAGAATGATCAGGTATTACAGAGAATCCAAAAAGAATACGATGCTATTGAAGGATAATAAATGCAAAATGGAAAGAAAAGGGAAAAAAGGCCATACTCAGTCACCCCAGGGATGGCCCAACTCCTGCTGCGACCAACCCCAAAGGTTGGCATCTAGACATGTGCACAAAAAAAAAATGTGTTTCTTTTCGTCTCGTTTCCGTAGATTCGTAAAGATTTGTAATTTCGTAAGACGCGAGTTTTCATATTCGGACTCGTTCGTTATTTCGTAACAGTTTTATTTTCGTTGATACTGAATGATTTGTAATTCTGTCTAATTTATTCTCTTTGATTCCAAATTTGTAGTTGTGTTAGATAATAATTTTCGTGTATTCGATACACTACTCGTAATTTAGTAATTGTTACTTTTGTGAGATTGCCTTTTCCGTTGATTCGTAATATTGTTTTGTTTTCGTTGATTCGTGTCTACTACCGTGCTTCGAATGGATTCGTACTTTTATAAATACATCGCGGACATTCGCAATCTCGTATTTTAGTTTCTTTTTTTAACACATGGCTATAAGCCTCCGCCCCTGAACGCCATTTGGAGAGGGTGTATCTTAATTTCTAATAAGTCCTGTACTTACTCCCAGTCCACCCCCTTAGTCATGAGACCTGACTCAGTCTCCTCAACTGAATCTAAAAAGATTCAGGAATGTATTGTGACTCAGACACAAAAGAGATAAGCTGATTGGCTAAGATATTAAGTAAGATACATCACTCACTGCACTGCCCATTCAAAAGAACGATTCAAGAACATGAAATTACGAACAGACAAAGAAATGAATTTACGAACATACGAATGAAAATACGAACATACATATTAAGATACACTTTCTTACACTGTCCATTCAAAAGAACGATTCGAGAACACAAACGAATGAAATTGCCAACATACAAAGAAACGAAATTACGAACACACAAACAAAATTACGAACAGACAAAGGATTGAAAATACGGAATGCAAATCATTCATTCTAGATGTCATTTTCGTTCTTTTACTGTTTCGGTGTTTCGTATTTTCGTAAGTTTGTCCATTCGTAAGTTCGTATTTTCGCATGTTTGTTATTTTGCTTATTCGTAATTTTCGTACTTTGGTTCTTTCAGCTATTCGGATGTTCGAATTGATCCGAATGTATGAATACTAACTAATTTGTACGAAAACCGAATCGCACATGTCTAATGGCATCTGTAAGAACGGGAAAAAGGAACAGCCAGAAAGAAAGGAGAACAGAGTAAGAGAAAGTCTGAGTCTAGAAAGGGAAAGTAGGACAGAGTAAGAGAGAGTCTGAGTCTAGAAAAGGGAAGGGAAAAAAGAACTCAGATTTAGATATGCAAATAGAAGCAGTCAGAGAAGGCCCAAACAAACCGGTTGAAGTGAGGGAAAAACTCATAGGAAATCCAAGGTTTCCAGAAATAAAAAGTTAAGTAGCGCTGGGGCGCGGATAAGCCGAGAGTCAGGCAATGCAATAGGGTCAACTGCGGACCATTAAATGGAAGAGGTTCTTGAGCAGGCCAAAAACCCTGGACCAGAACCCCACCAGTCTCAGGCAGGACCCCCAGGTATGCAGGACATCTCCCCTTTGTCCACAGTTACAAAAGCATCTGTCACTACTTCCCGGAAAAGCATGGGTGACCCAAGCAGGGACCCAGTACTATCTGAAAAAAAAACCTATACGTAGCTTCAAGCGTGTTTGTATTAAAAGAACATTTTGCAACTGTTTTCCAAGCCTTACTCCAGTCCTCTACCTCTATTGGGGGATTGGAGGTCCCACTTTCATTGACACATGTAGGAGAGGGATGCTGATGACGGGCGTCCATTCAAAGATGTGTAGATGGCTGAGATGAGGCCAGGGGCCCCCAGGGATTTTATAAATCTTTTGCAAAGTTTCATACTTGGAGATCCTACCAGTAACAGCGCTTCCTGTTGCAGGCTGACAATGCTAAGCCACTGTTCTGTAAATAGAATCAGCATTGTCAGGCTGCCATGTGCTCTCATCTGGGCAGTCTGTCAGGTTTATCACACAGGCATTTCAATAGCCAAGTACAGAACGAAAACACTCTTGCCTTTTCCAAGGCTGTGCAGTGGCAAGGCACTCTATTCACATTGAATGAGCTAGCAGTGCACCTTAACACGCTTAAAAAAAATGCCTTTATCCAATGCAGCACGGCACAAGATGTGATATATGCATTGGGGTGCATCGCCCAGTGTGCCCACCAATGCAATTATGCACTGAGGTGCCATTTAAAATTAGTAATCTTGCAATGCATCACACCATTGTGTTGCTGCATATTGTGGGAACTCTGGGCCAGATTCATAAAGAAGATACGACGGCGTATCTCCTGATACGCCGTTGTATCTCTGAGTCTGGCCGGTCGTATCTATGCTCCTGATTCATAGAATCAGGTTACGCATAGATCTCCCTAAGATCCGACATGTGTAAGTGACTTACACCGTCAGATCTTAGGCTGCAATTCTAGGCCGGCCGCTAGGTGGCGATTCCATTGCGGTCGGCGTAGAATATGCAAATGAGTCGTTGCGCCGATTCACTAACGTACGCTTGCCCGTCGCAGTAAATTTACGCCGTTTCCGTAAGAGATATGCGGCGTAAAGATAAAGCTGCCCCCTAGGTGGCGTAGCCAATGTTAAGTATGGCCGTCGTTCCCGCGTCAAAATTTGAAATTTAACGTCGTTTGCGTAAGTCGTCTGTGAATGGCGCTGTACGCATTTACGTTAACGTTGAAACCAATGACGTCCTTGCGACGTCATTTAGCGCAATGCACGTCGGCAAATTTTAGGGACGGTGCATGCGCAGTACGATCGGCGCGGGAACGCGCCTAATTTAAATGATCCACGCCCCCTACCCGGATCATTTGAATTAGGTGGGCTTGCGCCGGGCGGATTTACGCTACGCCGCCGCAACTTTACAGGCAAGTGCTTTGTGAATCAAGCACTTGCCCGTAAAAACTTGCGGAGGTGTAACGTAAATGTGATACGTTACGCCGCCGCAGATTTACGCGAAAATACGTGAATCTGGCCCACTGTATTTACTATGCAAATATGTAAAAGGGGCTCTTAGCCTTTAAAGAAAATATAAACTGGTTTTGAACATATCTTTTTTTTGTTTATCATGGTCAGAACTAAAAAAAATTATTAACTTGCAAAAATATTTTTCCTCTTCTTTTTTTTTTGCAGCTCAATATTTTTAATTCAAATCAGATAATGCTCTAGACTTTTATTTTCACATAAGTTGGCATGCATGCATTTAATTGAAAGCGTTTATCTGATGCTAGGACTATATAAAGCATCACCTATAAACTTAAAAACAGAGAAAGAAAACCCAACATTTTTTAAATAAAATGAACCCAAAACCATCTGGGCTAGACGTGCACTGCCGAAAAATGTGTTCGTCTTAGTTTTAGCTTCATTTTTTTTTCTTTTTTTTTCCGGATCATTCGTTATGATCGCAATTCGTAAATTAGAAAATTTGTAAATTCATAAAATTTGTGAATTAGAAAATATGCAAATTTGTACATTTGAAAATTCGTCCTTTTCTAAATTTGAAAATCTGAAAATAGGAAAGAAAATCTGAAAGAATCAAAATACGAAAATTCTAAAGAATAACTAACTAATAATAACTAACTAATACATGATAGATAGTGGAATTTCCTTTCAAATTTAGCTATTAGTGAACGTAATGAAAACAAATTTATCCGAAGTTAGGAATTATCCAAAATAATGAATGCCGTATTCAAACAAATGGAACGGAACAAAGTAATGATAAAAAATAAAAAGTTTTTTATTATTGTTATTTATTTTTATTAATTTATTATGTTCCATTCGTTTAGATACTGCATTTTGTTTTTTTCGGATAATTCATAACTTCAGATAAATTGTATTCATTTACGTTCACTAACCGCCAAATTTGAAAAGAAATTCCAATACAGTATCTATAATTTGATGTAAAGTAACAATCAGTGCCCAAAAAACGTTATAATGTGCATAAAACTGTAAAAACCCCACAGCTGCTGTAACACTCAGTGATTCACCACACCAATTAAACAATTATTTCCTTATAGCGCAGTGCTGTGTAACCTTTAAATTATTATATAAAAAAACACCATTTAATTTTATATATGTATGTATCTCTCTCTCTCTCTCTCTCTCTCTCTCTCTCTATATATATATATATATATATATATATATATAGATACACAATCCCCTATTATGTTTTATTATATAAAAAAACACCATTTAATTTTATATATGTATGTATGTATATCTATATCTATATCTATATAGATATAGATACACAATCCCCTATTATGTTTTCTTAAATAAGTGATTAAATCACAGTGCAACCAGTCCATATAAAAAAAAAAAAAAAAGGAAAAAAAATCTTATGTTTTTTTTTTTAACATAAGCATTTTTTATTTTTTATATATGGACTGGTTGCACTGTGATTAATCACTTATTTAAGAAAACATAATAGGGGAATGTATATAAAAAAAACATTCAATGGCGTTTTTTATATAATGATTTAAAGGTTACACAGCGCTGCACTATAAGGAAATAAGAATCTATAATTGAATAGTTATTATTTTAGATTTTCGAATTTACGAATGTTTGGAAAAATTCGTTAAATGGGTTTTCGTTAATTTGGATGTTTCAGAATTAATTAATTTGTCGAAATTCGTTAAAAAACGAATTCAGAACAAAACAAATTGCCTAATGTCTAATACGGGCTCGTTCACACCATGCGCAACAAAAACCCGCTGTATGTGTGCGTTGCCACTCATTCTTCATTGCAACCCACAGCGCACATATGTAAATTTTTGGTGCATTGCACTGCAAAGCCAAGACTAGTGTAGGTGCAATTTTTTGGCATTTAGGAAAAATTTATTGCAATAGGCATCAATGCGTAAGTACGTTACGGTGTGAACGAACCCTCATAGACCCTATAAGAAAATGAAAGAGCAAGTGTGCCTTACCTCCTTCCCGGAGTGTGTGTTCTGACTGTCAGGTCTGTCCGGAGTAGAAGCTGTTCTGTCAAATAATGAAGTCTTTGTGTCTGGACAAAAGCCGCAGAAGTCTTCGTCTAATGTTTCTGCGAAGGCAAATGGAAACCATTTACACTTTATGATGAATGGTCTGTAAGTGAAAAGCCTAGGGAAGTTTTTTGTGTGAAACAATCACTTGCTCCGCTGGCCTCCTGTCTGTCTATTAGAAGGTGACCCTTACCTGGTGGGGGAGGTGACTTCTCCAGTAGGTCCATCAGCTGCTGCCTTATGGGACTCTTCACTTGGGATGCGTAGCTCATTGCAGAATTCTCATTTAAGTCCAACAGGTGGGCATCACTGCAATTTCACAGAAGAGAAGTTATTGGTTGGATTATGCCAAAGATGAGAATCGACTACTACTCCCCCCGGTAAGGACTCTTGCAAACGATACTCCCATTTGAGCATCTACTTTTTCAGACTTTTTTAATGTATTTTAGCGCATATGCATTCGCGCATATTTTTCACGCATGTGCGGAAGCTTGTTCTTGCAGTCCCAATGTCAATGGACAAATCTGTGCACAAACGTGCGGCATTTGCGCACTTGAGGCGAAAATTACTGACCAGAAATGCAGATTTTTTTTTTTTTACTGACGAATACACGGCACTTGTTTACACACCTGTGTGCATAGGCACATTACAAATAATAAAAAAATAAATAAAAAATATATAAATATAAAGGGCGCAAAATTGGTAGTGAAAATATGAATTAACTACTTGCCGACCAGCCGCCGTATAACTGGTCGGCTCCCCTGCGCGAGAGCACATAGCTATACGTCACCTTGCGAAGCGGCCACTGGGGGCGCGGGTGCGATCACCGCAGGGCACCCGCGATCGCTCGTTACAGAGCAAGGATCAGGAGCTGTGTGTGTAAACACACAGCTCCCGGTCCTGTCTGGGGAGAAATGCCTGACCGTCTGTTCATACAATGTATGAACAGCGATCAGTCATTTCCCCTAGTGAGGCCACCCCCCCTACAGTTAGAACACACCCAGGGAACATACTTAACCCCTTCCCCGCCCCCTAGTGTTAACCCCTTCCCTGGCATTTTTATAGTAATCCAATGCATTTTTATAGCACTGATCGCTATAAAAATGCCAATGGTGTCCGAAGTGTCCGCCATAATGTCGCAGTACCGAAAAAAAAAACGCTGATCGCCGCCATTACTAGTGAAAAAACAATATTAATAAAAATGCCATAAAACTATCCCCTATTTTGTAAACGCTATAACTTTTGCGCAAACCAATCAATAAACGTTTATTGCGATTTTTTTTTACGGAAAATATGTAGAAGAATACGTATCGGCCTAAACTGAGGAAAAAAATTATTTTTTATATATTTTTGGGGGATATTTATTATAGCAAAAAGTAAAAAATATTCATTTTTTTCAAAATTGTCGCTCTATTTTTGTTTATAGCGCAAAAACTAAAAACCGCAGAGGTGATGAAATACCACCAAAAGAAAGCTCTATTTGTGTGGAAAAAAGGACGCCAATTTTGTTTGGGAGCCACGTCGCACGACCGCGCAATTGTCAGTTAAAGCGACGCAATGCCGAATCGCAAAAAGTGCTCTGGTCTTTGATCAGCACTATGGTCCGGGGGTTAAGTGGTTAATAATTTCATTATTTTATACATTATAAAATAATTAAATGTAATATTTTCGCTACTAATTTTGTCTAGATTGCACCCTTTATATTTATATATTTTTTTAGTATATTACTAATTTTAGGTGCAGCACTAGGACATTTAGGTTATTTTGCATTGGCACCGTTACCTTATTCTTTTTTTTACATTACAATTAATGGGCTGTATTTTAGGGCAGTAAAAAAAATAAGCTGTACTGAGCTTTTTTAAGCTGCCGTGTGCAAGAGGCCTAACTGTCTATTATTAAGTGACTTATTATCAGTGACTTAAAGGGGGAGATTTACTAAAACCTGGAGGGTGCAAAATCTGGTGCAGCTCTGCATAGAAACCAATCAGCTTCTAGGATTCATTATGAAAGCGTAATTGAACAAGCTGAAGTTAAAAGCTGATTGGCTACCATGCACAACTGCACCAGATTCGGAATGCTCTGTTTTTAGAAAATCCCCCCCAAAGTGATTGTAAATACTCCAATTTTTTTAAATTTTAATAACATATACTTACCTGCTCTGTGCAATGGTTTGCACAGAGCAGTCCCAGTCCTCCTCTTCTCAGGTCCCCCTGCTGAGTGGGCCCATAGCAAGCTGCTTGTGTGCTCATTTCCAAGCGACCCTCTGCGTGTCCATTGACACACAGAGCATGGCTCGGCCCTTCCCCCTCTTCACTGGCTGTGATTGACAGCCAATGAGAAGGAAGAGAGCAGAGAGAGCCTTTGCTCTCATGCACAATGCTGAATCGAGATTGGGCTCAGGTAAGTATAAGGCGGGGAGGGGGGGTCTGCATGCAAAAGCTTTTTTTAACTTAAAGCAGAGCTCCACCCTAAAGTGGAATTTCCGCTCATCGGATTCCTCCCCCCCTCTGGTGCCACAATTGGCACCTTTCGGGGGGAGGGGGAACAGGATACCTGTCAAAGACAGGTATCCTTTCCCACTTCCGGAAGTCCAGTGACATCGCGGGGCTCCCTCCTCCTCCCCTTGCCGCCGGGCTAATAGGAGAGAGGAGCGGGCCTCGCGCATGCACAGTAGGGTTCCCGGCGTGAAGCCGAAAGGCTACACTGCCAGGTTCCCTTACCTGCAATGGCAACGGCAGCACCCAACAGCTGATGGGAAACATCAGCTGCGGTGCCGACATCGAGGGACTGCTGGACAGGTAAGTCTCCATTTATTAACCACTTCCCGACCTCCCCATGTACATTTACGTCGGCAGAATGGCACGGACAGGCACAATCACGTACCTGTACGTCCTCTGCTAGACGTGGGTCCGGGGGTCCGATCGGGACCCCCCCCGGTACATGCGGAGGTCGGGTTCGCTCGGGGAGCGATCCGGGACGACGGTGCGGCTATTTGTTTATAGCCGCTCCGTCGCGATCGCTCCCCGGAGCTGAAGAACGGGGAGAGCCGTATGTAAACACGGCTTCCCCGTGCTTCACTGTGTCGGCGCATCGATCGCGTCATTCCCTTTATAGGGAAGACACGATCGATGATATCATTCCTACAGCCACACCCCCCTACACTATTAAACACACACAAAGTAAACCCTAACTCCTACAGCGCCCCCTGTGGTAACTCCCAAACTGCAACTGTCATTTTCACAATAAAGAATGCAATTTAAATGCATTTTTTGCTGTGAAAATGACAATTGTCCCAAAAATGTGTCAAAATTGTCCGAAGTGTCCGCCATAATGTCGCAGTCACGAAAAAAATCGCTGATCGCCACCATTAGTAGTAAAAAAAATAAAAAAATAAAAATAAAAAAAAACTATCCCCTATTTTGTAAACGCTATAAATTTTGCGCAAACCAACCGATAAACGATTATTGCGATTTATTTTACCAAAAATAGGTAGAAGAATACGTATCGGCCTAAACTGAGGAAAAAAAAAAATTATATATATTTTTGGGGGATATTTATTACAGCAAAAAGTAAAAAATATTGAATTTTTTTCAAAATTGTAGCTCTATTTTTGTTTATAGCGCAAAAAATAAAAACCGCAGAGGTGATCAAATACCACCAAAAGAAAGCTCTATTTGTGGGGAAAAAAGGACGCCAATTTTGTTTGGGAGCCACGTCGCACGACCGCGCAATTGTCTGTTAAAGCGACGCAGTCCCGAACTGTAAAAACCCCTTGGGTCTTTAGGCAGCAATATGGTCCGGGGCTTAAGTGGTTAAAAGCCAGCAGCTGCAGTATGTGTAGCTGCTGGCTTTTAATTTTTTCCCGGAACACCCCTTTAATGCAGAGAATGCATTAAGGTAAAAATAAAATGCTTTTAGAACCACTTAAAGCAAAAAACAAAAACAAAAAAAAGCTTTTACTTCAACACTCAGCCTCAGTCCAGAGCTTTTACGCACAGTACTTCTTTTTCACCACTAGGTGTCCTCAGTATGATGGCCAGCATCGTTCAGCCCATAGACCTGCCCCAGCTTGTGACTGGGATAGTACCGTAAAAGGAGAAGCAGCAGACTGATTAGCTCATCTCTCTGTCACTCTGCTTTCTCCTCCTATCAGCATGTTTCTTCTCAAAATGATTGGCTTCTTGTGCTGCTTCTTACTCTTCACTACTGTGGAGGTCTATTTTATGTAAATAAGCCTTCAAAAGTTACTATAAATCTTCTTCCTTCCAGGCACAAAGAGTGCCCCCTTGTCATTTGCAATGACTATACAGTGAACAAGCTTGCACCAAGTTTACTATATGGGCTGTTTATTTATACAAGGTGATAGTATCCCCCCTTAGGCCGGCCATACACAGAGCAAATGTTTTTTTCTGCAACCACAGGTTGTAGGAAAGAAATTCACTTGATTCCCCCATCAAACAGCTAATGAACTCAGCACAAAAAGAATGAAAAGAAAAACACACAGCTCCTTTCTCTATCTGTAACGTAGAGACCGTCCTGACTCTCCCGTAGTCCAAGGGAGGGGGCGAGCACGACACTCCACACCAGGGAGAAAGCCTTGCATTACTGTGTGGAGTTACAGACAGAAGAACAGGAAGTGAGGATTTCTCAGAAGAAATAAGGACATTTAAAAGCAAAATGGAAGGATGAGGTAAGTGAAAGAGGACTGCACTGAGGTAAAGGAAGCTATTTAGGATTTTTTTTTTTTTAAATAAACCCCTTTAAAATCAGGAGAGAGTCATCTTGCATTTTTACAGTCATCATATGCCCATATTATTCTACAAGATTTATTTAGCACCAACACTTTAAATAATTTTAATATGTTAAAAATAAAATGCACAATTTTTAACCTAATACATGTTTATAAATTCACATGATTAGATATGCACTATAGAAAGTCCCTTGTCTTCCTATGGTTGGGCTTCCTCGTTTGTTTTCTCTCTCTATATATATATATATAATTATAGTCACCTCACCAGGGGATTTGGGAAATCCACTAAGACGGTGTCATATTTTCCTATGTCGTCTATTTAGCGCTGTGTGAACTTACCCATGATGTCTTAATAGTTCTTCTAATACAGACACTGGTTTGTATTTACACTCCATGGTCAGTCCCTCAAAGAGGTCCACGTCACGCACCACCAACATCAGCGGGGTCAGGCCTTGCTCATTTATAGTGTTCACATCCTGGCAAGAATCTGCGGACTTAAAGGAGTTGTAAAGGAAATATTTTTTTTGCTGAAATGACTGTTTACAGGGTATGGAGACATAACAGTTAACTGATTCCTTTTAAAATTGATTAAAAATAGATCAAAATCAATCATATAATGTACCTCTAGTTTTGTTTTTGCATCTAGTTTCGTTTTTGCATCTAGTTTCATTTTTGCATGTTATCCTGCCTCTGTGCTAGACAGAGCCATAGAGCAGTGATGGTTTGGAAAATTAAAGTAGAATCTCCCAGTACTGTGGTCATCAGGAAACAGACAACCAGGAAGTTTCCAGAACAGAGAAGGATTACAGCAACATCAGAGCGAAAACGAACAATGAGGACATGAAACCAGGACTGCAGTAAGGTAAAGGAAGCTATTTAGCTAAAAAAAAAAATCTTTTAGTAACCCTTTAAAGCGGAGGTTCACCCGCACATGACACTATTTCCCCCTAGATGGATGCTCGTTTTGTCTAGGGGAATCGGCTAGTTGTTTTAAAATATGATCCGTACTTACCGTTTACGAGATGCATCTTCTCCGTCGCTTCTGGGTATGGGCTGCGGGACTGGGCGTTCCTATTTTGATTGACAGTCTTCCGAGAGGCTTCCGACGGTCGCATCCATCGCGTCACGATTTTCCGAAAGAAGCCGAACGTCGGTGCGCAGGCGCAGTATAGAGCCGCACCGACGTTCGGCTTCTTTCGGCTACTAGTGACGCGATGGATGCGACCGTCGGAAGCCTCTCGGAAGGCTGTCAATCAAGAAGGAACGCCCGCTCCCGAAGACCCATACCCGGAAGCGACGGAGAAGATGCATCTCGAAAACGGGTAAGTACGGATCATATTTTAAAGAGTGTTCCCACAATCTTCCTACAGATCTGTGCAGCTGGAGGACTCTTCTATATACAGTCCAGTCTGCAGATTCCTTCTCACATCTATTCTTCACCCCCTCTTACATACAGCCCCTACCGAATCACACATCTGAACAGGTTGTAGTGTCAGTACAATTATCCTCTGAAATATTCAGCATCGCTGTAATCCACAATGCAGCATTAAATCGGTAATAAACCAAAAACCAAAAATTTTATGTAGCACTACCCCCGAAGGAGCTGCTGGTTTGTTTTGGACGGCATGTTACCTCTATTCCTTCGCCGTCTAGGGTATACGATGAGAGTTGAGAAAAACTTCACACCTTAAGCCCCATACACACCATCAGATTATCTGCAGATTTTTGTCTTCAGATTTACCAAAACCATGTAGTACAAGGGCCTGCCTGATTGCATACAAATTGAAACTCTTAAGGTTTGACCTCATATTATATGGTTTTGGTAAATCTGAAGACAAAAATCTGCAGATAATCTGATGGTGTGTATGGGGCTCTAGGCTTCTTTTTCTTTGCTTTATTTACCCAACGTGGTAGAAGAATAAAAGTAGTAGTTGAAGAGGTGGAAGGGTAATAGGTTCAGGCGTATAACTTTATTCGGAAACCAGTGGCGGTGCGTCCATAGAGGGTGCTGGAGCGCTGCCCCCTCTCGCTTCCGCACCGCCACTGATACAATATATAGATTCATGCATTGCATGAATCTATGTATTGCCGCTGCCGCCGACTATTCAGATGGCTGGCCTCCTGGTGAGCGCGGACCATCTGAATAACGGCAGCTGGTTGGCTGTGGAAGTGCCTATCAGAGCCAGCGTCTCAGCCAATCAGGTTCACAGGTTCTGGTTACCGGTAACCTGATTGGCTGAAGCGTCATCGAGGGCGGGAGAAGACATCGAGGGACCATGGAAGGAGGATGGCCGATCCCAGAAAGGTAAGTGCCGGGCGGGCCAGCATTTTACAGGGCACAGTGGCGATAATTACTGGGGCACAGTGGCGACAATTGGCACAGTGGTGACAATTGGCACAGTGGCGACAATTAAAGGGCACAGTGGCGACAAAGGGCACATTGGGGACAATTGGCAGAGTAGCGACAATTTGCACAGTGGCGACAATTAAAGGGCACAGTGGCGACAATTAAAGGACACAGTGGCGACAATTGATGGGCACAGTGGCTGCGTTTGTTGGCATGGCACAGTGGTGACAATTGATGGCACAGTGGCTGCGTTTGATGGCATTGCACAGTGGCTGCGTTTGATGGCATGGCACAGTGGTGACAATTGATGGCACAGTGGCTGCGTTTGATGGGCACAGTTGCTGCATTTGATGGGCACAGTGAGACTGCAATTGTTTATTTTTTTGTTTGTTTGCGCCCCCCCCAAAAATTTTGAGCACCAGCCGCCACTGTCGGAAACACTCCTGCTTCCAGCAACGTAGCTTTCATCACCACTCTAGCCAGAGTGGGTGTTGTGCACCTGGATAGGCCTCTCACCAACCTAGAAGCCAGGATGTCACACAGAAACTTTAGCAAAGTCTCTGCCACAGACCTTCCCAAAGGTGGAGATGTATTCAGTCCAGAATCCTTCTCAACACAGGATTAAGCAACCGGATCTCTCTTGAATAAACTCTTGTTAACTCAGAACTGACAGGCGACCATCACTCAGCCTCTCAGTAATGGTGCGTCCTTCGATGAAGTTCAAGGCCTCTCCTGAGATACCAGCCTTGTGCTCAGTGCTCTCCAAATCAGGTACTTTGAGTGGCTTCCTCCCTCAGGACGGACAGCACAGGACCACTCTGCAAACGTAGACCCAGTCTGACTACCAGGCCTACTTAGTAGATCACAACCCCGGACCAACGTGGTCCCGGAGCCAGGAACACTTGAACACGCACCCCCGGCCATGAGGGCCACATAGGGGGGGTGGTGGGACAACAGGCCAGGATCGGCAACGACCACGACGACAACCCAGAACTAATGACGTCCGTCCCTTAAAGCGGGGGTTCACCCTTAGAGGGCACTTTTCCCCCTTAGATTCCTGCTCGTTATTACTAGGGGAATCGGCTATTTATTTTAAAATATGTGCAGTACTTACCCGTTTACGAGACGCATCCTCTCCGTCGCTTCCGGGTATGGGCTTCGGGAATGGGCGTTCCTTCTTGATTGACAGGTTTCCGAGAGGCTTCCGACGGTCGCATCCATCGCGTCACGATTTTCCGAAAGAAGCCGAACGTCGGTGCGCAGGCGCAGTATAGAGCCGCACCGACGTTCGGCTTCTTTCGGCTACGAGTGACGCGATGGATGCGACCGTCGGAAGCCTCTCGGAAGACTGTCAATCAAGAAGGAACGCCCGCTCCCGAAGACCCATACCCGGAAGCGACGGAAGAAGATGCAGCTCGAAAACGGGTAAGTACTGCACATATTTTAATATAAATAGCCGATTCCCCTAGACCGAACGAGCAGGAAGCTAAGGGGAGATTTTTTTTTTTTTTTAAATGGGTGAACTCCCGCTTTAAGTACTGTCCCCCAGCATGCACAGCGAGGCGATCAACTCCCACTGATTGGCTGCCAAGGAAGAACACCCAATATGCCCTGACTCGACTGCTTCCACCCTTGGCCTAGGGTGGTACCGACACAGAGGCACACGTGAGGCTGCATTTGATGGGCACAGTGGCGGTATTTGATGGCAAAGTGGCTACGTTTGATCGGCACGGTGGCTGCGTTTGATGGGCACAGTGACTCCAGCTAACACTTTGTAAGCAGTTACAGCACCATTTTTTTTTTTTTCTTTGGGATAAAGGTTTTACATAAATGGATAACATATGATCACTGTACGCACCCGTGTCCATTGTAAATGGTTTGTCTCAACCCTGTAACTGCTACATCTGCAAAAGAGCATCTTCTGTTGAAAAACAGACTTCCTGGCAGAGTTACCAGGTGAAAAAAAAGGAAAGGAAACAAAAAAAGAAAATGAATGCAGCCCACCACATCTAAGAACTGGTACAGTGCAATATAATAAATGTTTGTTGTTGGGTTTAATACTGCTTTAATGAAACCAAAAGGCAATCTCCCTTTAGATTTTATTGGTGACACTTTTTTCAGCACTTTTCTGGCTCAATCTGTAGATAGTTTTTTTTCTAGAACTGCAAAAAAAAAAAAAATCGCATTTTCCTTCAGACTTTGCAAAATTGTGTACAGAATTCCCAATCCCTGTTCTGGTTTGGCTGCACAGGGCTGGAACTAAAAATTAGGGTTGCACTGATACCACTTTTTTAAGACCGAGTACAAGTACCGATACTTTTTTCAAGTACTCGCCGATACCAATACTTTTTTTTATGTCATGTGACAGTGGGACTAATATACAGCACCGATGATGCGTGGACTGTCAGTAGTTTTTTACTATTTTATTTTTTTTATTATTTTTTACAATTTTTATATATATATTTTACAATGCTTTCTCTTTTTGGGGAGGTAAGAGTGGATGGCGTCAATTTTTATTTTTTTTATATATTTTAAATTTTTAATGTTTAAATATTGTTTTTTTTTTGTTTGTTTTTTTATCAGCCCTGTTGGGGGCAGGGGCTTTGGTGAGATATCAGGGTCTAAACCAGTAATTCTCAACCAGGGTTCCTCCAGGGGTTGCGAGGGGTTCCTTCAGCTATGGGCAATTTTTGCCTCTCCGAGACACCATTGATCTTTTTAGCTATCTGTAAGGAGGTAATTCTTCCCAATGACCACAAGTGTAAGGACCATTCTTCCCACTGACCATCACACTAATATATCATGAGTTGTAGATTTCAAATTTTAAGCAGGGGTTCCCTGTGACCAGAGAACTATTTCAATGGTCCCTATGTGTAGAAAAGGTTGAGAAAGGCTGGTCTAAACAGACCCCTGACATCTCCTCTTTGAGACAGGGAAAGGGACTGAGGACAGATTGCCCAGTCCCCTTCTCGGCAGCCTCAGCTGCACTAAAGAATAATGAACAGGAGGCAGCGGCTCTCCATTCATAAACTGAGACATCGTAAACACAGATTACAATGCTCCGCTATGAATGATGAATAGACAGATTTAGTGATCAAAGGAAAGAGCCGGTAAATGACAGATCTGCTCTCCATCCTGATAGATCCGGGACAGGAGGGCACTGAAAGAGCACAGAGGGGGACTGCTGGAGGAGCACAGAGAGGAGAACCGGAGGAGCATGGAGAAGCACAGAGAGGAGAACCGGAGGAGCATGGAGGAGGACACGGGACAGTCAGGGGTGATCGTGTGGCGGTGGAGGGAGTTACAAGGACTGATCTCCCTGTATAGATTTCAATAAAGCAGCTGAAAGCCGCAGGGGAGGGGAGGAGGAGAGGAGGAGAAGCGGCGGCTGTCAGCTGCTTTATTGAAATCTTTACAGGGAGATCGGTGCTTGTAACTCGCCGCACTGATCATCCCTGACTGCCCAGGTATCGGGATTAGGCACCGGAGCTTTTGCATGAGTACAAGTACTGGCTTCAAAACTTCAAAAAATTTATTATTTTGCTTTCTTTTTAAAACCCCTTTTATTACTCTCTATGGATGCATCAGAACAGCAGCCCAGTATACTGACCAAAAATTCCTGAATGGTGTCCAGGTCTCCTTGCCAGGCTGCCTGTGCCAGAGCCAGCTGTGGATAGGAGGTTCTCTTAACAGCAGATAACAAATGTGCCCGGATTCCGTCATTGGCAATGTGCAGAGCTGTCTGACAGTTGGAGTTGCACAGTGTGACATCCGCTCCATGGTCCAGAAGGATGGCAATCACCTTTACAAAAAATAAATCAATATCAACAATGTAAACTTCTAACGCTTTAGACAACATTACGACTCGTGATAAACACCGCTCTGAGCTATGATATCCGAATACCAAGTAGCAAGAACACCGACACACCCAAATGCTCTAAGGCTCAGGACGTCCTTCTTACATCCAAAATGAAAACTTGATGAAATGCAAAGAAAGAGCTGGCACTACTGGATAATTCATCTGTGGTCTTTATCGTAACATGCCAAGTTTAAAAAGACATGGTGACGCGTTTCTAGTGTTGAGCAGAATATGCCATATTCGATTTCGCGATATATCTCGAATATATATTCGAATATTCGAGATATATTCGCTAAATTCGAATATTCGTGATATTTTATCGAAATTAAATGATTGCGATTTTTCGCTATTGCGAATGCGAAAATAATTGCGATTTTTTGATAACTGCGGTAGGAGCACTCTGATTGGCTCAGAATATTCGTGATATTTTATCGAAATATCGCAACATGCGAATGCGATATTTATTGCGCAATTTCGAGAAATGCTGGAGGAGCGCTCTGATTGGCTCAGAATATTCGTGATATTTTATCGAAATATCGCAACATGCGAATGCGATATTTATTGCGCAATTTCGACAAATGCTGTAGGAGCACTCTGATTGGCTCAGAATATTCGTGATATTTTACAATACAAAATAATTGCGAATATTCGGCAAATGCGGAAGGAGCACTCTGATTGGCTCAGAATATTCTTGATATTTTACAATACAAAATAATTGCGAATATTCGGCAAATGCGGAAGGAGCACTCTGATTGGCTCAGAATATTCTTGATATTTTACAATACAAAATAATTGCGAATATTCGGCAAATGCAGAAGGAGCACTCTGATTGGCTCAGAATATTCTTGATATTTTACAATACAAAATAATTGCGAATATTCGGCAAATGCGGAAGGAGCACTCTGATTGGCTCAGAATATTCGTGATATTTTACAATAGAAAATAAAAAGTGTTTTGCATTGGTGGTGATTCTTTACTCTATCCATCTGTCACAGCCGTTTGTCAATCAAACACCTTGAAGATTGAACACGTTCATGCTGCATGCTTTGGACTTTTTTTCACTTCACATATCAAAGACATTTTTATGAAAGATTATTTTTCTATTATTGGGACTATATTTCTTTATATATTTGTTTCACTGTGTATTTCACAAGTTATTTGCGCTTGCTTATTTTATAATTTGCCCACATGTCTTGTCACTAGACATATTTTTTATTCTTGTAGAGCGACTCCATTTTCTGTCTTGTATTAATTTATGTTGTATAACATTTTTGAGTTGCTGCTGTATTCTCCCCTTTTTTAAGGTATGCGCAATTTTTTCCTTCTTACAAAAAATAATAATATCAAACATACAAATATTCATAACATACACATACACAAAGCCCCCCCCTTTTGCATCAGAGACAATCAGAGTTCTCCTACCACAGTTATCGAAAATTCGCAATCATTTTCGCATTCGCAATAGCGAAAAATCGCAATTTTTTTCTTTTCAATTTGGCAACATAAAAGGATCGCCTCAGCTTAGCTACTCGGCCCAGGGTCTCTAATCATACCAGCAATGCTTTTAGACGTCGATAGGATGTGATCTGTTTTAAAAATCAAATTGAAAAAATGCGAATATTCGGAATTGCGAATATTCACCGCGAAATTCGAAATATAGCGCGATTTCTCGAATATGCTATATTCGAGTCGAATATTCGCAATGCGAATATTCGTGAGCAACACTACGCGTTTCGGCACAAGCCTTGTTCACAGCTCTCAGCTCTTTAGACAACATTGCATGGGAACCTTTACATAGAAACAGAGAGGCAATGACAGAAAAAGAGAAATTTGTACATCGAGTCTGCTCTTTTTAATTCTTTTTTATGTGCCAAGCATATTTAAATTTACTTTTGACTGACTCCCTCCTTTAGCTGGAGGTCTGTTCCAAGCATCAACCACTCTTTTGGTAAAATAATACTTTCTAGGGTTGGTTTTGATCTTTCCTCCTGATAGTTTGAGGTCATTTCTCCGTGGACTTGATCTTAGCTTCATATTCAATATCCTTCCCTCCTGGACTATATACACACCCTTCATGTATTTAAAGCGGGAGTTCACCCATTTCTAAAAAAAAAATTTTTCTTCCCCTAGATTCCTGCTCGTTCGGTCTAGGGGAATCGGCTGTTTGTATTAAAATATGAGCCGTACTTACCCGTTTTCGAGCTGCATCTTCTTCCGTCGCTTCCGGGTATGGGTCTTCGGGAGCGGGCGTTCCTTCTTGATTGACATTCTTCCGAGAGGCTCCCGACGGTCGCATCCATCGCGTCACTCGTAGCCGAAAGAAGCCGAACGTCGGTGCGGCTCTATACTGCGCCTGCGCACCGACGTTCGGCTTCTTTCGGAAAATCGTGACGCGATGGATGCGACCGTCGGAAGCCTCTCGGAAGACTGTCAATCAAGAAGGAACCCCCATTCCCGAAGCCCATACCCGGAAGCGACGGAAGAAGATGCAGCTCGAAAACGGGTAAGTACTGCACATATTTTAGTACAAATAGCCGATTCCCCTAGAGAAAACAAGCAGGAAGCTAAGGGGAAAAAGTGCCCTCTAAGGGTGAACCCCCGCTTTAAAGGTTTCAGTCAAAACCCACCTTTCCTTTCTTTCCTTTTCTTTCAAACTGTACATATTAAGTTCTTGCAGTCCCGCTCTCCTGATATGTTTGATCCCTCAGATCTTTGACCATTTTTATTGCCAGTCTTTGGACTTCTATCTTATCAATATTTTTTGGAAGTGAGGTCTCCAGGACTAGACACGGTATTCCAAATATCGGCTAAATATCGGCTAAGGCTAGCCATGCTAGCCATGCAATTTTCAGCCTGCAGGATGATTGTGAGAAAATTACTTGATTCCTACACACTAAACAGTGTGGAGAGTACAGCCTGCCAGCCAGGGGGGGACTGACAACTCATGGGGCCCTCGGGCAAAAGGATATTATGGGGCCCCCGGGCAATAGGAGATTATGGGGCCCCCCAGGCAACAGATAATGGGGCCACACAGTACTGTAAACACACACATAGAGTATAAGTACACAGTATACACACACACACACAATATACACACACAGTATACATACACACAGACACACAGTACATACATACACACACTGAGAAGGTACTGGTCAGCTATAATCTTGGGATTTTTAGACCAAAAGGATGTCGGTAAGGGACATTTCAGGGACAGATGTAAAAAAAAACCACAGATTTTTACATACTGTCCCTGGTTTTACTAAGGCTGGCAACCCTGATTGGGCCCCCTAGTGTCATGGGACCCTCGGGCAGTGCCCAAGTGCCCGAATGGTCAGTCCGCCCCTGCTGCCAGCTATTAGATTGATATGGATGCAGTAATTGAATAGCCGAGAATTTTCTTACTTGGCTCTGTTGATGAAAAAAGTAATTTTTTGTCAAGTCAGGTGGTGCCGACATGGCCCCCCGTGGCTTGAATTCTGCCCTGATTCAGCAGGAATCAGACAAAATGTGTATCATGTAGCTTAACTCGTTTTTTATCAACAGAAAAAATATTTGGGTATTTGGGTGTATTTTAGATGATTGCAAAATAAGAAAAAAGTGTGGCCATGTCAGTTGGGAAATCCAAAATAAATATTGGGTGCATCACTAGAGGGATCACCAGCAAGATAAAGTAGGTCCTGATTCCCTTATATAGATCTTTTCTTTAGTTATCACTAGAGGGATCTCCAGCAGGAGGAAGGGAGTCCTGATTTCCCTATATAGACCTTTAGGTATTACTAGAAGGGTCTCCACTAGGAGAAAAGAGGCCCCAGTTCCTCCAGTTATCACTAGAGGAATCTCAAGAAGGAGATACTGATTCCTCTATGTAGATCTTTAGTTATCACTAGAGGAATCTCAAGAAGGAGATCCTGATTTCTCTATGTAGATCTTTAGTTATCACTAGAGGCATCTTCAAAAGGAGATCCTGATTCCTCTATGTAGATCTTTAGTTATCACTAGAGGCATCTCAAGAAGGATATCTTGATTCCTCTATGTAGATCTTTAGTTATCACTAGAGCAGTGGTTATCAACCTGGGGGTCAAATGATGATTTGCCAGGGGTCACCAAATCCTGGGCTGTTCCTGAAGCATGCACCGCTCTCCCAGGAAGGGAGATGATAAGAGGGGGAGGAACAAAGAAAAAGGGAGAGAAAGGAAAAAAAGAGAGAGCAAGAAAGACAGTTAGAGGGAGAGATGGGGGGGGGGACAAGGAATTAGGATAGAGAGAGATGAAAGAGAAAGAAAGTTGAACAAAGAAAGAGAGGTACATCCTAAAATGTACTGTAAGGGGTTTTAATATTGTACGAGTGGAAAGCACTCAGGGAGCGCTAAATGTCCGCGGTTTAGGGGCGCAAATTACTTGTCTTGCCTTCAACCCACGCTATGAAAATTATTTTACTGTTAAGGGTCCCCACAACTTGGGAAATTTTATCAAGGGGTCATGGCACTAGAAGGTTGAGAACCACTGCACTAGAGGGATCTCCGGAAGGAGATCCTGATTCCTCTATGTAGATCTTTAGTTATCACTAGAGGGATCTCCGGAAGGAGATCCTGATTCCTCTATGTAGATCTTTAGTTATGACTAGAGGCATCTCCGAAAGGAGATCCTGATTCCTCTATGTAGATCTTTAGTTATCACTAGAGGGATCTCCGGAAGGAGATCCTGATTCCTCCATGTAGATTTTTAGTTATCACTAGAGGTATCTCAAGAAGGAGATCCTGATTTCTCTATGTAGATCTTTAGTCATCACTAGAGGCATCTCCGAAAGGAGATCCTGATTCCTCTATGTAGATCTTTAGTTATCACTAGAGGGATCTCAGGAAGGAGATCCTGATTCCTCTATGTAGATCTTTAGTTATCACTAGAGGGATCTCAAGAAGGAGATCTAAAGATCTACATAGAGGAATCAGGATCTCCTTCCTGAGATCCCTCTAGTGATAACTAAAGATCTACATAGAGGAATCAGGATCTCCTTCTTGAGATCCCATTAGTGATAACTAAAGATATACATAGAGAAATCAGGATCTCCTTCTTGAGATTCCTCTAGTGATAACTAAAGATCTACATAGAGGAATCAGGATCTCCTTTCGGAGATGCCTCTAGTGATAACTAAAGATCTACATAGAGAAATCAGGATCTCCTTCTTGAGATTCCTCTAGTGATAACTAAAGATCTACATAAAGGAATCAGGATCTCCTTCTTGAGATTCCTCTAGTGATAACTAAAGATTCTTTAGTTATCACTAGAGGAATCTCAAGAAGGATATCCTGATTCCTCTATGTAGATCTTTAGTTATCACTAGAGGCATCTCCGGAGGGAGATCCTGATTCCTCTATGTAGATCTTTAGTTATCACTAGAGCAGTGGTTCTCAACCTGGGGGTCATATGAGGATTTGCCAGGGGTCACCAAATCCTGGGCTGTTACTGAAGCCCGTACCGCTCTCCCAGGAAGGGAGATGATAAGAGGGGGAGGAACAAAGAAAAAGGGAGAGAAAGGAAAAAAAGAGAGAGCAAGAAAGACAGTTAGAGGGAGGGATGGGGGGAAAACAAGGAATTAGGATATAGAGAGATGAAAGGGAAAGAAAGTTGAACAAAGAAAGAGAGGTACATTCTAAAATGTACTGTAAGGGGTTTTAATATTGTACGAGTGGAAAGCACTCAGGGAGCGCTAAATGTCCGCGGTTTAGGGGCGCAAATTAGTTGTCTTGCCTTCAACCCACGCTATGAAAATTATTTTACTGTTAGGGGTCCCCACAACTTGGGAAATTTTATCAAGGGGTCATGGCACTAGAAGGTTGAGAACCACTGCACTAGAGGGATCTCCGGAAGGAGATCCTGATTCCTCTATGTAGATCTTTAGTTATGACTAGAGGGATCTCCGGAAGGAGATCCTGATTCCTCTATGTAGATCTTTAGTTATCACTAGAGGGATCTCCGGAAGGAGATCCTGATTCCTCTATGTAGATCTTTAGTTATGACTAGAGGGATCTCCAGAAGGAGATCCTGATTCCTCTGTGTAGATCTTTAGTTATTACTAGAGGGATCTCCGGAAGGAGATCCTGATTCCTCTATGTAGATCTTTAGTTATCACTAGAGGGATCTCCGGAAGGAGATCCTGATTCCTCTATGTAGATCTTTAGTTATGACTAGAGGGATCTCCAGAAGGAGATCCTGATTCCTCTGTGTAGATCTTTAGTTATTACTAGAGGGATCTCCGGAAGGAGATCCTGATTCCTCTATGTAGATCTTTAGTTATCACTAGAAGGATCACCAGCAGAAGGAACGTGGTCCAGATTTCTCTCAAAAGATCTTTAGTTATCACTAGAGAGAGCTCAAGAAGGAGGAAATAGGTCCTGATTTCTCTCTGTAGATCTTCAGTTATAATTGGAGGGATCTCCTCGAGAAGGAATCGGGTCATGATTCTCTAATCAGTAGTAGTAACCAAAGTCATTTAATAACTTTACTATTGGCTGAAGTAACCAAAAGCTATGAAAACTTATTATCTTGGGTCAATATTTTCAAAAGTCCTACATAGATGACAGTCAGACAATCGGCATCCTATATTTAGCAATGGAAGCCTCCAAGTCTCTTTTCAGTAAGGTTTCTGTTGGCTTTTTATTTTCTTTTTCGTTTACCTCTGGCTGGTTTTCCCGAGCCGCCACAACGAGAGCCGTGTCCCCAGACTCTGAATTCTCAGCATTTATAAGATCTGGATGACCCATCAGAGTGGTGAGGATTTCCTCCATATCCCCCATCGCAGCGCACTGCAGGAATTCAGTCAGCATTTCTTTCTTCTGAGAGGACTCCTCCATCACTCTTCCTATAAATACCAATAATAATCATCAATAGTTCTCAAACTTCTTAATCATCAATAGTTCTCTACACGCAGATATAAATAAGATTCACACCAGTGTGATGAGAACCCTACAACACTAGTCTGTTGGTTGGCACAGCATGCAGGGAGTTGTAGGACTTGCCCGGGGGGTGGGCACAGCTTATCTTTGGTGAAATTTTGGACATCTAACATGGCGAAGCCCAGTAAAGACTTTTCTTCTAAATTTGTGACCGAGTACCAGAGCCACAATCCAACTGTGAGAACTAAAGCTAACAGACACATGGGCTTTCCAGATATTAGAAAATAATTCAAAGCCCCCTTACTCAACAAGACTTTAGATTAGATATTTATGGAATCCCCTAAAAATAAATACAGTGGAACCTCGGATTACAAGCACAATCCATTCCAAGAGTATTCTCGTAATCCAAAGTACTCGCATATCAAAGCGAGTTTCCCCATTGAAGTCAATAGAAATGAAAATAATTAGTTCCGCATTGATTTTAATGGCATGCAATAATGCATGCAGCCAGAGGCAGGGGGCGCCGGAGAGCCTCGGAAACAGCTGGAAAGGCCCGAGGACAGCTCGGCTGATGTCGGCAAACCTCAGAAAGGCTTGGGAACGTAGTATTTCCGAGTCTTTCCGAGCATTTCTGAAGGGGCCGATTGGCTCCAGCGCCCCCACCACCTCAGGCCAAATGCAGTACTGCACACCGCTTTTGCCTGAATCCTGCTCGTTTTGCGAGACAACTTTTGCAAACCGAGTTAGGATTTTTCTAAATACAGCACTCGTATTGCGAAACGCTCATTGACCTCGTTTCTCGCAATCTGAGGTTCCACTGTAAATAAAAAATGGTAGATGCTAAAGAAGCTCTTGTGGGTAAAACTTAGCTTTGGACATATAAGTCACCTAGGAATCTGGCCAACACCAACACATTTCTTCTCTCATATGACGACTTGAAGAAAAAAACTATTTAACTATTTCCTCTGGATCTGGATAACACAGCTTTCTAAAACTGGCCCTACAGAGATCCCACTGTGACTACGTCACATTTCCTAAGGTTTGATTGGGGGCACACATCCCAGGACTTTTGGAGGTGGTTTCAATTGTAATGGTAATTTTGTCAAGACCCTCCCAACATGGCTATATTAGTCTTCCTTAATCCAATATAAAACATATTCTTGCCCATGTGAAGCCCCTGTCATGGCATCTCATTGCTATATAATCTGCTCCTAGCAGTAGCACATATAAACCATGAAGCCAGCCTGCCATACTGGGAGCTGAAATTGTCTCATGATGAACAATGTTCCACAATTCTCCTTCTAGCTCATTCTTCCCCTATCAGTACCTCCTGGCTTAGTGATATAGAGCAGTGTTTCTCAAGTCCAGTCCTCAAGGCGCACCAACAGGTCATGTTTTCAAGATTTCCCTTTAGATGAAACAGCTGTGGTGAAACATCACCTGTGCTAAATAATGGCAAGCCTGAAAACATGACCTGTTGGGGCGCCTTGAGAACTGGAGTTGAGAAACACCGGTATAGAGATTCAGTGGGTTTACGTAGGTGGGACACACGGGTTTCTCCAATGTTCTTGTGATATGGACCAGCTCCCTCTCCCAAGTTTTGTGGCAAGGCCCACACATTGAATCCTATTGGAAACAGATCACCACCCTCATAGCAAAAAAATGTGCCCATGACCCTTCCACAGAACTCTTGGGTCTTCTTAATTTACAACACAACCAAGTCATAAGCCTCATACACACGATCGGACTTCCATCTGACTTTTCCATGGATTTTGGTCTTCAGGGGCGTTGGCTGTGAACTTGGTATGCATACACATGGCCCAACATTTTCAGCCAACATACACCAAACCACGTGCTTTTTCAGCTCTTGACCGCCACCCTTTGAGCAACTTCTGACATTGTCTGATGTTCAGCATTGGTTCAGAGCATGCGTGTTTGTACATCAGATTTTAGTTGGACCAATTTTTGTAGCAGAATACGTGTTGGCCTAAATTGATGGAGAAATTATTTTTTTAAATTTTATTGGATATGTTTTATAGCAAAAGAAATTAAAAGTATTGTTTTTTGTTGTTGTTTTTTTTGCAAAATTGTCTTCTTTTGTTTATAGCGCAAACAATAAAAACCACAGAGGTGGTCAAATACCATCAAAAGAGAGCTCTATTTGTGGGAGAAAAATATATAATTTGTATTTGGGTACAGCGTCGCACGGCCGCACAATTGTCAGTTAAAGTAACGCAATGCCGTATCACAAAAAATGGCTTGGTCATGAAGGGGGGGGGGGTAAATTTTCCAGAGGTCAAGTGGTTAAATGCACGTTAAGAGCGTCAAAAGTGCGTATTTTTAGCAAGCGTTGGCATTAAAGTGTGAAACGTAATCATAGATGTAACGTTAACTACTTGCCGACCAGCCGCCGGCGGCAGGTCGGCTCCCCTGCGCGAGAGCACGTAGCTATACGTCACCTCGCGAAGCGGCCACTAGGGGTGCGTGCACGTCCCCCGCTCGTCCCTGATCCCGACGCACGTGTCCAGCGGGTGCGTTTACCGCCGGGCACCCGCGATCGCTCGTTACAGAGCGAGGACTATGAGCTGTGTGTGTAAACACACAGCTCCCGGTCCTCTCAGGGGGAGAAATGCCTGACCGTCTGTTCATACAATGTATGAACAGCGATCAGTCATTTCCCCTAGTCAGTCCACCCCCCCTACAGTTAGAACACACCCAGGGAACATACTTAACCCCTTCCCCGCCCCCTAGTGTTAACCCCTTCCCTGCCAGTGGCATTTTTATAGCAATCCAATGCATTTTTATAGCACTGATCGCTATAAAAATGCCAATGGTCCCAAAAATGGGTCAAAAGTGTCCGAAGTGTCCGCCACAATGTCGCAGTACCGAAAAAAATCGCTGAATCGCCGCCATTACTAGTAAAAAAAAAATATTAATAAAAATGCCATAAAACAACCCCCTTTTTTCTAAATCCTATAACTTTTGCGTAAACCAATCAATAAAAACGTTTATTGCGATTTTTTTGCGAAAAATATGTAGAAGAATACGTATCGACCTAAACTGAGGAAAATAGTTTTTTTATATATTTTTGGGGGATATTTATTATAGCAAAAAGTAAAAAATATTCAACCTGTCCGGCTATCCCCTTTTTCAAAATTGTCGCTCTATTTTTGTTTATAGCGCAAAAACTAAAAACCGCAGAGGTGATCAAATACTACCAATAGAAAGCTCTATTTGTGGGGAAAAAAAGCACGCCAATTTTGTTTGGGAGCCACGTTGCACGACCGTGCAATTGTCAGTTAAAGCGACGCAGTGCCGAATCGCAAAAAGCGCCTTGGTCTTTGACCAGCAATATGGTCCGGGGGTTAAGTGGTTAAAGTAACGCAATGCCGTATCACAAAAAATGGCTAGGCTGTACATTTTCCAGGGGTCAAGTGGTTAAATGCTCATTAAGAGCGTCAAAAATGTGTATTAAAGCTAGAGGTGCGTTTTTTTGGCATAACTGTCAGCGTATTTTTAGCAAGCGTTAAAGCGTGAAACGTGATCATAGATGTAACGTTAAAGGAAAAGCAATTACCTGTCTGGGATTAGGTGATCACCAGGGATGGGGGACGCCTGGAAGGACTCCGGTAGTTATTGCGGCGGACGCTCACCGGCATGGCACTTGTCCCGTCTGGAAGGTGGGAACGCTCAGTCCATATTCATAGTGTGAACCATTTCCTAAGTGGAGTGATCCTCGCAGAGCTGGACGCCAGTGAAAGGAATCTTTTAGTTTACACATCGCTGCTAAGACAACCAGTCAGCTGAGTCTTTGTGATTGTCCCATAGGCGGGGAGACTGAAATACTCGGCATGACTTCATCCTAAACAGGGAGCCATGCTTCTCCACCACCGACCCCTCTAATGACAACTCACCCAGACGAAGGAGAATAAAAAGGCACAGAGTTATAGCTACATTCAGAAATAGTTAAGCCGGCGTATCAATAGAATACGCTGTCGTAACTCTGGGCCATATTCTGAGAGAAGTTACGATGGAGTATCTCAGGATACTCCATCGTATCTCTCTTTTTTGGCCCGCGTATCTATGCGACTGATTCTTAGGGGCCAGATTCACAAAGAGATACGACGGTGTATCTACAGATACACCATCGTATCTCTGACTTACACTGGTCCTATCTATGCGCCTGGTTCATAGAATCAGATACGCATAGATAGGGCTAGATCCGACAGTGTTACACTGTGTTACACTGTCGGATCTTTTTTTCAATTTAAAAATGGCGCCGGGGGCGTTCCCGCTGATTTACGATAAATAATATGTAAATCAGCGATATACGCAAATTCACGAACGTACGCGGACCCGTCGCAGTGTTCTTACGTCGTTTCCGTAGCGGTTTTCTGTCGTATACTTACCCCTTCTTTTATCAGGCGCAGCCAATGTTAAGTATAGCCGGCGTTCCCGCGTCGAATTTGAATTTTCCTACGTCGTTTGCGTACGCCGATTCACGAACACGCGCATCGCAAGTCCCGCTCACGTCGCAACCACTGACGTCCTAGTGACGTCAGTGGGAGCAATGCACGCCGGGAAATTCCCCGGACGGCGCCTGCGCATTTAAATCGGCGCAGGAACGCGCCTGATTTAAATAGTACACTCCCCTAGCCGCGGAATTTGAATTCCGCCGGGGGATTTAGGATCCGCCGTCGCAAGTTTGGAGGTAAGTTGTTTGTGAATTAGCCACTTGCCTCCTAAACTTGCGGGAGCGGATCTTAATTTACGTAGAACGAGCGGATCTATAGATCCGCTGCGCTACGTGAATCTGGCCCTTAGAATCATTTTCGCATAGATACACTTAAGATCCGCCATGTGTAAGTCACTTAGACTGTCGGATCTTAAATGTAATTACGCCGCCCGCCGCTAGATGGCATTTACATGAAGGTCTCATTTGTTTATGCAAATGAGCCTGCTACGCCGATTCCCGAACGATTTTGCGTCGCGTACCCGTCGCTAACGTCGTTTGCGTAAGCGGAAACTTACTCCTGCTATATGAGGAGTAAGTTTCCGCATGTCCCACGTAGGCCATGTTACGGATAGCGTCGGGTCCGCGTCCTGTTTTTCCGTCGGCTACAGTAGGTGAACCCGATTTTGTGTCAATCTCGCTCTCTTTCTCGGCGAGATTGAGCACCTACGAGCCCCATCGCGGGAGCCAGCGCCGAGCTGGCTTGCCGCGATGGAGACAGAGCCGTCATAGAAGCGACGGGAGATCCGACTTGGATTCCCGCCAATTCTACACGTGTGCGGCGTTTGTTATGAATCCTGAGGGGGAAGTCCCCGCCGGATTTTAAATAAAAATCCGGCATGGGTCCCCCCTCAGGAGCATACCGGGCCCTTAGGTCTGTTATGGGTTGTAAGGAGAGCCCCCCTACGCCGAAAAAACGGCGTAGGGGGTCCCCCTACAATCCATACCAGACCCGTATCCAAAGCACGCTACCCGGCCAGCCAGGAAGGGAGTGGGGACGAGCGAGCGCCCCCCCCCCCCCCTCCTGAGCCGTACCAGGCTGCATGCCCTCAACATGGGGGGGTTGGGTGCTCTGGGGCAGGGGGGCGCACTGCAGCCCCCCCACCTCAGAGCACCCTGTCCCCATGTTGATGAGGACAGGGCCCCTTCCCGACAACCCTGGCCGTTGGTTGTCGGGGTATGCGGGCGGGAGGCTTATCGGAATCTGGGAGCCCCCTTTAATAAGGGGGCCCCCAGATACCGGCCCCCCACCCTAAGTGAATGAGTATGGGGTACATCGTACCCCTACCCATTCACCTGCAAGAAAAGTGGTAAAAACACAAATAAACCACACAGTGTATTAAAATATTTTATTTTTCTGCTCCGGAGGCCGCCCCCTGTCTTCTTTATTAGCTCTTTTACCAGGGGGGGGGCTTCTTCTTTGACGTCTTCGGGTGGGTGGGGGCCGCCGTCTGGTTCTCTTCCACCGCCGGGGGGGGTGGCTTTTAAAAAAGCCCCCACCCCCCCGGCGGGTTTCCTCCGGCGTCTTCGGCGGGGCTCTTCTTCTTCCGCTATCCCGACGGGTCTTCTCCGCTATCCGGGGGGTCTCGCCGCTCTCCGCTGTTGACTCGTCGCACCCCGGTTCTTCGTCTCGCAGTCCGGTCCCTTCTTCCGTGCTGTACGTCTTCTTCCGTGCTGTGACGTCATGTTCTTCACTTCTCTTCTTCTCCCGATGTTGACTCGCCGGTCCTCCTCGCTGAAATGACGGATGCGCGCCTTGCATCGGACCTATATAGGCCTCACAGTCCCATCATGCTCTGTACCTACCCATGTGATACCGCTCGCTCGTCCCCACTCCCTTCCTGGCTGGCCGGGTAGCGTGCTTTGGATACGGGTCTGGTATGGATTGTAGGGGGACCCCCTACGCCGTTTTTTTCGGCGTAGGGGGGCTCTCCTTACAACCCATAACAGACCTAAGGGCCCGGTATGCTCCTGAGGGGGGACCCATGCCGGATTTTTATTTAAAATCCGGCGGGGACTTCCCCTTCAGGATTCATAACAAACGCCGCACACGTGTAGAATTGGCGGGAATCCAAGTCGGATCTCCCGTCGCTTCTATGACGCGCTTGCTGGGATGTGCTGTCACTATTCCAGTGAGTGCAAGATGTCGGCGAGATCTCGGCACCGTGTCGCCGAGTATCAGCGCGACGCTGTCGCGCTAAAAGCACAATATCACAAACACCTACTGTACGTCGTTTCCCTAAGTCGTTCTTGAATACGACTTTAGGTCAATGACGCACACGTCGGCGTCATTGACGTTTTCCGCCGAGAACTGGAGCATGCGCACTGGGCTTTTTTAAGCCCGGCGCATGCGCAGTTACTTAGAATCGGGGGGGGGGGCTTTTAATTTGAATAGAAGCCGCCCCCTTGAAGATATGCGTGGCTATGCCGGGCCATTTACACTCCGCCGCCCCAAACTACGGAGCAAGTGTTTGGGGAATACAGCACTTGCTCCTGTAGTTTGGGGTGGCGGAGTGTAAATGCCTTACGCGCCGCCCGCGGACATTTAGAGAGAATATGGGCCTCTGAATCTGCACCGTCGTACATTTAAGTGTATTCTCAAAATGAGATACACTTAAATCTAGATAAGATACGACGGCCTGCGCCGTTGTATTTTAGCTGTCTAGTTCTGCCGGCCGCAAGGGGCGTGAACGCTGATTTACGCCTAGAATGCGTAAATCAGCGAGATACGCCTATTCACGAACATACGCTTGCCCGTCGCAGTAAAGATACGCCGTTTACGTAAGGCGTTTTCAGGCGTAAAGTTAGTCGAACAAAAGCTGGCCTAGCCAATGTTAAGTATGGCCGTCGTTCCCGCGTCGAATTTTGAAAATTTTACGTTGTTTGCGTAAGTCGTCCGTGAATGGGGCTGGACGTAATTTACGTTCACGTCGAAACCAGCAAGTCCTTGCGGCGTACTTTGGACCAATGCACACTGGGATATGTCCACGGACGGCGCATGCGCCGTTCGTTAAAAACGTAATTTTAGTGGGGTCATGGTTTATTTACATAAAACACGCCCACCTCTTTACAATTTAAATTAGGCGCGCTTACACCGGCCCATTTACGCTACGCCGCTGTAACTTAGAAGGCAAGTGCTTTGTGAATACAGAACTTGCCTCTCTGACTTACAGCGACGTAGCGTAAATACGATACGCTACGCCGGCTGAAACATACGCCGCCCTACGTGAATCCAGCTATTAAAGTGCAACTGAAAGTGTTATTAAACCCAAAGCCAAAAATTTCATATATTTGAGCTTAGATGTTCTTTATAGGCTCCCCCCTCCTCTGTTTTCACCTGATGATCTGGCCAGTAACACACCTCCTGTAATAGAGTGCCATCACTCTGGATGAAGGAGCACAGGAGGCACAGCAGACAGCAGCATTGTCAGTCTGGGGGAAAGGAGGGGGGGGGGGGGGTTGTTAGATGGAATAGCAGATTAGGATACACTAACAAATTAAAGCTGAACTCCTTATAAGCCATAGCTTCCAACTGTCCCTCATTTCGAGGGACTGTCCCTGATTTGGAGCAATGTCCCTCATTCCTCCTCATTTTGCTCTGATCTATAAAGTTGTATATAAAATGCACTTTTTAACCTATCAAAAAGTGTTTCCCAGAGCTAAACCTTTCATCTGATTTCTAAATTGCTGCATTTGTAAATTGCAAAAGCCAATAAAAAAGAAATAGTAGTGGTAAAAAAAGCTCTTGTGGGTTTAACCAATCTTGTTTTTTTGTACAATTCTCCTTTAAGGGGGCGTGGCAAAGGGGGTGTGTCCTATGCCTGCATACTTTTGCTGATAGGTGTCCCTCATTCCCATCTCAAAAAGTTGCGAGGTATGTATAGGCATCCAATCAGCGCTTGCAGCCAATGGCCACGAGCACTGGCTGGGGGGCGGTCCCCCTGTCAGCAAAATGGGGGAGATCAATGTACTAACATTGAGTTGAACGACAAAAAAAAAACAAAAACTTTAAAGTATGTACCAGACTTTAGCTGTAGTTCAGCTTCAATTTGCTAGTGTATTTATATCTGCTAGTATATCTAACACTCCCCTGCCCCCAGACTGACAATGCGGCTGGTCCAATGTGTCCCCTGCGCTCCTTTATCCATAGATCCAGAGTGAGGGAGCTTTAATACAGGAGGTGTGTTACTGGCCAGCAAGGCTATAGACAAGGGGGTACCACTGGTCCTCCCACATGGGGCCCTGGCAGCAGGGGGGACCCAGGCAACAGGCTAAATTGGATGTGGGCAGGGAGGGTGATCAGTATGGTGGGGGGCAGGGGGGTGCAATTACTGAATCCAATCCCTGTATGGGTCTCTCTGCAGCAGCAGAAAGCTTGTTTTTCCTCCTCTCCCTCTCATTGGCTTTCAGCTGCTGCAGAGAGAGCCATACAGGGGTCAGTTTCATGACTCAGGTAGCCTGGATACCCATGAAAACCCATTAGGACCACAAACCATAACCCCCCCCCCCTTTCTGTACACTAAATTAGAAGAAAACTGAGGCAACACCTGAGATGGAGAAAAATTGGCCATAGCAGCCATAATTTTTATTAACCATTTGTACCATAAATACCTTTTATTAACTTTACATTATTTTCAAATATAACAGATTTTACAACAGCCATATAAAAAATGGCAACCATATACAGACATGTGGTCAAAAAGAGGTAACACACACATAACATTTTCCAATATCCTGCGGGACGTAATCAAAAACCAACCGCCAGCCTTAAAGGCATACCAACACCCCCTATCCCGCAGTACACAAATTTCCGTGTTCCAGCGGACACCATTCCGGTGGAATACGGAGAGGGTCCATAACCGCTGGACCCCCACACTTCCTTCATACTGTTCCTTTTTTGACCTCCTGGAGACCACCTGACACCGCCACAGCCTGAGAGGTTAACCCCTTAGCCTCGAGGGCCACCCCACACCCGCAGGGCCCTACGGATTCCATCTTCCAACCCTAAGGCCCACAAATCGATCCCAATATCAGAAAGGTGGACGCCGTCCCCTCTATGAAACAGTCCCACATCCCTCTCCAACTCAGAGTGCCGTATCACTAGCCCCCCATTACGTGCCACGAACCTCCCCACCACCTGGTTGACCTTTATGCGAGCCTTGTTCAGCCTATCCACTGATCTAGCAGTACGCCAGGCCGTCCTCACTACCATATCCGACCAGACTACTATTAAACCTGGGAAGGACATTCTCAGGGACATAAAGTCCGCCTTGACTGCCATTATCAGTTCCGCCATCGGCCGGACACCCAAGTCGTTTCCCCCCACATGCAGGACCAGCACATCCGGGGGGCGATCAAGCCGGGCGTAATGGCTGACCTCAGGAACCACCCTACTCCATTCCATCCCCCTAAAACCCAACCAGCGTACGCATGCCTCCCGCCTGGAAATGCCCAATTGCCTGCCATCCGGTCGGGCGTCTGCTCTCCTGGCACCCCAGAACACGTAAGAGTGCCCTACAATCCAAACGAGGCACGGGAAGCTGCAATCTGAAAATAAAAACGATTTCATGTAGCACATAACACCAACAAACCTCCAACTTCTCCACTGTACAAACACCAGCCCCGACACATCCCTTTGTCCGTGTCCCATTGTCCCCCCCCTCTCACTCAATCAGCCAGCAAGTGCGGACGCACGTAAGATCGGAATCTCCTAGATTCCCACCTACCTATTTTCTTAACGGCCGCCTCATCCAACCCGCACCGTGCAGCCTCAGTGGCCGCCCCGATGCGGAAGGAGTGCGAAGCGTACCGTTGTCCGTCATACCCCGCAGCACACAAACATTTTCTGAACACTGTCACAAATTGAAATCTTGACAAAAACGTCCCGTCCCTGTGCGCAAAAAATGCCCCCAACCCTACCGGGCGTACTCCTAAAAATTCCTCGACCGCTCTCACCGGACACACCTCGGAACCCGGCAATGCATAAAGCACCACCCGTGTTCCCCTCCCTGCCTGGTCCGTCTTGGACCGGCGCAGCATTATCACAACGCTTCTTCCCTCCACTCGAACATCCTGAAAACCAAACCCCCCAGCCACTGACTTAGATGGGCTAACTAATTCTCCCAACCTAAAAGCCCCAAAAAATGCGACCGCGAAAACCGCCCTAAAAAGTGTCCCCTCGTATCCTGACGCGCACACCTCCCCCAGTTTGCCGCAGATCGCTTGAAGCACTGCGAATGACACCGGCCTACGCGAATCCCTCCTTACCTTTCCTTTCCTATAACCCTTCACCGTTTGTTTTACCCAAAAAGTTTTAGTAAAATCCTGCAACCCCTGCAACTTAAAGAGAAATGCCAAACCCGCCAGCTTGCGCTCAATGGCGGAAACCGACCCCCCATCCTCCATGTGCCTGGACACAAAATATAGCACCAACCATCCCCCTTCCATACCCCCATCCCCTACGTCAACTCCCACCTGTCGCAAAAACTCGAACCACTCCCCCCAGACTCTAGAGTACGCCGTCCACGTCGCCCCACTCACCGACCGTTGGATCCAACGCGCGGCAAGTCCAAAGCAGTGTCCCACAGCCACGCCGGGCACGGCACCCCGGTCCGCTCTGCCGTAGGAGCCAATTCCCTGAACCTGCCCCACTGAAAACGAGACAGAGAGTCAGCCAGCGTGTTGTCCACCCCCGGTATGTGCACCGCATACAGAAAAACATTACACTGTAGGCACCGCAACACCAAATGTCTCAGCAACCGGACCACCGGCAAGGATGAAGCGGAGATCCGGTTGATGACCTGCACTACCCCCATATTGTCGCAATTCAGTCTCACCTTCCGATTTTTCCACTCTTCCCCCCACAATTCCATTGCCAGAACTACTGGAAACAATTCCAGCAGCACTAGGTTCTTGAGTAAACCCGCCGCCTTCCATGAATCTGGCCAAGGTTCCGCACTCCAACGACCCCGAAAGAAGGCCCCATACCCCGTGGACCCCGCCGCATCCGTGACCAAGTCCAAATCGAAATTACTGACCGGCCCCTCCATCCACACCGACCGCCCATTAAACGTCTCCAAAAAAGTGTGCCACACCCTAAGATCCTCTTTCAGTTCCCTGGTCAATCTTATAAAGTGTTTAGGCGATTTTGCTCCCGCGGTGGCCGCCGACAGCCGTCGGCAAAACACCCTACCCATGGGGATGATCCTACATGCAAAATTGAACTTTCCCAGCAATGATTGCAATTCCCTCAACGTGACCTTGCTGCGTCCTAGGAAGTCCCTGATCACCTGTCTGAGGTTCTCCACTTTGTCCGGCGGCAGACGGCACTCCATTGCCTGGGAATCGATCACGATCCCCAGAAAACTGAGCTCCGTCGTAGGGCCTTCCGTCTTGTCCGCCGCCAAGGGGACCCCAAATCTTCCCGCAATGTGCTGCAATGTCGCCAATAGAATCGCACACACTCTGGAGGAAGGGGGTCCCACGCACAAGAAGTCATCCAAATAGTGGACCACCGAGTCCACCCTTGCCACGTCCCGGACCACCCATTCCAAGAAAGAGCTGAACGTTTCGAAAAACGCACATGAAATGGAGCAACCCATGGGCAGACATCGATCCACATAAAATTCCTCCTGCCACCGGCAGCCCAACAGGCGAAAACTGTCTGGGTGTACCGGTAGCAGTCGGAATGCAGCCTCGATGTCCGATTTTGCCATGAGTGCCCCCTTTCCATACCTCCGCACCCAGCTCACTGCCGCATCAAACGACGTGTATGACACCGTACATGCTTCCGGATCAATGGCATCATTCACCGACCCCCCCTTCGGGAAAGAGAGGTGGTGAATGAGGCGGAATTTGTTGGGTTCCTTCTTGGGCACCACCCCCAATGGAGAAACCACCAAATCCCTCATTGGTTGTTCCCGAAATGGCCCCCCCATCCGTCCCAGCGCCACCTCTTTTCCCAATTTTTCCGTAACTATCTCCGGGTGTTCCAAAGCGGATCGCAAATTTCCCGCCAGCGGTGGCGCCGTCGTCAAATTACATGGAATGCGAAACCCCTCCGTAAAACCCGCCGTCAGTAACCGAGCCGCTGCGACGTCCGGGTACCTATCTAGAAAAGGACGCATCCTTTCCACCTTCACCGGCGTCACCCCCCTTTCCCGCAGAGTCTCCCCCCCGCCTGCCCCGCTTGAAGCATTTGGATAGGGGGTGGGTACCTCCGCAACCCGAGCATTCATGTTTGAAACGACAGGACCCTCCAAACTTGCAGGATCCCTCGTTAAACTGCCAACAGACTCCCCACTTTTTTCCGGCCGACGGTCCCGAGGCTGCGGCCCCCCCCGGCCCCCCCCTGAAAAAACTGGCCCGACGCCCGCGGCGCAGACATAAGCCGCATCCACAAGGTAATATCCTTATGGTCCCACCTAATTGACGGCCGTACCGCCATACGCTGCCGGAATTGCTCGTCGTAACGCAGCCACCCCGTACCCCCGTACACGCGGTGCGCCTCCCCGATCGCATCCATGTAGCAAAACAATGCCGCACAGTGTTCCGGCTTCTTGTCGCCAATGACACTGGCCAGTATTGCATAAGCCTGTAACCAATTTCCAAAGGTGCGAGGGATGAGGCGATAACGCCTCTTCTCCTCGTCCTCTTTCTTAGAGTCATCGGGCTTCACCCTGTCTAAATTAAATTTTTCCAGAGGAAGCAAGGAAAAAATTTCAACATACTCACCCTTAACGATTTTTTCTCTCACCTCTGGCTTCAAATGCGAACCTAGGGGACCCTCAAAACATACATACACCTCACATTTTGCCGCATCTGCAATCCTAACAATATCTGCCTTGGCCGCCGCTGACTTATCTTTATTCGTGTCCCCCGCTACACTGCCTGCCGGAACAGCCGCTGTCACGCTGACGAGGGGGTCGACCGCCACCGCCGCTGGAGCAGCCGCTGCCCCCCCATTGTCCCCACTCCCACCCACCCATGGTGCGACCTGCGGCGGCACCGCAGGACCCCCAGCAAAGCGCTGCAACAGGTCCCGCAGACCCCCCAGCAGGTCCTGCATCTGGCCCGGGACCCCCGGAGCGGCGGGAACCGCCCCCGCAACCCCAGGCGCCACCGGTCCCCGTGCAACCGCACCAGCAGCCCCCGGGTTAACCCCCCCCACCCCCAATAAGGTACACAAAGCATTAGTGAAATCAAGAGTAGGTAAGGAGGTAGTCTTACCTGGCTGCCTGGGAACCGCACCATCAGCCGCCGCCGCTACATCCACCGGTGGTTGTCGCACGACATCCTCCTCGTCCTCGGACACCTCGCCCTCCGACCGGTCCTCAGCTGCACTGCACGGCACTTGTGGCCCCCCAGGTGAAGGAGATCTGGGAGCCGCAGACCCCAGGGGATGCCTGGATCGAACCTCTGCTGGAATCTTCTTAGCTTGGCCCCCCCTCCCCCCCTTGCTCTGTGGCCTGGTCACTTGCTGCTCCTCACTACTGTCCTGTGCTTGCTGCCCCCGAGCCCCTGATGCAGCTGCCGCGCGGATGGACGGCCCGCTGTCCCTCGACGGGCCTCTCCTTCGGAACCCACACTTGCGCTGGGTGCTGCTGGCCTGTGCTGCTGACTCCCTCTTCCCGGTGAGGACCGGGCGCAATCCCGACCGTAGGCCCCGCCTCCCGAGCTCCTCCGACCACGAGGGTACCGACCGGACTCCCCACCGGCCGACAGCTGCGACCGCTTCGCCGGCGGGGGCGACGGGTCTTCCGCTGGACTCCTTGCTGCCCTCCTGGATCGCCCCGACACCTCGGGCAAGTAGCGCACCGGCGGCCGCGATTGCCGAGCGCGAGTCGCCGGTTCCATAGACCCCCCTGCCTGGTCCTCGATCAACCCGCCGATCTGTGCCTCCAACCACTGGGGACCCCTCTCCGCTGCCCTGGCCCGGAGTCTGGCTAACATCAAATCTACCTGTGACATCTTGGCTGTGAAGGAGCAGAGCAAAAAACTGCCTCCTTCCTTGTCTTCCCCCCACGATGCTGCTCCTTGTAGCTCCGCCCCCTTCTTAAATAAACTCCCAGAGCCCGGGAAACTAGTGCCCAGCCCCCTGCCTATCCCTTTTCCTCCCCAGCTAGTAACCCCTTGTGTCCCAAGCACCTAGTCATGCCCGCCCTACACTATTCCACTGCGCTTCATGCTCCGGGCTTCTCTATAATTGCCCCTCCCCCTCCCTGCCACACTGATCACACTCCTCATGCACCATACGTTTCCCAGGACCACGTGTGCCCCCCTACCCCCCCCAGTGCTACCGACTGCCCTCCTCTCCTCCCTGCCAGCAGCTGCATTAGATCGATTGATAGCAGCGCAGCCATTGGCTCCCGCTGCACTGGGGGGTGGGGCCGAGTCCGGCATTCGTGTCTGTGGATGCAAATGCTGGACTCGGGAGCACGCATGCAAGGTAACCCCCTTAGAGCGCGGGGGTTATCTAATGCAGGGAGGAGCCGCGAGAGCTGACGGGGGACCCCAGAAGAGGAGGATCGGGGCCACTCTGTGCAAAACAAACTGCACAGTGGAGGTAAGTATGACATGTTTGTTATTAAAAAAAAAAAAAAAGATCCTTTACAATCACTTTAATAGAACAAGCTGAAGTTAGAAGCTGATTGGCTACAATGAACAGCTGCACCAGATTGTGAACTCTTCAGTTTTAGTAAATCAACCCCAATGAGTGATAGGTAGCGTTCACTCACTGTGTTCATTCATAACTGAAGCATTGGCTGTATGGGGCCCCCTGTGTCAGGTTGTCTGTATGGGGCCCCCCATGTCAGGCTGTCTGTATGGGGCCCCCCCGAGTTAGGTTGTCTGTATGGGGCCCCCCCGTGTCAGGTTGTCTGTATGGCCCCCCCCCCCGTGTCAGGTTGTCTGTATGGGGCCCCCCCTGTGTCAGGCTGTCTGTATGGGGCCCCTCATGTCAGGTTGTCTGTTTGGGGACCCCCGTGTCAGGTTGTCTGTATGGGGCCCCTCATGTCAGGTTGTCTGTTTGGGGCCCCCCTGTGTCAGGCTGTCTGTATGGGGCCCCCGTGTCAGGTTGTCTGTTTGGTGCCCCCCGTGTCAGGTTGTCTGTATGGGGCTCCCCCTGTGTCAGGTTGTCTGTATGGGGCCCCCCGTGTCAGGCTGTCTGTATGGGCCCCCCCGTGTCAGGCTGTCTGTATGGGGCCCCTCATGTCAGGTTGTCTGTTTGGGGCCCCCCCGTGTCAGGTTGTCTGTATGGGGCCCCCCCCGTGTCAGGTTGTCTGTATGGGGCCCCCCGTGTCAGGTTGTCTGTATGGGGCCCCCCGTGTCAGGCTGTCTGTATGGGGCCCCCCCGAGTTAGGTTGTCTGTATGGGGGCCCCCCCGTGTCAGGTTGTCTGTATGGGACTATGGGGTCCCCCCCGTGTCAGGTTGTCTGTATGGGACGAATGCAGCCACCGCATCTAATGATTGGTAAGCTGCAATATATTATGTTTTGGGTTTCATATCGCTTTAAGAATATGACGGAGGAAGCATTGATGTAAAACATGATTCTGCATACCTGTGGCTTTGTACCAAGTGGATTTATGGTTCTGGCCAATCGATCGTTCTTACTGTATAGAGCTTAGCTGAGCAGGAAATGAATAAGAGAAAAATACCCCCCATTGTACTTCCCCAGCATTGGCTGACCTTGAATTACGTGAGCAGGTAGAATGCCAATTGTGTGCCGTGTCATTGGCGATTGTCTGAAGACACGGCTGGGATTATTGCTTTTCTTCCTGTACGTTGTACACACGCGTTACGTCCCGGATATTTACAGGCCGAAAAAGCTGATCTGTGTTTATTTTCAGATTACAAACCAAGGAGATGCCAACAGGGAGAGCCCATATTAACCACTTAAGGACCGCCTCCTGCACATATACGTCGGCAGAATGGCACGGCTGGGCACAAGCACGTACCTGTACGTCCTCTTTAAGTGCCCAGCCGTGGGTCCCGTGGATCGCCGCCGGAGTCCCGCGATCGGTCCCCGGACCTGAAGAACGAGGAGAGCTGTGTGTAAACACACCTTCCCCGTTCTTCACTGTGACGCTGTCATTGATCGTGTGTTCCCTGATATAGGGAAAGACGATCAATGACGTCACAAGTCCAGCCCCGCCCCCCTACAGTTAGAAACACATATGAGGTCACACTTAACCCCTTCATGGCCCCCTAGTGGTTAACTCCCAAACTGCAATTGTCATTTTCACAGTAAACAATGCATTTTTATAGCATTTTTTGCTGTGAAAATGACAATGGTCCCAAAAATGTGTCAAAATTGTCCGATGTGTCCGCCATAATGTCGCAGTCATGAAAAAAAACGATGATCGCCGCTATTAGTAGTAAAAAAAAAAAAAATTAATAAAAATGCAATAAAACTATCTCCTATTTTGTAAACGCTATAAATTATGCGCAAACCAATCGATAAACGCTTATTGCGATTTTTTTTAAAAAATTGGTAGAAGAATACGTATCGGCCTAAACTGAGGAAATTTTTTTTTATATATATATATTTTTGGGGATAAAATATTGCATTTTTTTCAAAATTGGCGCTCTATTTTTGTTTATTGCGCAAAAAATAAAAACCGCAGAGGTGATCAAATACCACTAAAAGAAAGCTCTATTTGTGGGAAAAAAAGGACGCCAATTTTGTTTGGGAGCCACGTCGCACGACCGCGCAATTGTCAGTTAAAGCGACACAGTGCCGAATCGCAAAAACTGGCCAGGTCCTTTACCTGCATTTTGGTCCGGGTCTTAAGTGGTTAAGAAGTAAATATTCCCCCCTGGGTAATCTCTGTACATTGTAGAGATAACAACGTTTGTTGCAGATTCCTACCTTTTGTTATTTTGAAGAAATAGCTGTTTGTTCCTCTGTGCCCATGCGTAGAGTGGCCTGGGAGCCAGATGCCCCCGGTCTAGTAGCCCGGGGCATATGACACGCATCCACCCAGACAGCCATCCAGGTGGCGCAGAACACAGATCACCTGACCTCACCCGAATATATAGGTTCTCCCAGAAGGCCAAGGGATTCAAGAAAACCCCTGCCCATTGGCTTGATCTGCCCTATACGCTCACTATGCAAGCTGCGTAGGGCCCTGCAATCTACTCGAGGCCCCGCCTCCTTCTCGTGGGTGCAGAAGCGGCGCCGGTGAAATGGGAGTCCTTCTCCCAGCGATTGTGGAGGAGAAGAGAGAGACGTCGGGATGTTTAGAGCGCAGCGCATGCAGGGAACACAGAGATAACAGTTTTCATTTCAATCGCCGTGTTCCCCGCCGCTCGCTGTCAGATCCAGCCCACCCTCCTGGTCCCGGGACTTTGATAGACAGATCACCCGTCCAATCCTGGTGACAGGTGATCTGTCAATCAAAGTTCCCTGGCCAGGGGGCGGGGCTGTATATGACGTTGAGCGGCGGGAACACTGCAATTGAAATGAAAGCCGTTATCGCTGTGTTCCCTGTGCTGCGCGCTGATCATCTGGGCGGCTCTCCTGTTCCTCTCCTTTCCTCCCCTGCACAGGTAGGCTGAATGGTGGGCACAAGGCTGCATTGGTGGGCACAAGGCTGCATCATGGTGGGCACTGGGCACAAGACTGCATTTGGTGGGCACAAGGCTGCATTGGTGGGCAAAAGGCTGCATGTTGGGCACTGGGCACAAGGCTGCATGGTGGGCACAAGGCTGCATTGGTGGGCACAAGGCTGCATGCTGTGCACTGGGCACAAGGCTGCATTGGTTGGCACAAGGCTGTATGGTGGGCACTGGGCACAAGTCTGCATTTGGTGGGCACTGGGCACAAGGCTGCATGGTGGGCACAAGGCTGCGTTTGGTGGGCACTAGGCACAAGGCTGCGTTTGGTGGGCACAAGGCTGCATTTGTTGGGCACTGGGCACAAGGCTAATGCTTTACATAGCTCACGGCATCGCGGGTCAGGTAGAGGGCCCCTTAGCAGAATCATTGCAGGGTGGAAGCGACCTCAAAACGTCAAATTCTGCCCAATGCTCTTAACCGCTTGCCGCCCCCCGGCCATCAAATGACGGCTGGGCGGTGTGGCTCTTGTTCTAGGCGGGTGTCATATGACGTCCTCGCCTTCCCATGCCACCAGGGGGCGCACGCTCCCACCGTGTCACTGGGAACCCGATGTGCTTGCCCGGCGGTACAATGTCCGCCGGGCACCTGCGATTGCCCAGTAACGGAGCAGGACTGTGGATCTGTGTGTGTAAACACAAATCCACGTCCTGTCAGGTGAGAGGAGACCGATGGTGTGTTCCTTGTACAGAGGAACACCGATTGGTCTCCTCCACTTTGTGAGTCCCCTCCCCTTTGTGAGTCCCCTCCCCCTACAGTTAGAATCACTCCCTAGGACACATATTTAACCCCTTGATCGCCCCCTCAATGTTAACCCCTCCCCTGTCAGTCACATTTATACAGTAATCAGTGCATTTTTATAGCACTAATCACTGTACAAATGTGAATAGTCCCAAAATGGTGTCAAAAGTGTCCGATATGTCCGCCGCAATATTGCAATCACGATAAATTTGCAGATCGCCGCCATTACTAGTAAAAAAAATAATAATAATAAAAATGCTATAAATCTATCCCCTATTTTGCACAAACCAATCACTATACGCTTATTGTGATTTTTTTTTACCAAAAATATGTAGAATACATATCGGCCTAAACTGAGGAAAAAATGTGTCAAAATTTTTTTAATTTTAATTGGGATATTTATTATATCAAAAAGTTAAAAATATTGGGCTAGATTCAGAAAGCCCGCCGCAAGTTTGTGCGGGCGTAGCGTATCTCAGATACGCTACGCTGCCGTAACTTAGTGAGGCTGGGGCTGGATTCACAAAGAACCTGCACCCTAAGTTACGGCGGCATAGCGTACATCTGCCAGCATAAGCGCGCCTAATTCAAATTGTCAAGAGGTGGGCGTGTTTTATTCAAATAAAACATGACCCCACGTAAATGACGTTTCTCACGAACGGCGCATGCGCCGGCCGTGAACGTATCCCAGTGCACATGCTCCTAATCACGTCGCAAATAGTCAATGCTTTCGACGTGAACGTAATTTACGCAAAGCCCTATTCGCGAACGACTTACGCAAACGGCGTAAAATTTTCACAATTCAACGCGGGAACGACGTCCATACTTAACATTGGCTATGCCTCATATAGCAGGAGTAACGTTACGCCAGAAAAAGACTTATGCAAATGATGTAAAAAAATCCGCCGGGCGCACGTACGTTTCTGAATCGGCGTATCCAGCTCATTTGCATATTCTACACTGAAGCGCCACCTAGCGGCCAGCGTAAATATGCAGCCTAAGATACGACGGTGTAAGACACTTACGCCAGTCGGATCTTAGCCTAATTTCGGCGTATCTTGCTTTCTGAATACAGAAAGAAGATACGCCGGCGCAGCTTTGAATTTACGCGGCGTATCAATAGATACTGCAAAGTAAATTCTTTGTGAATCTAGCCCACTGTGTTTTTTTTTTCAAACTTGTCACTCTTTTGTTTATATCGCAAGAAATAAAAAACGCAGAGGTGATCAAATACCACCAAAAGAAAGCTCTATTTGTGGGGGAAAAAAATGTAATTTCATTTGGGTACAGTGTTGCATGACCGCGCAATTGTCATTCAAAGTGTGACAGCGCTGAAAAATGGCCTGGGCAGGAAGGGGGTGAAAGTGCCCGGTATTGAGGTGGTTAAAAAAATTCAGGTTGCATGTTTTGAGTTACAGAGGAGGTCTAGGGCTAGAATTATTTCTCTTGTTCTAACGATCGCGGCGATACCTCACATGTGTGGTTTGAACACCAAATTCTAGAAAGAGGCTCGGTCCTTAAAGCGGGGGTTCACCCTTAGAGGGCACATTTTCCCCTTAGCTTCCTGCTCGTTTTGTCTAGGGGAATCGGCTATTTGTTTTAAAATATGATCCGTACTTACCCGTTTACGAGATGCATCTTCTCCGTCGCTTCCGGGTATGGGCTGCGGGACTGGGCGTTCCTTCTTGATTGACAGTCTTCCGAGAGGCTTCCGACGGTCGCATCCATCGCGTCACGATTTTCCGAAAGAAGCCGAACGTCGGTACGCAGGCGCAGTATAGAGCCGCACCGACGTTCGGCTTCTTTCGACTACGAGTGACGCGATGGATGCGACCGTCGGAAGCCTCTCGGAAGACTGTCAATCAAGAAGGAACGCCCGCTCCCGAAGACCCATACCCGGAAGCGACGGAAGAAGATGCATCTCGAAAACGGTAAGTACAGCGCATATTTTAACACAACTAGCCGATTCCCCTAGACCAGGGGTCTCAAACTCAAATTACCTGAGGGCCACAAGACAAGTTTTCATATGCCATGGGGGGCCGCATGCAAACTTTCAAACTTCAAAAACAACAGTACTGGTGTCAGCGAACACATTATTAACCCCCAGCACTGGTGTCAGCGAGCGCATTATTACCACCAGCACTGGTGTAAGTCAGGGTTTGACAAATTTGCTTGGAATCTAGGAGCCAGCTAAAATAGTTAGGAGCCAGAAAACGCACCCCGTCCCGACGAGCTTGCGCGCAGAAGCGAACACATACGTGAGCAGCGCCCGCATATGTAAACGGTGTTCAAACCACACATGTGAGGTATCGCCGCGATTGGTAGAGTGAGAGCAATAATTCTAGCTCCTCTGTAACTTAAAACATGCAACCTGTAGATTTTTTTAAACGTCGCCTATGAAGATTTTAAAAGGGTAAAAAAGTTTGTCGGCATTCCACAAGCGGACACAATTTTGAAGCGTGACATGTTGGGTATGAATTTACTCGGCGTAACATTATCTTTCATAATATTAAAAAAAATGGGGATAACTTTACTGTTGTCTTATTTTTTAATTAAAAAAAGAGTAATTTTTTCCCAAAAAAGTGCGCTTGTAAGACCGCTGCGCAAATACGGCGTAGCAGAAAGTATTGCAACGATAGCTATTTTATTCTCTAGGGTGTTAGGATAAAACATATATATAATGTTTGGGGGTTTTCTTTAGAGGGAAGAATATGGCAGTGAAAATAGTGTAAAATGACATTAGAATTGCTGTTTAACTTGTAATGCTTAACTTGTAATACCAACGGCTCACCACCAGATGGCTCCAGCTCAAAAAAAAAAAAAAAAAAAAAAAAAATTTTTTTTTTTTTTTTTTGCTCCCCTCACTTCCACCCTGCCTGAGGGCCATTTATAACTGGTCCGCGGGCCGCAAATGGCCCGCGGGCCGGTACTTTGAGACCACTGCCCTAGACAAAACGAGCTGGAAAATAAGGGGATTTTTTGAAAATGTTTTCTTATGGGTGAACTCCCGCTTTATGTGGTTAATAAATTATTTATTTTTCAGCATTTTTTTTTATTATTATTGTTTGTACACGTGAGAGGTATGACGTCATGGACGAACTGTATGGTTGGTGTGAGGGAAGACTTCCCAAGCCTGACACTGATCCCTGGTGGAGATGACACGGCCCCTGAGCGGTGGAAGGGATATAGACCTTGGGCCAGATTCACGTAGCGCAGCGGATCTATAGATCCGCTCGTTCTACGTGAATTAAGATCCGCTCCCGCAAGTTTAGGAGGCAAGTGGCTAATTCACAAACCACTTACCTCCAAACTTGCGACGGCGGATCCTAAATCCCCCAGCGGAATTCAAATTCCGCGGCTAGGGGAGTGTCATATTTAAATCAGGCGCGCTCCCGCGCCGATTTAAATACGCATGCGTCGTCCGGGGAATTTCCCGGCGTGCATTGCTCCCACTGACGTCAATAGGACGTCAGTGGTTTCGATGCGTACGCAAACTACGTAGTTCCGTATTCGAGAACGACTTACGGAAACTACGTAAAAAAATACAAATCGACGCGGGAACGACGGCCATACTTAACAATACTTACCCCTGCTTTTAGCATGGGTAAGTATACGACGGGTACCGCGCTACGGAAACGACGTAAGAACACTGCGTCGGGTCCGCGTACGGTCGTGAATTTCGCGTATCTCGCTGATTTACATATTATTCAGTGTAAATCAGCGGGAACGCCCCCGGCGCCATTTTTAATTCAAAAAAAAGATCCGACAGTGTAACACAGTGTAACACTGTCGGATCTCAGCCCTATCTATGCGTAACTGGTTCTATGAATCAGGCGCATAGATAGGACCTGAAAAAAGCTGAGATACGATGGTGTATCTGAGATACACCGTCGTATCTGCTTCGTGAATCTGGCCCAAAGCCTACTATGCCTCCCACATACACAGGAGCGCAGTACTAGCTTCACACGGCGCTGCATTACACATAGAGGGAGTTCAGTCAGGAGGAGAGGAGAGGGGCGGGGCGCCGCCTCCGCCCACAATCCCTCCAGCACCGCCCTGGCTCCCTCGGCTTGTTTTGCTCTAGTTCCGGCTTCCGGTGCTGACGTCACCAGGCTGACAAGATGGCGGCGGACAGTGATGTGAGTAGCCGGGTTTGTGTGTCAGCTGTCAGAGCTGTGTGTACAATGACAGGCTGTGTGCTGGGAGTGCAGGCTGTACATGAGCAGAGCACAGTGTATAGTATAGTATAGTGTGGTGTGGTATAGTATAGTATATCCCTTCCCATTATCTGTCACTTGTGTACAACTTTCCAGCATTCTGGTCTTCTCTCTCTTCTTTTTTTGGAGGGGATGAGAAGTGGTCCTCCCACCTCCCCCCCTGACAGGATATCACGCTAAACCCTGAAGATCAATAAGAGAACCTTCACTATGTAGAACAGTAGGATTGATAATAAAGTTGGTATGACAGGTCCTCTTTGGACCCTTCCTGGGAAATCAGTAATTGGGAGCAGAAGAACTACTACACCCAGCATAGAACATTCCCCACAAGCTGGGGGTCTTTTCATTACCAAAAGAAAATCGACCCCTCCCATCTCTCAGAGCTCCTCCGCCGAGAGATCACATAGACGGCCCTCTGAGGAAAGGGAGGGGGGCCGAAACGCGTCGGCTTGCTAGCACACAGGAAGTAGATGGAGCATTTGCATCTTGCACCTTTATGGCATCTTCCGGTTTTACACGCTGTTGTGTATTGCACTTTTGTGAGGATGCATTCTATTGGTTCTGTTGTTTTTGTACTTTTGTACCCGGGTAATGCCCCTTCCCCTTTTGTTGTTTTTGTACCCGGGTAATGCCCCTTCCCCTTTTGTTGTTTTTGTACCCGGGTAATGCCCCTTCCCCTTTTGTTGTTTTTGTACCCGGGGAAAGGAACCTCCCCCTTTTGTTGTTTTTGTAGTTCCACAAGGGATTTTTGTCGGTGAGAATGCAGCTCCAGCATTGAATGTATGTAATGGCAAGGGGGTGCAGTGTGGGGGAAATCTGTTTGGGAGGGGTAATTTTTTTGTTTGCATGATTCTATTGTTACTGTAGGGGGGTCTATTGCTGTTTGGGGAGATCTGTTGTTGCTGGGGGGATTCTTATGTTGCTGGTGGGGGATCTATTGATGCTGGGGAGAGGAGAGTTAGTTGTTGCTGATAGGGATCTATTGTTGCTGGGGGTATTTTGTTTCCACAGATCTATTGTTGCTCGGGAAAGTATTTTGTTGCAGGGGTCTATTGTTGCTTGGGGGGATCCACTGTTGCTGGGGGTATTTTGTTTCCACAGATCTATTGTTGCTCGGGAAAGTATTTTGTTGCTTGGGGGGGATCTATTGCTGGGGAGGTATTTTGTTTCAGGGGGTCTATTTCTTCTGGGGGATATATTGATGTTTGGGTGATTTTGTCGTAGGAAGTCTATTGTTGCTTGGGAAGGTAATTTGTTTCAGGGGGTCTATTTGGGTAGGTCTGTTGTTGCTGGGGGGTCTTATGTTGCTGGTGGGGGATCTATTGATGCTGAGGAGAGGAGAGTCGGTTGTTCCTGATAGGGATCTATTGTAGCTGAGGGTAGTTTTGTTGGTTGGAGAGGTATTTTGTTGCAAGGGTCTATTGTTGCTGGGGGGTTCTATTGTTGCTGGGGGGAGGGGAAGGGGCAATTATTGTTGCTTGGAGAGGTATTTTGTTTCAGGGGGTCTATTATCTCTAGGGGTATTTTTTTTGCATAATTCTATTGTTACTAGAAGGGGGGGGGGGGTCTACTGCTGTTTTGGGAGGTCAGTTGTTGCTGGGGGGGTCTTATGTCGCTGTTGGGGGATCTATTGATGCTGGGGAGAAGAGAGTCAGTTGTTCCTGATAAGGATCTATCGTAGCCTGGGGGTATTTTTGTTGCCAGAGATCTATTGTTGCTTGGGGAGGTATTTTGTTGCAAGGGTCTATTGTTGCTTGGGGGAATCTATTGTTGCTGGGGAGGCAATTTGTTTCAGGGGTTATATCTCTGGGGGGGGGGAATATATCTTGTTTCAGGGGTTTACTGTTGCTTTTGGGGGGGGGGGGTGTATTTTTTTTTGCATGATTCTATTGTTACTAAGGGGGGGGGTGGTCTATTGTTGTGTGGGGAGGTCTGTTGTTGCTGTTGGGGGATTCTTATGTTGCTGTTGGGGGGTCTATTGATGCTGGGGAGAGGAGAGTCAGTTGTTCCTGATAAGTATCTATTGTAGCTGGGGGGTTATTTTGTTTCTGGAGATCTATTGTTGCTTGGGGAGGTATTTTGTTTCAGGGGGTCTATTATTTCTGTGGGAGTATTTTCATTGCATGATTCTATTGTCACCGGAGAGGGGGGGGGGGTCTATTGCTGTTTGGGGGGGTCTGTTGTTGCTGGGGGTGTCTTATGTTGCTGCTGATTCTTGGTTCTGTATTCTCTAGAAGGGGCGGTACTGGGAGGCAGGTAGGGGGTGGAGACAAAGGGGGTGACTCAGAAGGGGGGGGGGGGGGGGGAGGAGGGAGTACCTGCACCTATTCTCTGAGAACTGAAGAAGACAATTTTCCTGGCTCTGTACTGCAGAGTACAAAGACACTGAGAGCTTCTTGTCCTCCTCAGGAGTGTGCGGCAAAAGGTGTCAGTGTTGCAGCTGAGGCAGCGATGTCTCCCTGAGGCTGAGTTCACATTTGCAAAATATTTGAACGCCGACAGTAATGTGAACCAGGGGAGGAGCCAGAGTCTCAGGAGGGGCACTGCCAGGAAATACATGTTTTTTTTTATGCGGGCAATTAATCAGGGAAATGACTGGTGTTCAATCATCCCGGCACCAAGGTTGTTATGGTGTCAGGATGATTGAAGCGCATTATTTGTATTATTACTTTGTAATATAAAATGAAATGGTTCAACTCGCCATAATGAAGAATCAGTGGGAGCCTCGAGTGTCACTTTCCACGTCGCCTGTCACACGTTGCGTGATTGTCACTTTCCTGCTAAGGTGGGGATTGTCACTTCCTGTGTCCCAGAGTGAAGTCAGGCAGCAGAGAGATGATGTCATCTCTCTGCTGCCCATACAGTGACGGCGGAACTGCAGGGATGCAGGGTGGGTGCCAGGCGGTGAGAGATGATGTCATCTCTCTGCTCACTCATCCGCTAGTTGGCCAGCTGCCCGCTCACCTGCCGCATGGGCCACCCGCTCACCCACCGAGCCACCCGCCCGTTCACTCACCCACTAGTTGGCCAGCCGCCCCGCTCACCTGCCGCATGGGCCGCCCGCTCACCCACCGAGCCGCCCGCCCACTCACCCGCTGATTGGCCAGCCGCCCGCTCACCTGCCACCTGGGCCACCCGCTCACTTACCGCGGCGCCCGCTCACTCACCCGCTAATTGGCCAGCCACCCACTCACCTGCCGCCTTGGCCGGCCGCTCACCCACCGAGCCCCCCATCCGTTCACTCACTCGCCCGCCGAGCCGTTCGCTCACTCACCCGCTGATTGGCCAGCCGCCCGCTCACCTGCCGCCTGGGCCACCCGTTCACCCACTGACGCCCCCGCCCGCTCACTCACCCGCCAAGCCGCTCACTCACCCGCCAAGCCGCTCACTCACCTGCTGACTGACCGCCGATCACCCTCGCGCCTGTAGTGGTAATGCGTTTTACGCATGTTATATAGAACGCACTGCAGATGATTTTATTTTTTTATTTTTTTTACACTGCAGACTTGACATGTAGCTTAATTTTTGCCACACGTCAAGAGACCGGAAGTGGCACAGACCGCACAGAGTCCGATTTTTTTTTTTTTTTGGGCGAGTACGAGTGTCAATACTTTTATGGTTAGATACTCGCCAATACCGAGTGCCAATACTTATGGTTAGGTACTTGCTTATACCGAGTGCCAATACTTATGGTTAGGTACTTGCTTATACCGAGTGCCAATACTTTGTAGTGCGATTTGTCTCAATACAAAACCAATTTGGCGGATCACACTGCAAAAAAAAAAAAAAAAGTGATTTGAACAGGAATACGGTCCAAATCGAATGCGATTTCCCACACGGCTCCTATGTGTGTGTATATAGAAAGGTCATATCGCCATCTAGTGAGCAGTTTATTAAAAATGTTAGAACTCACAGTACATATCAAGCCAAATGCAAAATCTGCATAGGTGTCCCGGTCCCGCCGATGATGGCAAATCACAGGGCTGAAGGAGAACTTTTAGGACCCCGTATGTATAGGGCGGATGTGATGTCAGCTTGGGGGGGCGGACCTCCTCCAGCCATGTGAGCACCTCCAGCAGCCGTGATTTGCTATCATCCGCGCAACCAGGCCAGCTATGTGCTGTGAGTTCTAACATTTTTATTAAACTGCCCACTAGATGGTGCTTTTCCCTTTCTACACACACAGGAGCTGTGGGGGAAATCGCATTTGATTTGGACAGGAGTTGCATCGCATTCCTTTTCAAATTGCATGCAATTCTTTGCAGTATGCTATGTGCTAATTTTTGATTGATGCAAATTGCACTCCAATACTTCCACAGATGCTTGGTATCGGCACCGATCGAGTGTTAGCAGATCCTAAGGCCTTGTTTGCACTTGCTTTAAAATGTGGCAACTTTTTTTTTTTACCATTTGACGCTCGCCTACAGTAGATTTACCGCGAGCCGGTGGCACAGCCAAGTGCCGTGATGCACCCATTGGTCACGGTGAACTTCCTTGGTTTTCAAGTGTGCGTGCATGTGATTAGACACAGCAGGAGCTGATCTGCGGGTACCATGGACTCGATGTCCACTGACACCCACCAATCCTTCGGTACAGAGGGAGAATGGCGGTCTGCCTATGTAAATAAAGCAGATTGTTGTTCTGTCAGTACAGAAGGCATGAAGCCTGTGTTCCTTCAAAGCACAGGCACCGATCCATGTCTTTCCCTAGTACAAGCACCTCCCTCCCAGTAACAAAACACCAGCTAGGCACACAGTTAACCCCTTTGATCGCTGCTGATATTAACCCCTTCCCAGCCAGTGTCATTAGTACAGTGACAGTGCATATTTTTAGTCAATATTGGCACAAAACCTTCAGGCTTCTGCTAGAAAGCTGAACATGGACAGGAAATTCATCTTTCAGTATGTTAATTTCCAAAAATTGTTGCGCAAATACCGTGTGAGATAAAAAGTTGCAACGACCACCATTTTATTCCCGAGGGTATCTGCTAAAAAAAAACATATATAAGGTTTCTGGGTTCTGAGTAATTTTCTAGCAAAAAAATGATGATTTTTACATGTAGGAGAGAATAGGCCCGGTATAGAAGTGGTTGAGGCTGGGTTCACACTATACTACACGACAGTCATACGACTTTCATCCTACTTTGCTCTGCGACATTGGTCCTACATCCATCCTACTTTCATGAACAGGATACTACTTTGATCCGACTTTGTGATAGTCTGACTTGTTCTTTGACCAATCAAAGCAATTCCAGTGTGAGATAAATTCCTTTTACTGCTGTAGGATCAAAGTCGGACCAAAGTAGTGCAGGGAGTATTTTCAAAGTTAGACAGCTCTCATAGGGAAACATTGATTTTCTCGTTTCAATGTTTTTATTGAGATTTTATATGTATACAATAGAGCTGCACGATTAATCGCGGAAAGAATCGCGATCTCGATTCTACCCGCCTGCGATCTCCCCGCGGGATTACCCGCGATTCTTATGTGTCACCACCATTCCACGTAACCAGCGTGGAACGCAAATGCCGCCGATATCAGGACAGACGTCAGCAGCCTGGGCTTCTCTCACAGTTCAATACAACTCTAGTGTGTGTCCATTCGCCGCCCAGTGGTTGCTGGCGGTACTGCTTCTGATGTATAAAAAAACAGACCAGTGATATGTCTATATTGTTAAAGCGGGAGTTCACCCGAAATTTTTTTTTTTTTACATTAGATTGAGGCTCATTTTGTGAAGGGGAATCAGGTGTTTTTTTTTTTTTTTAAATCGAAGCAGTACTTACCGTTTTAGAGAGCGATCTTCTCCGCCGCTTCCGGGTATGGTCTTCGGGACTGGGCGTTCCTATTTGATTGACAGGCTTCCGACGGTCGCATACATTGCGTCACGAGTTTCCGAAAGAAGCCGAACGTCGGTGCGGCTCTATACGGTGCCTGCGCACCGACGTTCGGCTACTTTCGGAAAATCGTGATGCGATGTATGCGACGGTCGGAAGCCTGTCAATCAAATAGGAACGCCCAGTCCCGCAGCCCATACCCGGAAGCGGCGGAGAAGATCGCTCTCTAAAACGGTAAGTACTGCTTCGATTTTAAAAAAACTACCCGATTCCCCCTAGACAAAACGAGCCTCAATCTAATGTTAAAAATTAAGTTTTCGGGTGAACTCCCGCTTTAAAGACCATATAACTCCTATGAAAAAAGCAGAATCAAAGTTTGATTCTGCTTTTTTCAAAGGAGTTATATGGTCTTTAACATTATAGATATATCACTGGTCTGTTTTTTTATATATTCGTATTTTCAAATATATCACAGGTTTATTTATTTGGGGGGGGGGGGGGGTTCTGGCAATACATTTTTGAGAATCGTGATCTTTAGTCTAAGCAAAAGAATCGCGATTCTCATTTTGACCAGAATCGTGCAGCTCTAGTATACAAATACAACAATAATATCTAACATTGCAATAAAATTGATATTCAGTTATATATTAAAGAAAAAGTTATGCTTTCAAGTTTCCTCAATTGCATCAATTAAATCATTTGTAGTCATATTCAAATCCGACTTAGAATCTAAGCACTGAATCTCTATAAGGTCTTAAGGACCATTCTAGTAATAATAGATTTAAATTAGAAAGGAACGAAGGAAAATAGAGATAGTATAGGGAAAAGAGAGAGGGGAAAGAAGAAAAAAAAGGGGGGGGGGAGAGGTGCTCTCCAGCTTTAAAGAGATACTCCTATGATATGTCTAAAATATTAAGTAGTCGTAAGATAATTAATCCAGGGTTCACATACTGTATTAAACCAAGCAATCTTGTCTTTAACCACTTAAGACCCGGTCCTTTATGCAGGTAAAGGACCCGGCCAGTTTTTGCGATTCGGCACTGCGTCGCTTTAACTGCAGGTCCGGGTCTTAAGTGGTTAATAGAAGCAAATTAGAAGGTCTTATGCCCTGTACATAAGATCGGTCAATCCGATGAGAACGGTCTGATGGATATTTCCATCAGTTAACCGATGAAGCTGACTATAAAAAACGATCGTGTCAGAACGCGGTCACATAAACCACGTACGACAGCACTATAAAGGGGAAGTTCAAATCCAATGGCGCCACCCTTGGGGCTGCTTTTGCTGATTCCGTGTTACCGCGTGTTAGTAAAAGTTTGGTTAGAGACGATTCGCGCTTTTCTGTCTTACAGCGTGATGAATGTGCTATCTCCATAACGAACGCTAGTTTTACCAGAACGAGCGCTCCCGTCCCCTAATTTAGTCTGAGCATGCATGGATTTTTAACTGATGAACGTGCCTACAAACGATCGTTTTTTTTTTTCTATCGGTTAGGTATCCATCGGTTAATTTTAAAACAAGTTTCACATTTTTTTTAACCGATGGATAAATAAATAACCGATGGGGCCTACACACGATCGGTTTGGTCTGATGAAAACGGTCCATCAGACCGTTCTCATCGGATTGACCGATCGTGTGTACGCGGCATTATTGAGGTGGTACATGGTTCCAGTCCGAGTAGCTTCTTTTGTCCAAGGGGCGTCCCTGCATTGCTAGAGGTTGTAATGCTGAAGGAACCATGTACCACATTTTTTAGGACCGAGTACAAGTACCGATACTTTTTTTCATGTACTCGCCAATACCGAATACCGATACTTTTTTAAAAATGTGTCCACAAATGCAGCCACGTCCCCCACAAATGCAGCCACGTCCCCCACAAATGCAGCCATGTCCCCACAAATGCAGCCACGTCCCCACAAATGCAGCCACGTCCCCACAAATGCAGCCACGTCCCCCACAAATGCAGCCACGTCCCCCACAAATGCAGCCACGTCCCCCACAAATGCAGCCACGTCCCCCACAAATGCAGCCATGTCCCCAAGGAGAAAGCCAAGCCCCCCCCCCCCTGCCGCCGTCGCCTAGTTGATAAGTGCGGGGAACAATACAGCTTTCATTTGAATAGCTGTGTGTTTCCCCCGCCACGCCTCGTCATATATAGCCCCTCCCCCTTGTCCGGGCACTTTGATAGACAGATCACCCATCCAATCCTGGGACGGGTGATCTCTGTCTATCAAAGTGCCTGAACAAGGGGAAGCTATTCAAATGAAAGCTGTATTGTTCCCCGCGCTTATCAACTAGACGGCGGGGGGGGGGGGGGGGGGGGGGTCTTGGCTTTCTCTTTGAGGACTGCACTGCTCCGTTCTCCGCCCGCTCTTGCTCTGAAAAAAAAAGTATCGGGCGAAGCATCGGGAGCATTTGCGCGAGTACAAGTACTCGCGCAAATGCTCAGTATCGGTCCCCGATACCGATACTAGTAATACTAGTATCGGTATCGGGACAACCCTAGTTCTAATGATAATATAAACAATAAGGGAGAAAGGGAACAACCCTGGCAGGTACCTCTACCCATAGCTATGTTTTGAGATTTGTAACCTTTCACTACAATTTTTGCTGTAGGGGCGTTATATATCATTTTAAGCGTCGTCAGGAAGTTTGAGCCAAATCCGTATCAATCCAATATGAAGAATAGATAATCCCAGGTCAGGGAGTCAAATGCTTTATGTAAGTCTGAGGACACCAACAATGCTCCCCTTTGACCTCCTCCGTCCCAGCCTGAGTTCAAAGCTGAAATAATATCAATGATGCGTCTGGTCTGGTCCGGGGCTTGTCGATTGGCTACAAACCCTGCCTGATCTGGGTGGATGTATTTTGATATAAATAAGTTCATACGGGTGGCTAATATTTTCGTTCGTAGTTTAACCACTTCCCGACGGCCGTACGACTATATACGGCCGCAGGGTGGTTCTACTTCTCTGGGGCGCCGTGTTTTCACGTCCGCCCCTTTCCGCGTTCCCCGCGCGCGCTCCCGAGCGCGCAGCGGGGAACTTCTGTGCTGGCCGTGTCCCTTGGACACAGCAAAACACAGATCGCTGTGAACGGCCAATCGGAGTGGCCGTTTGCTAGGCGATCTGTGCGGCCAATGAGAGATGATCTCATATGTTTACATATGAGATCATTTCTCATTGCCGGCTCTTACAGACAGCGGTGCTGTCAGGGAGAGAGGAGACCGATCTGTGTCTCTTGTACATAGGGACACAGATCGGTCACCTCCCCCAGTCACCCCCCTCCCCCACACAGTTAGAACACTATATAGGAAATACATTTAACCCCTTCCTCACCCCCTAGTGTTAACCCCTTCCCTGCCAGTCACATTTATACAGTAATTAGTGCATATTTAGTGCACTGATCGCAGTATAAATGTGAATGGTGCCAAAAATGTGTCAAAAGTGTCCGATGTGTCCGCCATAATGTCGCAGTCGCAATAAAAATCGCAGATCGCCGCCATTACTAGTAAAAAAATAATAATAATTCTTTCCCTTATTTTGTAGGCGCTATTACTTTTGCGCAAACCAGTCGCTTATTGCGATTTTTTTTTTTTTTACTAAAAATATGTAGAATACGTATCGGCCTAGACTGAGGATAAAAAAAAAAAAAAAAAAATTGAGCTATTTATTATAACAACAAGTAAAAAATATATATTTTTTTTCAAAATTGTCACTCTATTTTTGTTTATAGCGCAAAAAATAAAAACCGCAGAGGTGATCAAATACCACCAAAAGAAAGCTCTATTTGTGGGAAAAAAGGACGTCAATTTTGCACGACCGCGCAATTGTCAGTTAAAGCGACGCAGTGCCGAATCGCAAAAAGTCCTCTGGTCAGGAAGGGGGTTTAAGTGCCCAGTAAGGAAGTGGTTAAGGTCAACATTGATTAATGATATCGGATGATAATTTGTGCAGTCACTATGGTCTTAATTTGGTTTAGGAATTACATGGATAAAAGCTGTGTTCTCATTCATTTTCACACGACATGAGCTCCCAATGTCGGAGCGTTTGTCATACCAGTGTGAACATGGCCTGATATCGCTATAACCTCCTTATTGTTGCTTTCTCTCATGCTATCTCTTGACTTTTCTCTTGTGCAGCCTGAATCGGAAGTGTTTGAGATCACTGACTTCACCACAGCCTCAGAATGGGAGAGGTAAGACGAGTTCTTCATTATAACCTCTGCATTGATAATCGCACCCTGTGTTCTGCTCAGTCATAGGTTGAATTGCCTTTGCAGGTAAGGGGCACCTGTAGATGGAAACAAACTGTGCAGCTTTGACCAAAGTCAAATAGTGCCCCTATTATAGGTGTAGGCCAACAATGTATTACCTGAAACCTGACGGAAAAACTCCCAATGATGGTATCGCCCCCACCCTGCCTTGTGATTCAAACACCCTCACATGAGCTCTCTCCCCTATCACAGTAACTCTCAGCAATGCTGCGAAGGAGGAGATAGTGGGCCACATGGGATTGAGAGCCTATACCTGTGATGAAGGGGGTAAGCTCTAATGGCTGGAAGTGACTTAGTAACACAGGATGGGATGATGCTATCCCAGGGAGTTTTTCAGCCAGACTTCAAAAGTTATGTAATAATTGGCTTACACCTATACCTAGAACATTATCCAACTTTAGTCAAAGTTTCAAATTGTTTTCTGTCTACAGATGCTCCTTACCTGCGTTGGTAAAGGTGAACCAACCCTTTAAAGCGCAGTTCCACTTTAAAGCGGGAGTTCACCCTAAAAAATGTTTTTAACCTTAGATTGATGCTCATTTTGTCAAGGGGAATCGGCTAGTTTTTTTTAAATCAAAGCTGTACTTACCGTTTTAGAGAGCGATCTTCTCCGCCGTTTCCGGGTATGGTCTTCGGGACTGGGCGTTCCTATTTTGATTGACAGGCTTCCGACGGTCGCATCCATCGCGTCACGAGTAGCCGAAAGAAGCCGAACGTCGGTGCGGCTCTATACGGCGCCTGCGCACCGACGTTCGGCTACTTTTGGAAAATCATGATGCGATGGATGCGACCGTCGGAAGACTGTCAATCAAAATAGGAACGCCCAGTCCCGCAGCCCATACCCAGAAGCGGCGGAGAAGATGCATCTCTAAAACGGTAAGTACTGCTTCGATTTAAAAAAAAATAGCCGATTCCCCTAGACAAAATGAGCCTCAATCTAAGGTTAAAAATTAATATTTCAGGGTGAACCTCCACTTTAAGTACTCCTTGCTGCCTTACATACCACATTTGGCATGTCATTTTTTTGGGGGGGGGGGGGGGTAGATTTGAGTGGGACTTCCTGTCCCACTTCCTCCTTTCTCCCACGGGCCCCCTAGGCGACTTCTCCTCTCCTCCTAGGCGGCCCCTCCCTCTCGACAATCTTCCGGGACACGTGACAGGTCCCAGAAGATTGCTTGTCCACTGGGAACGCCCAGTGCGTCTCGCGCATGCGCGGTCGTGAAGCTAGTGTGCTATGCATATTAGCTCATTAGGCCTTTGTCTTGAAGGTTGTCGTTTTGAATGTTTTTTTTGGACAAGACGTTTACTTCCTCTTTAAGCTTTGACAAAGAAACGTGGGAGCTGATTGGTTTCCATGCACCATATTTTGCAGTTTTAGTAAATCGGCCCAAAAAATATAATTTTGTAATTCTTAGTTCTGTCTAATTTGAAGTGTAAAATATAATCATAGCTCTTCTCTATTGCAGGTTTATTTCAAAGGTTGAAGAAGTCTTAAATGATTGGAAACTAATTGGCGAGTTCTCCAAGAAGACCCCAGAGAAGGTATATCTGTCATTTCACAGATGATTGTGAAACATTTTATTTATTTTATTTTAGATTTAAAAAAAGTGCCAGGAGCTGCTGCTTCTTTTTTTGTATGCATTTTTGCAACCGTCCATTGTCCACGTCTCATAAAGCTCTGACCGTCATTCATTTTACAGGGGGAGTACACTACTGGAGTGTGGGAGGAGAAAGGAGATGACCTTTCATTTGCAGACTTCAAATTTAGTATCAAGCACCACTATTTGGTACAGGAGTCGGCTGAAAAGGAAGAAAAGGAAGATGGCGGAGAAGGTAAAGGGATACTTGGCGCTCTCTATGAAGTGTCTGACTGAAAAACAGGCTCAGGGAAATTTATTAACCACTTCAGCTCCAGAAAATGTACCCTCTTCATGACCAGGCCATTTTTTGCAATATGGCACTGCGCTCTTTTTTTTTTTTTCTTTCCCTACCACTTCAGACTCCACCAAAAAAGGACACGAGACTTGCTCACATTTTGCTTGCTTATATCGTCTCTGCTATGGTTTCGCATCATTTGTGGTTATCCTTTAAATCCCTTTTAGCTTTTTTTTTTTTCTTCCAGTCCTCCTAGATTTTTACAGTATATAAAAGTCAAAAATATGTCCATTTACAAACATTTAGGGAAGAAAATAACAAATAGGCTACTCCCCTTTAACTCTTATCCCTCCCTCCTCTCCCCCCTCACCCTCCACTCCCCCCTCACCCTCCACCTTATTTCCTACTCTTCTCGTAAGGCAGTTTCACCTTTCTCCTTATTTAGGCTCAATCTCATAGTACTCTTATAGCTAGATTCAGGTAGCTGGGCGCATCTTTGAGGCGGCGTAGCGTATCGTATTTACGCTTGGCCGCCGTAAGTCAGAGAGGCTAGTGCTGTATTCACAAAGCACTTGCCTCCTAAGTTACGGCGCCGTAGCGTGAATGGGCCGGCGTAAGCGCACCTAATTCAAATGAGGATGAGGGGGGCGTGTTTTATGTAAATTACTTGTGACCCGACGTGATTGACGTTTTTTACGAACGGCGCATGCGCCGTCCGTGGACATATCCCAGTGTGCATTGCTCCAAAGTACGCCGCAAGGACGTATTAGTTTCGACGTGAACGTAAATTACGTCCAGCCCCGATTCACGGACGACGCAAACAACATACATTTTTCAAATTTCGAAAACGGGAACAACGGCCATACTTAATATTGACTAGTCCAGCTATTTGTTCGACTAAATTTACGCCGGGAATTGCCTTACGTAAACGGCGTATCTTTACTGCGACGGGCAAGCGTACGTTTGTGAATCAACGTATCTCGCTGATTTACGCATTCTAGGCGTAAATCAGCGTTCACGCCCCTAGCGGCCAGCGGAACTAGACAGCTAATATACGACGGCGCAAGCCGTTGTATCTTAGCTAGGTTTAAGTGTATCTCAGCTTGAGCATACACTTAAACATACGACGGCTTAGATTCCGAGTTACGACGGCGTATCTACTGATGAATCTACTGATGAATCTAGCCATTAGTTTTTCCGCGTAACTCCATGTTTTTTTTTTTTTTTTTTTTTTTTTAATTCATTCCAGTTTTTCCATTTATTTTTAAAAGCTATTTTTTCCTCTCCTATACTATGTTTTAACTCCTCCATCCTATATGTTTCTTCCACCGAGTCTATCCATTCCCATATTAGTGGGCTTTCAGCTTCTTGCCATTTTTTTGGGATCATTGGCACTGCGCTACTTTAACTGACAATTGTGCGGTTGTGCGACGCTGTACCCAAATACATTTTATGTCCCCCCCCCCCCCCACAAATAGAGCTTTCTTTTGGTGGTAATAAAAAAAAAAAAAAAAGACTAAAAATGTTGAAAAAAATAACATTATTTACTTTCTGCTATAAAACACATCAGATAATAAAACTGAAAAAATCTAATTTCGGCCGATATGTATTCTGCTACATATTTTTGGTAAAAAAAAAAAATCCCGATAAGCGTATATTGATTGGTTTGTGCAAAAGTTATCACGTCTACAAATGGGATATATTTTTGGATTTTATTTTTTTTACTAGTAATGATGGCTATAAGCGACTTATAGCAGGACTGCGATATTGCGATGGACAAATTGGACTCCTAACTGACACTTTTTGGGGACCAGTGACACTAATACAGTAATCAGTGCTATAAAATATGCACTGTCACTGTACTAATGGCACTGGCAGGGAAAATGAAAATCCTCCAGTGGATATATTGCCAATTTGGGGCAGATAGAAACAAGTTGTGGGAGGGCTACAAGGCCCTGAATGGCAGAAGTGTCAGCAGGAGGAAGAGAAACAGCATGACACCAATCTTCCCAGTGGTTAGCGGTGCATGGGGGGCATGTCATCAGAAGTCTCACCATTGGAGCACAGACAGGCTGTGCTCCCAAGTAGAATGCAAAGAAGAAACCTGACCAAGCTGGGGTGGGTGAATGTGTTTCTATACCCAGTTTGAAATAGGAATGCAGAGGGCCTGTCAGGATCACTAGGCATGTCGCACACAGGGGAGGTGCTACCACTATGTAAACTAGGCAGCCGCCTAGGGCGCACTGCTGCCTAGGGTGCCCCGCCACTGGTGTTCCTACTCTCTTCTCTCTGCAGCAAGCAACAAAGTCTCAGCATCAGCAGGCAGCCACCGCTCCGTTCGCACATAGTGTCAGAGGCACAGTGGCGGCGGAGGACTGTGTCTGTGTCCCGACTCCCGAATGGATGGAAGCAAGCAAACATTCATTGCTTGGCGCTGGTGAGGCTGCATTTGATTGGCGCTGGTGAGGCTGCATTTGCTTGGCGCTGGTGAGGCTGCATTTGCTTGGCGCTGGTGAGGCTGCATTTGATTGGCGCTGGTGAGGCTGCATTTGATTGGCGCTGGTGAGGCTGCATTTGATGGGCGCTGGTGAGGCTGCATTTGATGGGCGCTGGTGAGGCTGCATTTGATGGGCGCTGGTGAGGCTGCATTTGATTGGCGCAGGTGAGGCTGCATTTGATGGGCGCCGGTGAGGCTGCACGTGATGGGCGCCGGTGAGGCTGCACGTGATGGGCGCCGGTGAGGCTGCACGTGATGGGCGCCGGTGAGGCTGCACGTGATGGGCGCCGGTGAGGCTGCACGTGATGGGCGCCGGTGAGGCTGCACGTGATGGGCGCCGGTGAGGCTGCACGTGATGGGCGCCGGTGAGGCTGCACGTGATGGGCGCCGGTGAGGCTGCACGTGATGGGCGCTGGTGAGGCTGCAGGTGATGGGCGCTGGTGAGGCTGCAGGTGATGGGCGCTGGTGAGGCTGCACGTAATGGGCGCCGGTGAGGCTGCACGTGATGGGCGCCGGTGAGGCTGCATTTGATTGGCGCCGGTGAGTCTGCATTTGATTGGCGCCGGTGAGTCTGCATTTGATTGGCGCCGGTGAGTCTGCATTTGATTGGCGCCGGTGAGTCTGCATTTGATGGGCGCCGGTGAGGCTGCATTTGATTGGCGCCGGTGAGGCTGCACGTGATGGGCGCCGGTGAGGCTGCACGTGATGGGCGCCGGTGAGGCTGCACGTGATGGGCGCCGGTGAGGCTGCACGTGATGGGCGCCGGTGAGGCTGCACGTGATGGGCGCCGGTGAGGCTGCACGTGATGGGCGCTGGTGAGGCGCCGTTGAGGCTGCGCGTGATGGGCGCCGGTGAAGCTGCACGTGATGGGCGCTTCATTAAAAAGGTGGGGTATACTTGGGCAGGGCAAAGAAGGCGGAGTCAGAGGAGGAGCCAAGGGGGCGGCAAAATTGGGTTTTACCTAGGGTGTCAAAAATCCTTGCACCAGCCCTGGTCACACAAAGGAAGTAATGCAAAGAGAACAGGATGCTTTCTCATACAAGTAAATTGTATCACAGATACATATAATCAGGAATATGAAATGTTGGGCTTCATGCGAACATATATTTTACGTTTTTAATTTTACAGTTTCATATTTTATTATTTTTAAAAAGCATCGTGTGCTTGCCCAGTGAGCCACTCTATAATATAATCCTAATTGTATTTAAAACTGATTTCCTTTTTCCAGATTCCCTTCCTGTGTCCATGCAAGATCTGCTGTGTACAAACAATGACTTCCCTGCAATTGCTCATTGCCTGGTTCGATGGTACGTACCTTCACATAGTACAATAATCGATGCAATATACCGTATTTTCCGGCGTATAATTTTCCAGGAAAAATTTTGGTTTTGGGATATACTCACTGTATAAGACTACCCCCTTCCTACTAGTCTTTCTGGAAGCTGAGAGGTAGCCAGAACCGCTGACAGAAACAGGCTTTTTCAAATCTCGCTGTGCCATTACATTACATGCCTCACTGTGCCAATACATTCCTCACTGTGCCATTACATTACATGCCCCCACATTGCCACTGTGCCATTACATGCCCCCACATTGCCACTGTGCCATTACATCACTTGCCCCCTCACTGTGCCATTACATCACTTGCCCCCTCACTGTGCCATTACATCACTTGCCCCCTCTCTGTGCCTGAGCTTGCCCCCTCTCTGCCTGATCTTGCCCCCCAGTGCCATCACTCACTTTTTTTTCGTGCGGTGCGGTGACAGTCTCCGTGCTGCGCGCGTCAATGATTTAAAAGACGCGCCTTCTCCTCAGACTGTCCTGTGTTAGGCGAAACACAAATCTTCCCAGCAGCGCCTCTGTTCTGTGTTCCGCCTATCAGGGACGTCTTCTCATCTCGTCCAAGGGGAGATTTGTGTTCCACCTATCACAGAACACGCTGAGAAGAAGGAGCGTCTTTTAAATCATTGACGCTGGCAGCACGGAAACTGTCCCCGCACCGCACCGCCTATTCAGGAACAAAGTGAGTGATGGCAGAGACCGTACCCGGCATACAAGACGACCCCAGACTTTGGATGTATTTTTTTGCATCCAGAAAGTCGTCTTATACGCCGGAAAATACGGTAGGTTGCGATTAGGGTTGCACTGATACCTTTTTTTTTTTTTTTTATTGGCGAATACCGATACTTTAATCAAGTACTCGCCGATACCGTGCGATTTGTGTCAATACTAAAAAAAATTGGTGCAAAACGCACTGCAAAGATTCGCATGCGATTTCCCCCACTTCTCCTGCGTGTGTAGAATAGGAAAATCGCAGATAAGGATATCGGTATCCATACAAAACATTTGCACAAGTATCGGTACTCGCCCAAATGCTCCCAATACCAAAATCGATACGTTGCGGTGCGATTTGCGCCTATACAAAATGAATGGGCACAAATCGCACTGCAAAGAATTGCATGCGATTTTTAACAAAAATGCGGTGCGACTCCTGTCTGAATCCTACGCAATTTCCCCAAGTGAGTGCTCCTGTGTGTGTAGAGTGTAGAAAAATGGAAAAGCACCATCTAGTGGGCAATTTAAAAAATGTTAGAACTCGCAGTACATATCTGTTTTCAATTTATTTTTATTGGTTCTTTTCTTAAATACAAAAACATTTACATTTATTCAAGATTCTGTCACAATATGTATCTATTCCTACTCATTTTTCAATGCACAGAATCGGATCAATACCTATGAACCACATTTATAATTTTTTTTTTTTTTTACCATAAATACCTCAATGTATTCTACTATGTTACCTTCTCATTCATCCTATCTCATGTTCATCACCATCAGCCACACACACAACGGAAAAAAACCTCATACCCTCTCTATTCTCCCCCTTTCCATATATTCCTTTTACAATAACCCTTCAAATTCTTCCTGATTTTTCATTTATAAATATTCATTCATTTTATTTGAGAGCCGAAATTCATCCCATTTTTGCCATAATTCTGGCATCTGACTATTTATATATCCTTCTTCTCTTATCTGTCTTTCGATATATTATATTTCGTTCACTTCACATATCCAATCTGCAATGTTTGGGCTTTTATTTTTTCTCCAATTGCAAGCTATTCTTGTTCTAGCTGCTGATGTCATATGATGAAAGATAGCCTTCTTAAAGCGGAGTTCCGGTCACAATTTCACTTTTTAAATATAAATACCCCTGTAATACACAAGCTTAATGTATTCTAGTAAAGTTAGTCTGTAAACTAAGGTCTGTTTTGTTAGGTTGTTACAGCATTTAGACGCTTTATAAAATAGAAATTGACTGGGGCCATCTTAAGTGTGGGCATCATGAAGCCAGACTGTATGACTTCCTGGATTTCAGCCTTGCAAATCTCGAACATGCTCAGTGCTGCACAAGCAGTGTCAGATCAGGTTTCAGCACCTGTGCTGTCCAAGTCACATGATTCTTTGAGACTGGGGAGTGCACAGACTCCTGGAAAGTTACACCCACTACATTCCCAGGAGTCTGTGCGGTGTAGGTTAGGAAGCATTAAGCACCTAGGTGCAGGAAGTGGGAATATTAACTATTCTGCCTAGCAACAACACTTTGAAGGCATCTAAAAAAAAAAAAAAAATTTTCGTAAAGGAATAATGACATTTTTTTTAAAACTACTGATGTAATATTATATTTATGGGTGGAACTCCACTTTAACCACTTACGCACCTTCCTGCCCAAGCCAATTTTCAGCTTTCAGCACTGTCGCAATTTGAATGACAATTGCGCGATCATGCTACACTGTACCCAAATTAATTTTTTATCATTTTGTTCCCACATATAGAGCTTTCTTTTGGTGGTATTTGATCACCTGTGCGATTTTTTTTATTTTTACATTTTTAAAAAAAAAATCGTTTTTATTTTTTTCTGTTAAGTGGCACTGATGGGCACCAATGAGGTGACACTGATAGGCACTCATAGGCAGCACTGATGGGCACTCATGGGTGGCACTAATGGGTACTTATGGGTGGCAAAGATGGGCACTGATAGGTGGGCACTGGGCATAGATGGGAACTAAGAGGTGGCACTGATTGACACTGGGTGGCACTGATGGACACTGAAGGGTGGCACTGATGGCATTGCTGGGCATCATTTCAGTCAGTGCCCAAGTTGCCAGTCATTTGTGGGCACTGACTGGCATCGATTGTGCCTATTTTTGCTCTATTGAGCACCAGGGGGCACTCCCTGATGGTCCAGTGTTGGCATCTGAGGGGGGGCTGCGCTGATAAGCAATCAGCGCGAACCCCCCCGTCAGGAGAGCCGCCGATCGGCTCTCCTCTACTCGCGTCCGTCCAACGGCTCTTCCTGTTTACATCGTGATCAGCCGTGGTTGGACACGGCTGATCACGTGGTAAAGAGCCTCCGCCGACTGACACCCCGCATCACCGATCGCCGCGCGCCCCCACGTTATCCTGCAGGACGTCAATAGACGTCCAGTCAGGATTACAGAACCACTTCCCGGACGTCAATTGACTATTGACCGGGCGGGAAGTGGTTAATACTCTTTATTGATTCTGGCATCAGGGATAACAATGAGATATCTATATTTAGATTCCTTTCTATTCCTGATACTTTTTCATATATATATATATATATATATATATATATGTATGTATGTTTTCCAGAATTCTCTCACCTTATGACAATCGTACCAAATATGATACGCAGTACATATCTGGCTATGTGCAAAATAATCTACATGGGTGTCTCGGTCCACTGACGATAGCAAATCAGGTCTGCTGGAGTAGAACTTGTGGGATCCCTGTGGGTATAGGGTGGGTATAGGGTGGAAGCGATGTCAGTTTGGGGGAGGACCGCCTCTACATCTCCTCCAACCCTGTGAGCGCCTCCAGCCGCCCTGATTTGCTATCATCATCGGCGGACACCTATGTAGATTATTTTTTCATGTGGCCAGATATGTGCTATGAGTTCTAACATTTTTTAAACTGCCCACTAGATGGTGCTTTTTCTTTTATACACACAGGAGCACTGGAAGAGATCGCATATGATTCAGACAGGAGTCGCACCGCATTTTTGTTAAAATCGCATGCGATTCTTCGCAGTGCGATTTGCGCCCATTCATTTTGTATAGACACAAATCACACCGCAACGTATCGATTTTGGTATTGGGAGCGTATTGATACTCGTGTAAATGCTTTGTATGGATACTGATATCCTTATTGGTGCATCCCTAGTTGCAATACCTTAAAGGGGTTGTAAAGGTACAATTTTTTTTTTTTCTCCTAAAACGCTTCCTTTACCTTAGTGCAGTCCTCCTTCACTTACCTCATCCTTCCATTTTGCTTTTAAATGTCCTTATTTCTTCTGAGAAATCTCTATAAGCGTATATGGAGTGTTTTGCGCAAAAGTTAGTGTCTACAAAATAGGGGATAGATTTTAGGGATTTTTTTATTTTATTATTTTACTACTAATGGCAGCGATCTGTGTGTTTTTTATTTTTTATTTATTTATTTTTTCGGGGCTGCGACATTGCGGCGGACAGATCCGACACTTTTGACACTATTTTGGGACCATTGACATTTATACAGCGATCAGAGCTAAAAATAGCCCCTGATTACTGTGTAAATGTCAGGGAAGGGGTTAACACTAGGTGGGTGATCAAGGGGTAAATGTGTCTCCTATGGGGTGTTTCTAACTGTGGGGGGATGGGACTGCTTGGGGAGGAGACCGATCGTTGTTCCTAAATAGTAGGAATAACAGATCATTCTCCTTACCCCTGACAGAGCAGAGATCTGTCTGTTTACATTGCCAGATCTCCGTTCTGTCTCTGTGTGGAGCGATAGCGGGTGCCCCTATACTCCTTAAAACACCCGCCATACAGCTACGGAGATTTGCGCAGAAGTGTTATTCTGCTGCCGTCAATCATCGGCGGTCGGTCGGCAGGTGGTTAAGCAAGAAAGCCAGACTACTAGCATTTTCAGAAGCACCAGCCATGGCAGCCTCAGTTTTTCTCTTATGGCATTGTAGCAACCGGTGAAATTTAGTTTTACTGAAAACTTTACAAAAAAATCCCAGAACAAAACGGAGAGCTACTGTGGTGTAGTCTAGTCTGCTGCAGTGTAAGAGCGCCATCTAGTGAGCGAGGCTTTGTACTACAAGTAGGTGTGATAAGATAGTAATGTTCAGATGTAAATTTCTGAAAACCTGTCACCAATCTAAAAAATAGCAGATAAAAGCACAAAAGACAAGTATTTAAACTGCTTACTTGCGTCTATTTTCTTTGCATAAATGTTTTGTTCACGTGCAATGTGCCTTTGAATTTTTTTGAAATTGTGTCCACTCCATGGAGAGTCAATACCCAGCAACCCCCCCCCCCCCTCGTTTTAAGTGCACTCCCTTGAATGAATGAATGAATGAATGAATGAAAAACTTATATAGCGCGGCACATGCGAACTGAATCGCCTCTGGGCGCTGGTTATTTGTGTCTCATACCATCAGAAAAGCAGGGTCTTGATCTGCTTTCTGAAAGACAGGTGGTTTTGCTCCAACCGAATGCTGGTTGGTAAAGCATTCCAAAGCCTGGGGCCCTGGAAAGCAAACCTTCTTTCTCCTTTGGACTTGTATTTGGTTTTTGGAACCTTGACCAGATTTTGGTCGGTGGATCGCAGAATCCTTCACCTGGGAGTGTCTCTTTACTATCTTTGCCGGCCTAGCTCCTCCTCCCTCCCCCTTACCTCTTTATATTTATAAAACCGATATTTTCAGGCTCTGTTCTTTTAGCTGACAGCGGGATTCCCCCACTGACAGCGGGATTCCCCCACTGACAGCGGGATTCCCCCACTGACAGCGGGATTCCCCCACTGACAGCGGGATTCCCCCACTGACAGCGGGATTCCCCCACTGACAGCGGGATTCCCCCACTGACAGCGGGATTCCCCCACTGACAGCGGGATTCCCCCACTGACGGCTTAAATGTAATTATGTGTTGTTAACCATTTACCCCCCGGACCATATTGCTGCCCAAAGACCAGAGTACTTTTTGCGATTCGGGACTGCGTCGCTTTAACAGACAATTGCGCGGTCGTGCGACGTGGCTCCCAAACAAAATTGGCGTCCTTTTTTTCCCACAAATAGAGCTTTCTTTTGGTGGTATTTGATCACCTCTGCGGTTTTTTTTTTTTTTGCGCTATAAACAAAAATAGAACGACAATTTTGAAAAAAATGAATATTTTTTACTTTTTGCTGTAATAAATATCCCCCAAAAATATATAAAAAAACATTTTTTTTCCTCAGTTTAGGCCGATACGTATTCTTCTACATATTTTTCGTAAAAAAAATCGCAATAAGCGTTTATTGATTGGTTTGCGCAAAAGTTATAGCGTTTACAAAATAGGGGGTATTTTTATGGCATTTTTATTAATATTTTTTTTACTAGTAATGGCGGCGATCGGCGATTTTTTTTTCGGTATTGCGACATTATGGCGGACACTTCGGACATTTTTGACACATTTTTGGGACCATTGGCATTTTTATAGCGATCAGTGCTATAAAAATGCATTAGATTACTATAAAAATGCCACTGGCAGTGAAGGGGTTAACACTAGGGGGCGGGGAAGGGGTTAAGTATGCCTGGGTGTGTTCTTACTGTGGGGGGGGGGGGGGTGGCCTCACTTGGGGAAACACTGATTTTCTGTTCATACATTGTATGAACAGAAAATCAGCATTTCCCCTGCTGACAGGAACGAGAGCTGTGTGTTTACACACACAGCTCCCGTTCCCCGCTCTGTACCGAGCGATCGCGTGTGCCCGGCGGCGATCGCGCCCGCCGGGCACACGCACGGGAGTCGGGGGCGAGCGGGGGGCGCGCGCGCGCCTCCGGCGGCGCGCGTGCGCCCCTAGTGGCGGCTAAAGGGTAGGACGTCCATTTACGTGGTCTCGCCTAGGAGAGCCACCTTGTGGACGTAAAATGACGGTGCGGCGACGGCAAGTGGTTAAAGAGTGGGGATGCCGAGTCCTTAACCGATGACTCATTCAGCTTTAAGTGGGGTTCCCCTATTGACAGCTGAAGTATAAACTGAAGCAACTGGAGCTGTCAAAAAAACAAAACAAAAGCAGCCAGCCAAAGTTTATTAACAACATTGCTCAGCCGCTGAAACAGATGGATAAGAAGAAACATTGTTTTTTCTTCATCTACAGGTCTTAGGCTGGGTTCACACTGTAGCGATGTCCGGCATCGCATGTGATTCGCACCGCTGTGCAAATCACATGCGATGTCTGTGTGATGCGAACTCAGCCATACAATATATAACATATTGTATGGCTCAATTTGCACCACATTCGGATCAAACTCGCACAGGACCCTGTTTATGTGTCCGCACCAGAATCGGGTTGCATGGGTGTTCACACCTATGCAGTCTGATTCCTGTCCGAACTGACAGTTCGCACTGCGATATACGATCCAATCTGGGGGTGTGATTAACTTTGTATTGACACTCCCAGCGGTTTGCATTAGGCAGTGTGAAGTCCCTGCAAGTCAAGTGCGATGCGGGAACCCACAATGAATTCGCAGGGTTCCTGCATCACACCAAATGTCAGGGAAGCTAGTAGACCAGACTGTGTGACTGCACAGAGGAGACCAAAAACGCATGTAGGTGAAAATATAATCATTTATTAAGATAAGTGAACAAACACACAACCACCTCCAACAGGACACAGTGCAATAAATCAACCAATAAACAGTGACCCAAAGATAACTATAGACAATATGTACAATAATGGGATATACGAGAAACGTAGTAAAAGCCAGGCCGAGGTCATACACAAGGGGATATCAGCAGATGGGTAAGGACGGGAGACCAACAGGAACAGGAAGAGGGTGGATGGATAGGCTGCAGAGCAGGGATCCAAAGTAATCGGGTAACAGGAGGACAGGTATCCAAGGTAATCAGGAGACAGGAGGGACAGGTACAGGATGGGCTCAGGATAGGGATCAGGTCGGGGTCAGATGCAGGGTCAGGGTCAGATGCAGGGTCAGGATAGCAGGCTCAAGGTCAGATGAGAGAGATACCAAGGCGAGCATGTGAGGGCTCACCAAGTATTTCTAGGACTGCAGTGATTGTCCTCATGTGACAGCTGAGCGGAGGAAGTGCTGCCTGCCCCACACTGCTGGAGTACACCCGCTGGTGGACGCCAGTACTACGGCCCATGGATCAGGCATTACCACCGGCAGGTGAGGATCCTCTATCAAAGATACTGACTGCAAGAGGACACCTGCTGGTGGACACTAGTACTGCAATCCATATGACCAACAGCACCACCAGAGGGTGAAGCCTCTCCTGACACCAAAGAGATAAACTTCAATCTGCAGATGAAGTCAGTTTAAAGCAACTTTTTAAGTAAAAAGTGTGTGTGTGATATATATATATATATATATATTGGTGTGTAATCTCATTTTTTGTATTAAATGTTCCTTTGTTTTAACCCCCTATTAACCCTTATTTTACTCTAATGAGCCTTGAAGCAGAGTTCCGCCTCCATTTTATTTTATTTTTTTAAAGTCAGCAGCTACAAATACTTCAGCTGCTGATTTTTAAAATATGTACACCTACCTGTGTCCAAAGCCGATCTGTCCCTCGGCTTTCGAGTGGAGGCACCGCCATCTTCGGTAAGGGAATAAGGAAATGAATCAAAGAATTGGCAGATGAAAAAGATCAGTAATAAAGTTAAGGTAGAAAACAACCTTAGATAAGGTCGTGAAAAAAAAGGGGGTTACTGTAGGCCACACTGTAGTGATCCTGATCCTAAAAATGGCAAACTCAAGAATATGGTATCAAAAAGTTTATTCTAAAGATTAAATAATCAAGTAAGGATCAATTCAGATATCACAACACTGTTTAAAAAGTACATGGTATTGATTGACTGGTATCTGACCATGAGCACACATAACGTACAAGACCTACAATAGACAACATAAACACACGACGCTGTCCGGACTATACTGGGGTCAGTCATTGGTTGTCGGCACTGTAATTCGGGTGGTATGGTGTGCGGGTTATTTAAGATAACGGTGGTCAGGAAGATGATTAACACCTGACATCCGGGCTATGGCCCTAAGGGTGCACTCACCAGTGACTGAGCCCTGGAGTAAAGGGAGGGGGGGAAAACGTGAGAGGGTGAGGAAGGTTGGGAAATAGGGCTGCAGCAGGTATTAATGATTGCCAAAAAACGAGAAAAAATAGTAAACTAGATTAGGTTCACTATTGATGAGAGAACAATTTCCCCGCATAGGAAATGCAAAAATTGACATCAATTATTGATACATTAACTCTATATGATGTTGTAGTATTTTGGTATAATCAATGATCGTTCAAGTGGATGGTGAATCACATTGGTCTGGAGATGAATGCACTCTGTATTCTCTGCGGTCTGGATATATGTATTCAGTTAATCAGATTGCATTGGATGCTGTGTGCATTATGCTGTTGTCTGTGAAGGTATTGATATCTGGAAATGCACAGATATATTGATATAGATAAAGCGGATTGTTACAGTGTATGTAAGGTTACACACCGCTGATCCTCCATATGACCTTCCAGTAAAGATGGTGCTTATGGCAGCACAGTTATATTGTCCCACAAATGTAATTAGGTAGGACTATACATGGATAGTTCTCAATTTTCAATGCAATACAATAGGGGCTGTGTTTCAATTAGATTCAGAAAACTGTGTCCCGAGGGATGTATGACATCAACGTGTCAGTACTTGTTGTTATGATTTCAATGCATATAGTCATCCATATAAGTCCAGACAGGAGCATTCAATAAAAGATAACTACAGACCTTTGGTTGACAATTCTTCACTCGATATAACGATCAAGGTGGAAATAGCACCTGTGCAGTCAATCCTCTGGTTGTCCAGCCCGTGTAATATGCCCGAAAATGCGGGCGGCCTGATGAGAAGTGAGCGGAGTTCACTCCATGTCCGGAGCGCGGGCTGAATAGCCCAGTATAGCACCTCCGTCTCTGTATTCCTCCCTCGTTAGGTCGAATCACATGGACAGCATCGGGTGATGACGTCGACGCGTTTTGCCGTAGCCAATGGCGTAGCTTCTTCCTGGACGTGATGAAATGTCAGCTGGTGGATGTTTATATACGCAATCCACAGCTGATACGAGCACCAATACAATGTGGGTTGATGTTGAGCTGATGTATGATGCGGCGGACGCTATGGCGGTCATGGGGGTCTGACAATCATGGTACTTTGAAATTTAGGAGAAAGTTTATTTTCCCTGGTCACTTTCTTTCTTCATTGGATATGGCGTGTTTGGACGTTATTAACCTATTGTAGAGTGAAAACACAGTGGGGGGAAGGCAGAACAAGGGAAGGAGAGGGAAGAAAATTATATATAGATAGAGACGTTTTGGCCTAACAGATAACAGTCACAACAAAGATTAACCATATCCTTGCTGATATTCCAATATAGCAACCCACTGATGCAACATATGTAACACATATTAGTATTTTAGTCCCTCCGCCTGATTGATCACAGGCTAGGAGTACAATAAAAGGGACTATTAATGTGGGAAGGTGCTGTAAGTTGGATGTTTGATTATAGGACATGATTATTCTGGTAATGATCTAGGCTCCATATTTAGTGATGAATGGTATTTGGGCGTTTATACAATAATATATCAGAAGTGGCTATGGAGAACCAGAGATAGGGGGGCTGGGCTATATATTAATGATGTAAAAAATACCCAGTGCACACCAAAAATATATAATCGTATAGTAGAGATCAAAGTCAAGGCTAACCTAAGGATTTAGGAAGACTTGTAAGTTTAATTCTGTATTCAAGCCAACAGGGACGAGGGATTTGAGACGATATACCCACCACTTTTCTTTTTGCTGGAGTATACGGTCAAAATCACCGCGTCTGCCCGGTAATTTGAGGGCATAAATTCCCTTCACAGTCATACCCTTAGAGCATCTATTATGATGTTCAGCGAAATGCTTGGCAAGTGGCTTTTCAGTTTTTTTTTGTTTTTCGTTAATTTCACGTAGGAAATGAAGCCTTGCTGCGTCACAGCATGGTTCCCTGCTGCACATGCGCGAATCCACTGGTCCCTGCTGTCTTCTGGGACCTGTGTGTCCAGAAGACAGAAGGGGGGGGGGGGCGAAGGAGGCGCCGAATGTGGCATAAATATCTGTGGATACTGCAGCTATCTATGCCCGGAAGTGGGAGCAAAATACCTGTATTAGACATGTATCTGCTCCCCCCTGAAAGGTGGCAAATGTGACACCGGAGGGGGGGAGGGTTCCGAAAAGTGGAAGTTCCATTTTTGGGTGGAACTCCACTTTAATAGACTCCTTATTCCCCCCCAATCCCCACAGTTTGCTTAGGAATTACTTCAGTTCTAATGCATGTAGCCAGCTTTGGGAGCCGATTGACTTCCTGCAGTGGGTAAACGCATGTTACGTTGCACAATAATGTGCTTTGCACTGAGACGGCCCATTTGAATGAATTGACTGCCAGTGGTGAAAATTGAGCATGACCTTTAATTTTTAACACAACGCACTACATTGCTGTACTTGCATTGCCGTTCATTGCGGCGTGCTGTAGCGTATGTGCGTTGGACAACCATTAAAAAATATTAGCATTGCAATGCACGTTATGTGTGTTACTGTGCGATGTGGTAAAATGTACGTTGTTATAACGTGTTGGTGTAAATAAGCCCTCATCCTTGCTTCACTACTTGATGATGAGTCACCGACCCAAAATGAGCACCTCTGAGAAATAGTGAGCAAACAATCATCACGGTAATAGCTTATTGAAATGGAAAATCACTTTTAAACTCTCTGGCGTTGGCGTACAAAGTCTGTTATGCCTCCGGGTTTACCTTCAGGACATTAACTAATATGAAAATGAATGTTAATTATCTGAGATAATACAGCAGAGGAACAAGCAAGGCTTAATCCAAGCAGCTACCTTAAAGAACAAGTTGGCAATGACAGCGCCCAGATGTCTGAGTCTGTCTAAAAAGTTAAGTGATTCTAAAGACAAATAAAAAAAAAATAGCAAACCTCTTACACTTACCTGCCCTGTGCAGTGGTTTTGCACAGAGCAACCTGGATCCTCCTCTTCTCGGGTCCCCTGCAGGTGTTCCTGGCCCCTCCCTCCTGCCGAGTGCCCCATAGCAAGCTGCTTGCTATAGGAATACTCGTTCAGACTCACTTCTGAGCCGGCTCTGTGTATCCTTTGACACACACAGCATGGCTCGGCCCTGCCCTCCTCACTGGCTGTGGTTGACAGCAGCAGGAGACTGTCCAATGAGAGGATGGCAAGCCAAGAGGGACAATGCTCTTGTGCACCTCGCTGGATCGAGATACGGCATGTACTTAGGAGGGCTGGGGGGGAAAGATGCGTGCAGAAGGTTTTTTACCTTAATGCATAGATGGCAGAGTTGTAAAGTCAGAAGTTTTTTTGTTTTTATCTTAACGCATTCTATGCATTAAGATAAAAAGCCTTCTGTATGCAGCAGCCCCCCCCCCCCCCCAATATTTACCTGAGGTCCCTCTATGTCCAGCGATGTCCACGAGTGTCCGTCGTCCCAGAATCTCCCTCCTGATTGGCTGAGACACAGTAGCGGGGTCATTGGCTAGCTGACTTTAATTAACAGCAGCCAATCAGGGGAGAGGGGGGGCACAGTCTGCGCAGGCGCAAACTTCCCGACGGAAATCTCCGAAACTCGCCCGGCATTCAGGCTCATTCTTTAACATCCCCGTGGATTGGAGGATGTTAAAAAAAAAAAAAAAAGAGCCAGTAGGCCAAGCGAGCGTAGCGAGGACGTGAGGCCGACTGGCCACTTACCTCGAAATCCACGTCGCCCTGGATGCCGGCCGCGGTTCGGAGATTTCCGTCAGCAAGTTTGCGCCTGCGCAGTCCTTGAAGGAACTTTCCCGATAGCTGGAACCATCTCAGCACATCAGCTTGCGCATGTGCTGGAACTTCCACGATAGCTGGGACCAGCACGGCAGATCACCGGGTTGGGGCTCCGTGTCTAAATGGACACGTTGAGCTTTGACTCAGCTCAGGTGCCCCCATAGCAATCTGCTTGCTGTGGGGGGGGGGGGGGGGGCACTGAACACAAGGGAGGTGCCAGGAGCACAGAAGAGGGACTCGAGAAGAGGAGGATCTGGGCTGCTCTGTGCAAAACCACTGCACAGAGGAGGTAAATATAACAGTTTGTTATTTTTCTAGGGAAATAAAATTGAGACTTTACAATCACTTTAAGGTAAAAACCTTGTACCTTTTTAGTAGCACTGTAATTCATCACTTTTTCAATAAAAAGTAATAGTGATATAACTATAGATGAAGTCTGGCCCTCATGGAATAATACACACATTATAATGTATGTGTTCAAACTATATGACTGTCCTAGGAAAATATGATCATTTTAATATAATATATCCTAAGTCCAGGGTCAGGAATCTATGTGAATGGTCCGGACTTCTCCATATAGTGCTCCTGAAATGTGCTGTCCAAATACAGAAACCAAATGACATAGATTGGTAAGGTTGTGCTTTCTCTTGCACGGCTGCAGATGGCAGTGTTGTAGTGCATTTCTCCTTCCAAAACAAATCGATTTTTCTATGGGGACTGTATAACGATCTGCAAAATAACTTTATTTTCTTATGCCGAACCTCTCCCCAATTTTCCTCTAGTTTTTTCTTTTTTTTTCTCAAAAGTTAATAATAGAAGATTGCAACATTGAAGAACAACAATCTGAACTATAGATCGAATATTATAGAGAGTAGGATTTAGGAACGCAGTGAAATTGTAATAAGCATACTTAAAATTTCAATAAATAGCAACATTGTGTAAAAACATACCCTGGGGCCCCAGCAGAAACATTCAGAAGTAATAAAGTCACAAATAAAGTAAATATTAATTTGTCTAATCACCAGACATTGTTCTAAAGACATATCTCTATATAAATGTCACTATATGGAGACATGGCATTAGGCACACAGGGGAAAAAGTGAAATATTTACTTTATTTGTGACTTTTATTACTTTTAAATGTGTCGGCTGGTTCCCCAGGGTATGTTTTTGTACTATCTATTGAAATTTTGAGTAGGCTTAATAAGAGTTTTTATTTTTTATATATATATATATATATATATATATATATATATATATATATATATATATATATATATATATATATATATATATATATATATATATATATATATATATATATATATATATATATATATATATATATATATATATATATATATATATATACATCGATTTCCATGCAGAGCTGCACCTGATTTTGCACTCTTAAGTTTTAATAAATCAACCCCATTGTGCTCCCAGATCTTACTGATAATAAATATGCCCTGCTTCTGGCACCAATTCCCCCTGCCCTGCTTCTGGCACCAATTCCCTCCTGTCCCGCTTCTGGCACCAATTCCCTCCTGTCCCGCTTCTGGCACCAATTCCCTCCTGTCCCGCTTCTGGCACCAATTCCCTCCTGTCCCGCTTCTGGCACCAATTCCCTCCTGTCCCGCTTCTGGCACCAATTCCCTCCTGTCCCGCTTCTGGCACCAATTCCCTCCTGTCCCGCTTCTGGCACCAATTCCCTCCTGTCCCGCTTCTGGCACCAATTCCCTCCTGTCCCGCTTCTGGCACCAATTCCCTCCTGTCCCGCTTCTGGCACCAATTCCCTCCTGTCCCGCTTCTGGCACCAATTCCCTCCTGTCCCGCTTCTGGCACCAATTCCCTCCTGTCCCGCTTCTGGCACCAATTCCCTCCTGTCCCGCTTCTGGCACCAATTCCCTCCTGTCCCGCTTCTGGCACCAATTCCCTCCTGTCCCGCTTCTGGCACCAATTCCCTCCTGTCCCGCTTCTGGCACCAATTCCCTCCTGTCCCGCTTCTGGCACCAATTCCCTCCTGTCCCGCTTCTGGCACCAATTCCCTCCTGTCCCGCTTCTGGCACCAATTCCCTCCTGTCCCGCTTCTGGCACCAATTCCCTCCTGTCCCGCTTCTGGCACCAATTCCCTCCTGTCCCGCTTCTGGCACCAATTCCCTCCTGTCCCGCTTCTGGCACCAATTCCCTCCTGTCCCGCTTCTGGCACCAATTCCCTCCTGTCCCGCTTCTGGCACCAATTCCCTCCTGTCCCGCTTCTGGCACCAATTCCCTCCTGTCCCGCTTTTGGCACCAATTCCCTCCTGTCCCGCTTTTGGCACCAATTCCCTCCTGTCCCGCTTTTGGCACCAATTCCCTCCTGTCCCGCTTCTGGCACCAATTCCCTCCTGTCCCGCTTCTGGCACCAATTCCCTCCTGTCCCGCTTCTGGCACCAATTCCCTCCTGTCCTGCTTCTGGCACCGGTTTCCTCTGCTCCGCTTCTGGCACCGGTTTCCTCTGCCCCGCTTCTGGCACCGGTTTCCTCTGCCCCGCTTCTGGCACCGGTTTCCTCTGCCCCGCTTCTGGCACCGGTTTCCTCTGCCCCGCTTCTGGCACCGGTTTCCTCTGCCCCGCTTCTGGCACCGGTTTCCTCTGCCCCGCTTCTGGCACCAATTGCCTCCTGCCCCGCTTCTGGCACCAATTGCCTCCTGCCCCGCTTCTGGCACCAATTGCCTCCTGCCCCGCTTCTGGCACCAATTGCCTCCTGCCCCGCTTCTGGCACCAATTCCCTCCTGCCCCGCTTCTGGCACCAATTGCCTCCTGCCCCGCTTCTGGCACCAATTGCCTCCTGCCCCGCTTCTGGCACCAATTGCCTCCTGCCCCCGCTTCTGGCACCAATTGCCTCCTGCCCCGCTTCTGGCACCAATTGCCTCCTGCCCCGCTTCTGGCACCAACTGCCTCCTGCCCCGCTTCTGGCACCAACTGCCTCCTGCCCCGCTTCTGGCACCAACTGCCTCCTGCCCCGCTTCTGGCACCAACTGCCTCCTGCCCCGCTTCTGGCACCAACTGCCTCCTGCCCCCGCTTCTGGCACCAACTGCCTCCTGCCCCGCTTCTGGCACCAACTGCCTCCTGCCCCGCTTCTGGCACCAACTGCCTCCTGCCCCGCTTCTGGCACCAACTGCCTCCTGCCCCGCTTCTGGCACCAACTGCCTCCTGCCCCGCTTCTGGCACCAACTGCCTCCTGCCCCGCTTCTGGCACCAACTGCCTCCTGCCCCGCTTCTGGCACCAACTGCCTCCTGCCCCGCTTCTGGCACCAACTGCCTCCTGCCCCGCTTCTGGCACCAACTGCCTCCTGCCCCGCTTCTGGCACCAACTGCCTCCTGCCCCGCTTCTGGCACCAACTGCCTCCTGCCCCGCTTCTGGCACCAACTGCCTCCTGCCCCGCTTCTGGCACCAACTGCCTCCTGCCCCGCTTCTGGCACCAACTGCCTCCTGCCCCGCTTCTGGCACCAACTGCCTCCTGCCCCGCTTCTGGCACCAACTGCCTCCTGCCCCGCTTCTGGCACCAACTGCCTCCTGCCCCGCTTCTGGCACCAACTGCCTCCTGCCCCGCTTCTGGCACCAACTGCCTCCTGCCCCGCTTCTGGCACCAACTGCCTCCTGCCCCGCTTCTGGCACCAACTGCCTCCTGCCCCGCTTCTGGCACCAACTGCCTCCTGCCCCGCTTCTGGCACCAACTGCCTCCTGCCCCGCTTCTGGCACCAACTGCCTCCTGCCCCGCTTCTGGCACCAACTGCCTCCTGCCCCGCTTCTGGCACCAACTGCCTCCTGCCCCGCTTCTGGCACCAACTGCCTCCATTTCGTTTGTCCTCTATGTGATGGGAAAAATAAGTTAAGTAAAAAATAGTTTATGAATTTGAGGCCTCCCACCCCTAAATATACACATACACGCACGAACACACCCACGCACAAACGTAAACACATGCGTCAGGGCGCCTACGTGTGAAAATGTTAATTGCGATACACATGTTGCATATCTCCGTGTACGACAGAGTGAGAGCAATAATTCTAACGCAATACCTCCTTAATTACACTAAACAGGTACCTATAGGGGGTTTTTGAAGCGTTTCCTATAGAAAATATACGGTATTGAAGTTTGTCGCCATTTCACAAGCGCACATAAATTTAAGGTTTGGCATGTTGGGTATCTATTTCCTCGTCTTTTATAATTTACCAAAAAACGTAGGTAATTTCTTTGCCCTAAAATTCACATTAGTGTGTGTTTTTTACTGAAATTTTGCGTTTCCTAAACCTTCGGTAATATTGTGTGACCTAAAAAATTGCAACCAACACTATTTTATTCTCTAGGGTGTCTGCGTTCAGAAAATATATATATATATATATATATATATATATATATATATATATATAATTTGTGGGTTTTCTGTAATCTTCAGGCAAAAAATGTCTCAGTTATTAATGTGTGTACTGTATATCTCCAGTTTTAAATGACATTTCTGCCATTATCCCGGTTGTGGTGGTATGGTCTGTGTAACCTACATGTGTTCCTTGCAATATAGGCCAAGCACACGCTGTCCTAGCTCTGACAGAGAAGTGTTGTCTATTGTTATTTATGAAATATACTGTATATTGCTGTAATGACACAAACAAGCCGAGTACAAAGGTGTCACATGTGTTCTTGTGAAATCTGGGCCAGGATGATTAATGAAGCTCCTGGCCGCAGGGTAGCCTCTGTAGAGTAGGAATGATGCTGAGTCTCTCGTTAATTAGGATTATGCATCTTTTCCAGGTACGGGCTGCGTGAATTTGTAGTCATGTCTCCATCGGCTAACGACGCCGTCATCAGCGAATCGAAGTGCAATCTCCTTCTGAGCTCCATGTCTATAGCTCTGGGGAACACAGGATGGTGAGTTACACAATACAATGTAAACACTGTACAAAAACTCCACTAAGCTGTATTTGTATGTAAACTGGGAACATAACATAAGGCTTCATCATTCTGGAAAAACTACAACCTGTTTTTATAAGAAGAAGAAAAAAATCATTCTGGGGTTTTAAAGCCTCTAACCCTTTTGAAGTATTTAGGTTTGGATTTATGAGTCTGCACAAGCAGCCTTCTGTTGTATTTTGGCCTTGATGCATTTTAAGGATAACATGAAAGTGCGCTCAATAAAAACCCTCAAAGACCAACTTACGGTATCCAGAGAAACCCATGCTTGTTTTGATCCGTCTTTATTAACCACTTAACCTCCGGAAGATTTACCCCCCCCCCCTTTGGTGACCAGGCCAATTTTTGCGATACGGCACGGTGTTACTTTTTTTTTTAACAGACATTTTATTAGACAAATCAGCATTACATTACAGAAATGTCAGAGAAATTACATCAATGCAGAAATCAGAGTGTCAGGAGTATACATCACTTCCAGGGGCAGAACTCAAGTAATCGGTAGCAAGTGAGGATTGGGTAAATATTAAAGCGGGGGTTCACCCTAAACATTTTTTTTTTTCCTAGCATGCCATCAAGCATACAAGCGTGAGCTACAGTATGCCTTTATTTTATTTTTTGGCGCCGTACTCAGTTTAATCCCGTAGTGAAGTTTCAGACTCCCCGCGGGGAGTAAGCGTTCCTATGCAGAGGGAAGATGATTGACGGCCAGCTAGGGCGCGTCACGCTTCCCGTAAATAGCCGAAATAGGACTTGGCTTTTCACGGCGCCTGCGCAGTCAGCTCCTAGTCTGTGCGCAGGCGCCGTATAGCGCCGTGAAGAGCCGAGACCTACTCCGGCTATTTTCGTGAAGCGTGACGCGCCATAGCCGGCCGTCAATCATCTTCCCTCTGCATAGGAACACCCATTCCCCGCGGGGAGTCTGAAACTTCACTACGGGATTAAACTGAGTACGGCGAAAAACAGAAAAAAATAAAGGCATACTGTAGCTCACGCTAGTATGCTGGATTTAATGGTAGAAACTTGTTGTTTAGAGTGAACCACCGTTTTAAGCTTACATACAAGAAAAGTATTTCTTGTCAGTTACGCTACAGCTACTTCAAACAACACTTAACAGTAGTATAAACGTAGGAGTAAAAAAAAAAAGGGGGACGGGACCAAAACAACAACCGTCAGAGGGGGGGGGTGTCCAACATCCTGCACACTTAGTCTGCAGGGGGGGGGGGGGATCAAGGGAAGCGCAGGTCTCCATCCAGCTAGACCAGATTTTGTCAAACTTCCCCGGGCACTGTCTATTTTCATAAGTCAACCTGTACAAGGGCAGGACTGAATTCACTGAGCGCTGCCAGGAAACACAGGTCCTCAGATTTCCATTTCAGCAGAATAAGCATAAAATGGGGAGAAGGTAAGGCGTAGTTTACAGAACCTATCCCCCGCCACGTCCTCCAGATGGCTCAGTAACAGAACTGTTGGGTCGACCAGGACGCTTGTCCCACTCACATCAGTCACTGTGTTACTTTAAAGTGGTAGTAAACTGTGTACAACCACTTTTACCTACAGGTAAGCCTATATTAAGGCTTACCCGTAGGTGCTGGAAATATGTATTTACAATATGCGCAGAAAGGGCCATGATCGCATTTCTAAAGGGATCGTGCTGTGACTGGCGGCTCCCGTGCTCATGTGGGGGAGTGATGTCACACGACTTCGGCCAGTCACAGAGCCGGAATCCGCTCCGGGGCCCCTAAAGGAAGAGGGGTGATGATGGACGCTTCCAGTCAGCGGGGACAGCGGTGACATAGCAGGCTTAGTTTTCAGGTAAGTGACACATAATGGGCTACTATGCGATGCATAGTAGCCTATTATGCTTTACCTTTGCAGGGAAATAAAGAGGAAGTAAAACCCATCAGTGTGACAGTTTGCAAGCTTCACAGCACTGCGCGCCGTCAATGGCCAGGCAATGTTCTGGGACCTGTGTCCCAGAACATTGCCGGGAGGGAGGGGCCGCCTAGGGGGAGAGGAGGAGTCGCCTAGGCAGACCGAAGTCAGGAGGAAGATGGACAGGAAGTCCCACTCCAAACCAGGTACCCCCCCCAAAAAAAATGATCTGCCAATTGTGCCATGTCAGGGGGCGAGGCATACCATACTTAAAGGGGTTGTAAAGGTACATTTTTTTTTCTTCCTAAATAGCTTCCTTTACCTTAGTGCAGTCCTCCTTCACTTACCTCATCCTTCCATTTTGCTTTTAAATGTCCTTATTTCTTCTGAGAAATCCTCACTTCCTGTTCTTCTGTCTGTAACTCCACACAGTAATGCAAGGCTTTCTCCCTGGTGTGGAGTGTCGTGCTCACCCCATCCCTTGGACTACGGGAGAGTCAGGACGCTCTCTAACACACAGCTCCTTTCTGGAACATAGAGAGCATCCTGACTCTCATGTAGTCCAAGGGAGGGGGCGAGCACGACACTCCAAACCAGGGAGAAAGCCTTGCATTACTGTGTGGAGTTACAGACATAAGAACAGGAAGTGAGGATTTTTCAGAAGAAATAAGGACATTTACAAGCAAAATGGAAGGATGAGGTAAGTGAAGGAGGACTGCACTAAAGTAAAGGAAGCTTTTTAGGAAGAAAACATTTTTTTACCTTTACAACCCCTTTAAGTATGGTATGCCTCGCCCCCTGACATGGCACAATTGGCAGATCATTTTTTTTGGGGGGGGGGGGGGGGTACCTGGTTTGGAGTGGGACTTCCTGTCCATCTTCCTCCTGACTTCAAAATGGAAGGATGAGGTAAGTGAAGGAGGACTGCACTAAGGTAATGGAAGCTATTTAGGAAAAACAATTGTACCTTTACAACCCCTTTAAGTGCACTTTTCCTTTTTTAAAGGGGTTGTAAAGGTACAATAAAAAAGAAAAAGAAAATGGCTTCCTTTACCTTCGTGCAGTCCTCCTTCACTTACCTCATCCTTACATTTTGCTTTTAAAGCGGGTGAAACTCTGCTTTAAGAATACTGGACTTCTGTTTATTGACCGTCAACCAGGTTTTCACACTGGAAGGCAACCATCAGAGTCTTCCAGGCCTGAGCTATAGTACTTTTGGCAGAGATAAAAGGTAGGAAGCCAATTTGGCCTCTGACCATATTTTTTGTGCATGGTGCTTGTATCACTGTTTGTTAACCCTTTCCTCTTTCCGGTTTTCATTTGATTGGTGGGGTAGTGAGGTGGAGGAAGCAGAGATGCACAGAATGAATAAAGCAGAATTAGGAATATAATTGCACTGCAGGTCGCCAGGTACAGCTTCCTCTCCAACAAGGAGAACAGCGATCAGCACAGTAGTGACATCACTTAATCTCACTCCAAATCTGGTGAGGTTAACAATCGGTGAGGCAGCAGCTCCTTATCCTCTTATCCGATCCCACACTGCAGGTATATTTTACTGCTATTAGACTGTAGACTGGGGGGGGGGGGGATTCAGGGAGAATTCTTACTAAAACTTTTAGGGTAGTGCTCAAGTGCAATTTATATTTTGTAGATGTGCCCTACTATATAAGTAGCACATTTTTTTTATTTCTTTTTTTATTGCTTTGTTATTCAAGTTCTTTTTAATTTGTACCTGTTCTTCTTACTGCCACTTCCTAACTCATCCAATTTTATTAGTTATTGGCTTCCACCAGTTTTACAATAAGATGAGGATTATTACAAAACTCTGCTGTGTAGTGCTAATATCACCCTGTATCACCCTGTGTAGCAACCTCGTGAGCTGCTGTATCGAGAGAGAGAAGGAATTTGTTATCATTCTCCGCTCACACTACAGGCATATTGTATGCTGATACTGCCTCTGGCACCATATAGTATGTCCATACTGCCTCTGGCATCATATGGTATGTCCATACTGCCTCTGGCACCATATAGTATGTCCATACTGCCTCTGGCACCATATAGTATGTCCATACTGCCTCTGGCACCATATGGTATGTCCATACTGCCTCTGGCACCATATGGTATGTCCATACTGCCTCTGGCACCATATGGTATGTCCATACTGCCTCTGGCACCATATAGTATATCCATACTGCCTCTGGCACCATATGGTATATCCATACTGCCTCTGGCACCATATGGTATGTCCATACTGCCTCTGGCACCATATGGTATGTCCATACTGCCTCTGGCACCATATGGTATGTCCATACTGCCTCTGGCACCATATGGTATGTCCATACTGCCTCTGGCACCATATGGTATGTCCATACTGCCTCTGGCACCATATGGTATGTCCATACTGCCGCTGGCACCATATGGTATGTCCATACTGCCTCTGGCAATAGGCTCTATGGCTGGGCGTAAATGGCTTGATAATAGGAACGCGGCCTCACAAATTTACACATTGCATTTAATATTCTGGGTTTTTCTGATGTAGGAGTGGGTGATGGCTAACACATCTGATCTCCCAAGGTGCTTGTTATCACATAGGCTTATTTTTAACTTGTCGCATGCTTGTGGTTTTCATAGAATAAGAATCACGGTGGGGTAACAGGATGCAGTAAGTAGAGAGCTCATGTCTTCAGTGTGGTGACGATTACCAGCAGTCTAAATGGCAGTCAGGAGTGGAAGCCTGTGACATGGAGATTGCAGACTAAGAAAAGCGTGGACACCAAACTATAAAGCCAGATTTTTGGCTGGTAGAAAAGCTCTCGTATTTCTGTTTTAACTGCGTAACTAAAATTAGTTCATATACATAGTTATTAGCAACAACAGGGTGATTGGGATTATGGCTGTACCCAAAACAAGGAAAAGTACATAAATATTTTAAAATATACATTTTATTACATAAAACATCAACACATATAAGATTCATTAAAATTATTAGCAGAGCATATTGCAGATTTGTTTTACTGGTCACTAAAAGCCGTATACATGGAGTGGTAAATACTAGATGTTGTATCCCTACATGTTTCGCCAACAATGGCTTCCTTAGGGGACTTGTAAGGACCACCAATTTTCATACAGCTCCAATAACAATAAGATCATATACAGTGGAACCTTGGATTACGAGCATAATCCGTTCCAGGAGAATGCTTGTAATCCAAAGCACTCACCTATCAAAGCGAGTTTCCCCATAGAAGTCAATGGAAACGAAGATAATTTGTTCCGTATTGACTTCTATGGCATGCAATACCGCACGTGACCAGAGGTGGGGGGCACCGGAGAGCCTCGAAAATACTCAGGGACAGCTTGGCTGATCGCCGAAACCCTCGGAAAGGTTCGGAAACCCTCGGGAATGGAGTATTTCTGAGTGATTCCTAATATTTTCCAACGGCTCAAAACATCTCATAACTGTTCCGAGTATCACTGGAGCTCGATGACGTCACACCTACAGCCACCCCCTTCTACAGTTAGAAACAGACATGAGGTCACACATAACCCCTTCAGCGCCCCCTTGTGGTTAACTCCCAAACTGCAATTGTCATTTTCACAGTAAACAATGCATTTTTTATGCATTTTTTGCTGTGAAAATGACAATAGTCCCAAAATGTGTCAAAATTGTCCGAAGTGTCTGCCATAATGTCGCAGTCACGAAAAAAATCGCTGATCGCCGCCATTAGTAGTAAAAAAAATTTTTTTTTATAAAAATGCAATAAAACTATCCCCTATTTTGCAAATGCTATAAATTTTGCGCAAACCAAACGATAAACGCTTATTGCGATTTTTTTATTTTACCAAAAATAGGTAGAAGAATACGTATCGGCCTAAACTGAAAAATATAGAATTTTTTTCAAAATTTGTTGCTCTATTTTTGTCTATAGCGCAAAAAATAAAAACCCCAGAGGTGAACAAATACCACCAAAAGAAATCTCTATTTGTGGGAAAAAAAGGACGCCAATTCTGTTTTTGGGAGCCACGTCGCTCGACCACGCAATTGTCAGTTAAAGCGACGCAGCGCCGAATCGCAAAAACTGGCCGGGTCCTTTAGCTGCCTAAAGGTCCGGGTCTTAAGTGGTTAAAAATAAAAGTTGCTCGTTATTCAAAACGTGTGTAAACCGAGGTTCCACTGTACAAGTTAGTAATTATATTTACAAATGCAACAAATGAAAGGAAAATCATATATCATGGTTTAATATGTCCCCTCTCCCACCAAACACACCAGAAGAGAATCAAAGGAAAACATTTGTTTTGCCTTTTTTTTTTTTTTTTAGCCTGGTCCACATATATCCCCTGTGGTTACACAGAACCCCCCCCCCCCCCTCCGTATTCTGTAGATTTGCCTGGTGTTTTCTTTTGATGCTCTTCTGGTGAGATTGGTGGGAGAAGGGACATGTTGAACCACGATATGATTTTCCTTTCATTTGTTATATTTGTAAATATAATTACTAACTTGTATATCATCTTATTGTTGTTAGAGCTGTATGTAGATTGTGGTCCTTATAAATGTCCTGAAGAAGCCATTGTTGGTGAAACATGTAGGGATACGACATCCAGTATTGACCACTCCATGTATACAGATATTGGTGACCAGTAAAACCATCTGTAATATGCTCTGCTAATAATTTTAATGAACTTTATATGTGTTGATGTTTTATGTAATAACATTTCTATTTTATAATATTTATATACTTTTCCTTGTTTTGGGAACCACCATAACCCCAATCACACTTTTGTTGCTATTACCAATTTAATAGGGATGAGGTGACGGATACTTTAGGGTCACTCAACCTATTCTCCCAGCTATTGAGTTCATATACACTCTGCACTCAATACAGCTTCTGACCTTTTTATATATACTGGGTGCTGAAGCCAAGGAATGGAGGACAATTGAAAATAAAGTGATCTAGCGCAAAAACATGAATAAAGTGCATAAATGAACCACTTGGTGAATAAATGCAAATGTATAAAGTGCACATGTGCAAATAATCCAAAAATGTAGAAAATAATATAGAAAAATGTGACCAAAGTTCATTTGGGGAATGCTCTGCATATAAAGTGTCCAATAATCCAAAAAAAAACAGAACAAGGACTCGGACTGATAGAAATTCATAGTGACCACCATACAGTGCAACAAACTCTGGATATCTTGAGAAAACTGGCTCTCTAGCCTCTCACCTCTAAAGCGCCTCCTCATGTCACTTCCACGATCCTCCTGCCCTCCAGCCACTCCCTACGCGTCACGTCACCTCACGTGACTTCGTCTGGTGAGGTAACGCGAAGGGAGTGGCCGGAGGCAGGAGGATCGCGGAAGTGACATGAGGAGGCGCTTTAGACGCCGCTCGTTTTTTGATTCATTTCATTCACTGCTTGTTTGTGGTAACAAAATGATACAAATTTTGTTTGGGTACAAGTGTTGTATGACCGCGCAATTTTCATTCAAAGTGCGACAGCGCTGAAAATTGGCCTGGGCAGGAAGGGGGTGCAAGTGCCTGGTATTGAAGTGGTTAATGTTTTTTTTTTTTTTTATCTCTACCTAGAATTCAGCTCTAAAAATATCCTATTAGTACCTATTAAACTTGCCTTGTACCCTGTGGACTTCCATTTATCAGGAAACTACCTGTCCCATCATGCTTTGCTGATCTCTGTACCCGCTCAGGCATCCCAGATGGCTCTGCCCCCAGCTGCTGCTACTACAAACACGGCAGAACGTTGTACTAGTGATTTGTGGCTGAACTAAATATTTTCCAGCAGGTCTTATCTCCTATAAATAGCCTGGATACATTATTCTTTATTACGACAGCCGCTTGAAAACCCCTGGGAGCCCTGTGCATGGCTCTCGCCTGAGGGCTGCTCCGTGTCCCAGTTAAATATGCACATATTTCATTGTATGAAAAGTTCCGGTATAGTGTTGTCACAATGCATTGTCAAACACATCACTTTGCTTTCCTTATTGGAGTTTCAGCAGCTTCCAAAACTGGCATGTCCCCAAGGAACCTGCCTTAACCCTTTCCATGACGGATGTGGTCTCATCATGCAAGTGCTAGACTATGGACTGCTGGCCGGGGCTCACAGGCTTTTACTGCACTTCTGCCATCCAAAGACATGCTGATCGTTTGTCCAGGCGGAAGCTGCAGAAAAACCCAGGTACTTTGAGCTATGGTGACACTTAAAGGGGTTGTAAAGCCTCGTGTTTTTTCACCTTAAAGCTGAGGTCCGACTCTTTGTATTTTTTTTTTTCTTTAAGTCAGCAGCTGCTAACTTTTAATGTAAGGACACTTGCCTGTCCAGAGCACCCGCGATGTCGGCACCCGAAGCCGAGCTATCGCTTTAAGTAGGGTTGTCCCGATACCACTTTTTTAGGACTGAGTATGAGTACCGATACTGTTTTTCAAGTAGTCGCCGATACCGAATACCGATACTTTTTTTTAAATGTGTCCCCAAATGCAGCCATTGTCTCCCCCATATCCAGACATGTCCCCCATATCCAGCCATTGTCACCCCCATATCCAGCCATTGTCTCCCCCATATCCAGCCATTGTCTCCCCCATATCCAGCCATTGTCTCCCCCATATCCAGCCATTGTCCCCCCCCCATATCCAGCCATTGTCCCCCCCCATATCCAGCCATTGTCCCCCCCCCATATCCAGCCATTGTCTCCCCCATATGCAGCCATTGTCTCCCCCATATGCAGCCATTGTCTCCCCCATATGCAGCCATTGTCTCCCCCATATCCAGCCATTGTCTCCCCCATATCCAGCCATTGTCTCCCCCATATCCAGCCATTGTCCCCCCCCCATATCCAGCCATTGTCCCCCCCCCCATATCCAGCCATTGTCTCCCCCATATGCAGCCATTGTCTCCCCCATATGCAGCCATTGTCTCCCCCATATGCAGCCATTGTCTCCCCCATATGCAGCCATTGTCTCCCCCATATGCAGCCATTGTCTCCCCCATATGCAGCCATTGTCTCCCCCATATGCAGCCATTGTCTCCCCCATATGCAGCCATTGTCTCCCCATATGCAGCCATTGTCTCCCCCATATGCAGCCATTGTCTCCCCCATATGCAGCCATTGTCTCCCCCATATGCAGCCATTGTCTCCCCCATATGCAGCCATTGTCCCCCCCATATCCAGCCATTGTCCCCCCCCCCCATATACAGCCATGTCCCCCATCCCCATATACAGCCATGTCCCCCATATACAGCCATGTCCCCCATATACAGCCATGTCCCCCATATGCAGCCATTGTCTCCCCCATATGCAGCCATTGTCCCAAATATCCAGCCATCGTCTCCCCCCATATCCAGCCATTGTCTCCCCCATATGCAGCCATCGTCTCCCCCCATATGCAGCCATCGTCTCCCCCCATATGCAGCCATCGTCTCCCCCCATATCCAGCCATCGTCTCCCCCCATATCCAGCCATCGTCTCCCCTCATATCCAGCCATCGTCTCCCCCCATATCCAGCCATCGTCTCCCCCCATATCCAGCCATTGTCTTCCCCCCCATATCCAGCCATTGTCTCCCCCCATATCCAGCGATGTCCCCCTTACCTGTATCCCGCTGCCGCCGAGCGCCGACTGGTAATACGCGCGGGAACATAACAGCTAAAGCTGTAATGATTCGCGCTGCGTATAGACACTCCCCCTTGCTCGGGATTGGACAGTTCACCCGAGCAAGGGGGAGTGTCTATACGCGGCGCGAATCATTACAGCTTTAGCTGTTATGTTCCCCGCGCGTATTAACCAGTCGGCGGCAGCGGGGATGCGGCGTAACAGAGCGGGATGCGGCGTAACGGCGGCGGCGGGGGGGGTCGATGGGGGGGAAGTATTCTATTTCGGTATCGGGGGTATTTGCGCGAGTACGAGTACTCCCGCAAATACTCGGAATCGCTCCCGATACCGATACTAGTATCGGTATCGGGACAACCCTAGCTTTAAGTTAAAGCGGTTGTATACCCGCATATGCAATTATTTTTTTTTTACACCTGCAAGGCAAAAGACCTATAGGTAGATTCAGGTACAAGAGCCTACAGTTACGGCGGCGTAGCTTAGCGTGTTTAGGCTACGCCGCCGTAAGTTAGCTAGGCAAGTACATGATTCACAATGTACTTGCCTGCTAAGTTACGACGGCGTAGCCTAAATCGGCGGGCGTAAGGGCGCCTAATTCAAATGTGTTGGAGGGGGGCTTGTTTTATGGTAATGAGGCTTGACCTCACATTTTTTTAAGTTTTTTCTCACTGCGCATGCGCCGGGCGCCTACATTTCCCAGTGTGCATTGCGGCTAAGTACGCCACACGGGCCTATTGATTTCAAAGTGGACGTAAATCTCGATTCACGGACGACTTACGCAAACGACGTAAAAAATTATGAATCTCGCGACGGGAACGGCGGCCATACTTTAACATTGTTATTCCACTAGGGCCTAGCTCTAACTTTACGCGGCCTATCTCTTACGTAAACGGCGTAAAAGTACTGCGTCAGCCGGGCGTACGTTCGTGAATCAACTCATTTACATATTCTACGCCGACCGCAATGGAAGCGCCACCTAGCGGCCATCCGAAATATTGCAATCTAAGATAGGACGGCGCAAGCCGTTCTATCTTAGATATGTTTAAGCGTATCTCTGTTTGAGCATACGCTTAAACATAAATCGGCGTCGATTCTGAGTTAGGTCGGCTTATCTACTGATAAGTCGGCCTAACTCTTTCTGAATCTACCTAATAATGAGCTAGTATGCACTGCATACTAGCTCATTATGAAATACTTGCCTCGGAACGAGGAGAAGAGAAACTTACCTGGTCCACGGCGAGCGAGATGTCATCTTGACTCGGCGTGTCTTCCGGGTATCGCCGCTCCAGCGCTGTGATTGGCTGGAGTGGCGATGTCGTCACTCCCGCGCGTGGGAGACTTTAATTCGGCAATGTCCGGTTGTTGCCGGTCCGTTAGCCGAGGATCCCCCCTGCGCGCATTGCGCATTGCGAGGGGAATATCTCCTAAACCGTACAGGTTTAGGAGATATTCTCTTTACCTACAGGTAAGCCTTATTATAGGCTTACCTGTAGGTAAAAGATTAAAAAAAGGGTATACAACCACTTTAAGCTTTGAGGGGAATTCCCCACAATTTGGGAGATTTTCACAAATTTCCTGCTGCTTCTCTAGGACAGGAATTGAGGGAAAATCTCCCCAGTGGTACACTGACAGCAAAAAAAGAACCTGTCAGGGGTATTAACTTTTCCCTACTCTATCCATATAAAAAAAAAAAAAAAGTTTTATTCTAAACCGAAATGGTAGTGAAAATTACATGAACATGTTAAATATTATAATGGCTGGATAATTGATATTGTGTTTACACCTCCCACCCACACATATACGGCCGGGTGGGCGCTTCCTCCTTCTGAGTGGACGTTCAGAAACGTCCCTCAGAAGGAGGGGGATTGCGTACGCGGATGCCCGCTCAATGGCACGATCCTGATGCGCTCGTGTCACCCAGACGCGCGCATCTCCGATCGGCAGGAGGGCTCTGTGGTTGGCGATCCTGATCACATGATGGCTGTGTCCAATCACAGCCGTGATGTGATGTAAATAGAGAGCTGGTTGCTAGGCGATCGGCTCTCCTTTCCTCACATGGAAGTTTTCAGTGAGGAGTGGAGAGCTTTTTTTTTTTTTTTTACACACACACTGATCCACCGGCCCAGTGTTCCTACATATGTCCCAACACAATGTAAACACACAAAGTCCCCAAAATAGTGTCCCCACATTTGTCCCCACACAGTAAAAACACCTGTCCCTCACATATGTAACAGTAAAATCATATGTACATGATCATCTGCGCACATCCTGTCCGTGATCACACAAATCAATTATTATACACTTAACAGGATTTTTTTTACATTTTTCATGTAACAGAATACATTTGGCTTAAATTGATGACAACATTTGATTTTATTGGATTTCTTTTAACCGCTTAAAGACCGAGTCGCGTATATATATACGTTGACACAATGCCTCCTGTGGGCAGATCGACGTGTGTATATATACGGGCCCTTTAAGATGCGGCATTGTGGGCGCACGCCGCAAGCTTTGTGAGTCCGATCGCAGGATACCCGTGATCGTCTCACGGAGAGGAAATACGGGGAAATGCTAATTTCCCCATTCTTTTTAGTGACAGGACACTGATCACCGCTCTCTTTAATCGGGAGTGGTGATCAGTGTGGTGTCACACACAGCCCATCCCCCCTAAGTTAGAATCACTCCCTTGGACACAGCGCCCCCTAGTGGTTACCCCATTCACTGCCAGTGTCTTTTTTTTTTTTTTTTTGCAGTAATCAGTGCATTTTTATAGCCCTGATCGCTGTATCAATGACAATGGTCCCAAAATGGAGTAAGATGTGTCCGCCATAATGTCGCAGTCACGATAAAAATCGCTGATCGCCACCATTACTAGTAAAAAAAAAAATATTAATAAAAATGGCATAATACTATCCCCTATTTTGTAGACGCTATAAATTTTGCGCAAACCAATCAATAAACACTTATTGCGTTGTTTTTTTTTTTTTTTTTACCAAAAATATGTAGAATACGTATCGACCTAAACTGAGGGAAAAAAAATTATTTTATATATTTTTTTGGGGATATTTATAATAGCAAAAAATAAAAAATATTGAATTTCTTTCAAAATTGTCGCTCTATTTTTGTTTATGTAGAAGCTGAAAGGATGGACAGCCGCACTTCCAAAAAAAACCCTTGGGTTGTCTTTATTAAAAACAGTGGATGGAAAATGCACTTCAAATAACAGCAAAGGGTGGGATACAGCCTACGCGTTTCGCACTGCGATCAGTGCTTAGTCATGGCTGTTTATAGTCATGTTAATAGCGCAAAAAAAAAATTTAACCGCAGAGATGATCAAATACCACCAAAATAAAGCTCTATTTGTGGGGGAAAAAAGGACGTCAATTTTGTTTGGAAGCCATGTCGCACGACCGCGCAATTGTCGGTAAAAGTGACGCAGTGCCGAATCGCAAAAAAGTGGCCTGGTCTTTGGCCAACCAAATGGTCCGGGGCTGAAGTGGTTAAAATGGAATGAAGAAAATATTGTGTTTTTCCCCAAATTTCCGCTCTTTTTTTTTTTTTTTTTTATATTGCAAAAAAAAACAAAAAAAAAAACCCTGGTCGTGAATAAATACCACCAAAAAGAAAGCTCTATTTGTGCAAACAAAATGATAAAAACGGCATTTAGGTACAGCGTGTAATGACCGCGCAATTGTCATTGAAAGTGCGAGAGCGCTAAAAGCTGAAAATTGGCCTGGGAAGGAAGGGTGGTAAAATTGCCCGGTATTGAAGTGGTTAATAGTTTTATTTTCCCATAGAAAAAGATTTAGGGCTAGATTCACATAGCCCGCCCTAACTTTGCGGCGGCGTAGTGTATCGTGTTTACACTACGCCGCCGTAAGTTAGCGAGGCAAGTACATGATTCACATAGTACTTGCCTGCTAAGTTACGGCGGTGTAGCCTAAAGCGGGCGGGCGTAAGGGCGCCTAATTCAAAATAGGCTGAGGGGGCGTGTTTAATGTTAATTTTGTTTCACCTGACGTGATTGATTTTTTTTTGGAACGGCGCATGCGCCGTCCGCCTACATATCCCAGTGTGCATTGCGGCAACGTACGCCGCACGGGCCTATTGGTTTCGACGTGGACGTAAATGACGTAAATCCCTTTTCACGGACGACTTACGCAAACAACGTAAAATATTCGAATTACATTTTTTTTTTTAAAGTGTATTTTTGTGCGTGTACTCGAGAGAAGAGCCGGACTGCAGGAGTTGGGAGTAGGCAGGCCTCCCCCAGAGGCAATCTGCCACCTTTCTCCATGCCCCGGGTGGCAATGGCGGGTGTGTGAGGGGGTCCTCCCACACAGCCCGCCCTACCTGCTCCACTTTGAAGCCCAACGGGGCAGAGGGACTCCCTATAAGGGAGTGAGAGGATCTCGCCCACTCAACCAGCCCCGTTAGTCCTTCGCCTCTCTTTTTTTAGAGACCGCGTGGTCAAAGTGCGTGCATGTTAACCAAATTTCGAGTGCGTGTAAGTGTGGTGTTTTTTTTTGTGGGAGGGGGGTGGGCGTACTAAGCGCAGGCTTACCTCGCATAGCACACCCACCGGGAGCCGGGCTGAGACCACCAAACTCAATTCACATGTAGCCGAGACCGGGATCCGAATCCCTAGCTGCAGAGGTGAATGGCTTGTCAGCGCAGTGCCAATCGCGTTGAGCCACCGCAGCTCCCTAACGGCGGCCATACTTAACATTACTATTCCAGCTATTTGATGGAATAACTTTAGGCCTGATAATGCGTTACGTAAACGGCGTATCTGTACAGCGTCGGCCGGGCGTACGTTCGTGAATAGGCGTATCTAGCGATTTACATATTCTACGCCGACCGCAATGGAAGCGCCACCTAGTGGTCAGCCTAAATATTCCACCCTAAGATAGGACGGCGCAAGCCGTCGTATCTTAGATAGGTTTAAGTGTATCTCTGTTTGAGAATACACTTAAACTTAGGACAGCGCAAATTCTACTGATACGCCGGCCTAACTCTTACTGAATCTGGCCCTACAAAAACTTACCTGAGCCCTTTCCATACCTTGTACCTGTGGCCAACCTTTGCACAACATCAGCTGTTGGCACAGACCCACTACAGGACTAGATCAGGGAAAGGATGAGATCTCAGGGACTGCTCTTTTCTTCTTCTTTTTTTTTCCCTTGTTCAGAACGATTCATTTAATGGCTCACTGAGGAGAAGGAGTAGCCACTCCTAGGGAACAATATTCAAATCTGAACTCATGTGCCTGGCAGTTAGAGACCTGGAGGCGCCGTCATTTGTAAGTAATCTTCCGCAGAAAGGGCTGTAGATTTTCCCAAATAGCATTTTGGTTATGTTAATGTGGCCATTTCACATGCAAATATTGCTTAATGGAGTTTTTTTCATTAACCCACTTGGCTGGCTTGCTGATATAATTCTATAAACTGGAAGATTAGTGCTCTCCAGATAGTAAATGACCTTTCTGGAAATGTACAAAGTGGCATTTGTTTCCCAGTAACCTGCAGTTGTTCTGCGTTTTTTAAATGTGCAGAATAAGCTTCTTGTATTGGGCTGTTTTTTTTTAATTTGCTTATTCTGATCCCGCTGGGTTCCTCTGCAGCTATATGCTGCCTCGTTCCCCAGGCGTGTGCGATTGTAGCACCTGGTGCTTCCACTTTTTATAATAAGGAATCAAAATAGCTGCAGAGGCAACTGAGGTGGGGGGGGGGTTGATGTTGCTGGTGGAGAGATCTGATAGCGGCTTCATGCCCAGGAGATAATGCGGTATGATTGTGGAGAGGGGGGCCGCGTGTGACCCACCTGCTGAAAATAGCAGGAGGCTCCTTGGGAGCTGCTCTCTCTACGTTTTTGCCATCCCGCTGTATGAATCGGTGCGAGACCTCCATCTCAGGGACGGATGGCGCTAATAAGTGTATTTGTTTTGCAGCCAAGTTCCAATCTTTGTGCAGATTCATCAGAAGTGGAGGAAACTTTACGTGGGCGAGTGCCAGGGGCCGGGAGTGCGGACAGACTTCGAGATGGTCCATTTAAGAAAAGTGCCCAATCAATACACGCACTTGTCGGGACTCCTGGACATCTTCAAATCCAAAATTGTATGTAGTTTTTCGCCAATGGGAGCAGACCGATGTTTCATATCCCCCCCCCCCCCCCAAATGTAGGATACAACTCATTAAATAAAGTTTTAGTGAAAGCCCAACTCTGATCTCAGATTCCAACTAGATAATCCTGCTCTAGGTAGGCCTGCCGACAACACTTCACACAGGTGAATGAATGAATGAATGAATGAATGAATGACTTGTATAGCGCAACGCATGCAAACTGAATCGCCTCTGGGCGCTTTTTCCAGCCAGCATCTGCTTGGCTGGTGCGGTCATTTTCACCCCGTAGGATCATGACACGCTAGGGACACACATATATACATATATACTGGGCCAATTTGGAGGAGATCCAATTTACCTACCAGCATGTCTTTGGAGTGTGGGAGGAAACCGGAGTACCCGGAGGAAACCCACGCAGACACAGGGAGAACATGCAAACTCCAGGCAGATGGTGTCGTGGTTGGGATTTGAACCAGCGAACCTTTTTCTGCTAGGCGAAAGTGCTACTCACTGCACCACTGTGCTGCCCTCTCAGGTGTCAGCTCAGTTCGTCAGACTGAAACGATAAGTTCACTTTTCTAATAAAAAAAATAATAAATGCACATCTTTTAGCAGTTAAAGTGGAGGTTCACCCTAAAAATGATTTTTTTACATAAAAAAGTACAATAGTAAGTACATTTCATTTCGGCTTTTTTTTTTTGCTCTGTACTTACCTTTATATCCGGATTTTGTCCAGGGCTTCTGCGTTCTGACGACTACGGGACTGGGCATCCCTATCCCAGCCTCAGGGTTCTGATGACTGCGGGACTGGGCGTTCCTATCCTTCCGTTCGATGATTGACGGCTTGTGAAACAGGTGACCTGTCGCACAACGCGCGTCACCAGATTTCCGGAAATACCCGAGCTAAGAGTCGGCACTATACGGCGCCTGCGCAAGCCGTGTAGAGCTGACTGCGCAGGCGCCGTATAGTGTCGACTCGCAGCTCGGCTCTTTCCCGACGTCTGGTGACGCTTATTGTGCGACAGGTCACCTGTTTCACAAGACGTCAAATCATCGTACGGAAGGATAGGAACGCCCAGTCAAGCAGTCATCGGGACCCGGAAGCCCTGGACAACATCAGGATATAAAGGTATGTACCAAACCAAAAAAAAAAAAAAAAAATGCCGAAATCTATTGTCCTCAATATGCTGTATCTGCTAGATGCAATTTAATTTTTTTTTTTTTTTTGGGTGAACCCCTGCTTTAAATGTGCATTTATTAAAGCGGGGGTTCACCCTAAAAACAATTTTCTAACATTACATTGAGCTCACTCTTGACAGTATGCTGATTTTTTTTTTTTGTTCTTTTGCTGTACATACCTCGTATAGCTATTTTCTTACCCGGCTTCCGGGTAGTGAATCCCGCGGGAGTGGGCGTTCTATGCAGCAGTTAGTGATTGACTTGATGACAAAAACTACTCCCCCGTCGCATAAGGAGCGTCACGAGTTGCCGAAAGAAGCCGAACGTCGAGTCGGCGCTATACGGTGCCTGCACACCGATGTTCGGCTTCTTTCGGCAACTTGTGGCACTCCTTATGCGACGGGGGGGGAGGGGGGGTAGTTTTTGTCATCGCGTCAATCACTAACTGCTGCATAGGAACGCCCACTCCCGCGGAATTCACTACCCGGAAGCCGGGTAAGAAAATAGCTATACAAAGTATGTACAGCAAAAAAAAAAATCATCATACTGTCAATGTCGAGAGTGAGCTCAATGTAATGTTAGAAAATTGTTTTTAGGGTGAACCCCCGCTTTAATGTGTTTTTTTTTTGTAGGGCATTGCACCCGTGGTCAGTAGTTTGCAGGTGCAATCTGAGGCTTCTGCAGACTGTCTGTGTAGCTGTCTGCCCGTACGAGGTATGGGCAGGCAGCTGCTAAAAGGCAAGAAGCATCACTGAACTGCCTAGAGAAAGGGGTAGGCAACCTTGTTCCAGCTGTTTTGAAACTACAAATCCCATCATGTCTCTGCCTCTAGGAGTCATGCCTCTGATTGTCAGGGTCTCATGGGATTTGTAGTTTCAAAATAACTGGAGAGCCTACCCCTTATTAGAGTGCTCACCAGTGCCCTGGTAGTACTTTGAGAACTACAAGCTGTCAGCCGCAAAGGCTGACACTACTTGTAGTTTATTCATTCACAGACCTCTGAGACGTGGTCGTGTGGGCAGGGCCCTGCATGGCTGCACTCTTTTTAAATTGTGGCAGCGGGTGCCAGGAGAAGACCCCCGACCGCTGTCACAATTAAAAGGGAGATCGGAGAGAGGCTGCCGGAGTGGAAACATGTTCCCAAAGGTGAACTTATCCTTGAAGCAAATGCAATGAGCAGGAGTTTGGGCAGCTACACTCTGAGAACATTCGCCTTAATTGAGTCATAAAAACAACAAAACACCGCAGCATGACACTGTGGGGTATGTGAAGAAGTCTACGCGTTTCACACTACATCAACACTTAATTGTGACTGATCTCAGAGAAATGTACATGAAACTAATTAATTGGACCTTTATTTCTACAGCCAGATACTCCAAATGCATAGGGTGATATTTATCTTTGCTTGAGGTGTAGGGCACTCAGCCCAAACATAAATCACACGCTATTTGTCTGCAGAAGAGTTAAAAGATCTTGGAATAGAATTGTGGGTTGGTCAAGTTGTTTAACCACTTAAGGACCGCCTTCTACGTCGGCAGAATGGCACGGCTGGGCACAGGGACGCAACAGCCTTTAACAGCCCAGCCCTCCTGAAGCTTCGTGACCGCGCCCACGGGACCCGCGGACCCGATCGCCGCCGGTGTCTCGCAATCGGGTCACAGGAGCTGAAGAACAGGGGAGAGGTGTGTGTAAACACACCTTCCCAGTTCTTCTCTGTGGCAGTGTCACTGATCGTCTGTTCCCTGTTATAGGGAACGACGATCAGTGACGTCACGTCCCCCTACAGTAAGAATCACTCCCTTAGGGCACACTTAACCACTTAGCGCCCCCTAGTGGTTAACCCCTTCACTACTATTGTCATTTTCACAGTAATCAGTGCATTTTTATATCACTTTTCGCTGTAAAAATTACAATGGTCCCAAAAATGTGTCCGATGTGTCCGCCATAATGTCGCAGTCATGAAAAAAATCACTGATCGCCGCCATTACTAGTAAAAAAAAAAAATATTAATAAAAATGCCATAAAACTATCCCCTATTTTGTAAACACTATGGCCCGGATTCACAAAGCACTCACGCCGACGTATCTCGAGATACGCCGCGTAATTGTTGGCCGGTATTTTTTTGTCCCCCCAAATGTCTCCAGACATTCTGCCCGTGTGTACAGGGCTTTATGATCTGTCCGATTTGATACTAATTGAATAAATTGTTCAGGATTGTCCTGATGCATAGTTTTAGTCAATATAATGTATAGTGTATGGCCGACTTAAGATTGATATACTGCATGTTTGTTATTAGTGTTAGTCTTATGTGAAAAGTTAAAATATTGTCTGTTTGTAGGGCTGTCCCCTTACTGCGCTCCCACCTGTGAACATTGCAATCCGCTTCACCTATATTCTGCAGGACTGGCAGCAGTACTTCTGGCCACAGCAACCACCAGGTAGGATGCTACAGACCCCCCCCCCCCCCCCCCCCCCAACCAACTACCACAGTGTCCTTCTTTTTCCTCCTGCTTTTCTTTTTGCCTTTTGTGTATCCTTTTCTTTCCTTACCTTTTTTCCTTTTTGTCTTTTTTATTATTATAAAGTTGTTGTTTAGTCCAGGGGTCTCCAAACTTTCTAAACAGGGGGTCAATTTACAGTTCTTTAGACTTTAGGGGGGCCAGACTGTGGCCAGTAGAAGTAGAAAATGTCCTGGTGTCAGTGGGAGTAAAACATGCCACATCTTTAGTGGGAGGAATGATGCCCCCCATCGTTGGTGTCAGTAGGATGAATAGTACCCCACTATTGGTGTTAGCGGGAGGAACAGTGCCACATTGTTGGTGTCAGTGGCAATAATTATGTTCCTATTGTTGGTGTCAGGTGGAATAGTTTACAGTCCATATTCCCATCACTCATATTTCTGCAATAAGCTCTTAGGCTACTTTCACACTTGTGCGACTTGTGACTGCAAAGTTGCATGACAAGTTGCTCCCCATGATTTCCAATGATAACCATTCATATATGTGCTGACTTCAAAGTAGTTCCTGTACTACTTTGTTCCAACTTTCATGCGCGTTAAGGTCCATTTACCCTAAGTTCACACAGGCATTCCCTGAAATCGCAGCAACATTTGTGCGACTTTAAAGTGTGAAGGGGGCCTTAGAGTACTGGGTGCTGTAGCGACCACCAGCTGGCTACTGGAACCTATACGATATGTAGATATTTGCCAGCACACCAAGGATCTTCAATTTCGTCCAAAGTTTTTTTTATTCAAATAATGATCACATCAAAAATGGTGTAGTGCAACGTTTCAAAGCCACGTTGGACACCTTCGTCAGGCATGTCTGACGAAGGGGTCCCACGTGGCTACGAAACGTTGCACCTCTTTGTCAGGCATGTGATCATCGCATGCCTGACGAAGTTGTCCTGCGTGGTTCCGAAACGTTGCACTACATCGTTTTGTGATGTGATATTTTCTCTTTTTGTCCATAGACGGACACGGCCTTCACAAGTCTAGACATATGGGTTATGTTCCTGTTCATAGGAGACCTCTCCTATGAACAGGAACATAACCAAAATGTCAAGATTTAAGGAGCTGTGTCTGTCCATGGACGACAGAGAAAAGGATTTTACGGTGAGTACAAAAAAATCCTATTTTCTCTTTTCATCCATGGACGGACACCGCTCCTTAAGGCTCCAATTACACTAATGCTTTTTTTGATGCATTTTGAATTTTGCAGAAATGCAGGGACATTTTTTAACATGGTTTCCTATGGAACATGTTCACATCAATGCTTTTTTGTCCCTCTGCGTTTTTGGAAAGGGTCAGGGACTTTTTTTCCTGCAAAAAGCAGTGTTTTGCATGTAATGGAATTCAACGGACCCACATCCAAAACGCAAGTACCGCGGTTTTGCCGCAATTTGCGTTTTGCTTTTTTTTTTTTTTTTACCTGTTTATAGCTGGTTGTTAAAGGAAATGTAAAAAAAAAAATTGCTGGCAAAAAAAAAAATGCAAATCGTGGTAAAAACGCACATCAAAAAACGCAGCAAGCATCGCAAAAAGCACTGTAAAAAGGCTCAAAAGCAACAGCCATAGGTGTGAATCGAGCCTAAATCTTGACGTTTGGGTTATGTTCCTGTTCATAGGAGAGGTCTCCTATGAACAGGAACATAACCCATACAGTACAGACCAAAAGTTTGGACACACCTTCTCATTCAAAGAGTTTTCTTTATTTTCCTGACTATGAAAATTGTAGATTCACACTGAAGGCATCAAAACTATGAATGAACACATGTGGAATTATACATAACAAAAAAGTGTGAAACAACTGAAAATATATTTCATATTCTAGGTTCTTCAAAGTAGCCACCTTTTGCTTTGATTACTGCTTGGCACACTCTTGGCATTCTCTTCATGAGCTTCAAGAGATAGTCACCTGGCGCAGCACCCCATCACTCTCCTTCTTGGTCAAATAGCCCTTACACAGCCTGGAGGTGTGTTTGGGGTCATTGTCCTGATGAAAAATAAATGATGGTCCAACTAAACGCAAACCGGATGGAATAGCATGCCGCTGCAAGATGCTGTGGTAGCCATGCTGGTTCAGTATGCCTTCAATTTTGATTAAATCCCCAACAGAGTCACCAGCAAAGCACCCCCACACCATCACACCTCCTCCTCCATGCTTCACAGTGGGAACCAGGCATGTAGAGTCCATCCGTTCACCTTTTCTGCGTCGCACAAAGACACGGGGGTTGGAACCAAAGATCTCAAGTTTAGACTCATCAGACCAAAGCACAGATTTCCACTGGTCTAATGTCCATCCCTTGTGTTCTTTAGCCCAAACAAGTCTCTTCTGCTTGTTGCCTTTCTTTAGCAGTGGTTTCCTAGCAGATATTCTACCATGAAGGCCTGATTCACACAGTCTCCTCTTACCAGTTCTAGAGATGTGTCTGCTGCAAAAGGTGGAAGAACCTAGAATATGAAATATATTTTCAGTTGTTTCACACTTATTTGTTATGTATAATTCCACATGTGTTCATTCATAGTTTTGATGCCTTCAGTGTGAATCTACAATTTTCATAGTCATGAAAATAAAGAAAACTCTTTGAATGAGAAGGTGTGTCCAAACTTTTTGTCTGTACTGTATGTCAAGACTTGTGAAGGCTGTGTCCGTCCATGGACTACAAAGAAAAGGATTTTAAGGTGAGTACAAAAAATCCTATTTTTTTTTTTTTAATAAAAAAATGTTTGGACAAGATTGAAGATCCTTGGTGTGCTGGTGAATATCTACATGCAGTAGGTTGAAAAGTGTAAAGCAAAGTGTACAGATCATGACAATTAACAGCCACAAAAACAATAGTCATAAAAGCATATAGACAATACCTGCCAGGAACTCATAGTCACCCTGGCCAGTTCCCTGCCCCCTCCCCAACAAAATATCGGGTCAGGATATACACTATTAAAAAAAGAATTGAAATAGCAGTGCCATACATACATACATGATGGAATATACAAATATTAACAAATGTGTAAATATATACAAGAATGGAAGCGGAAGCTGCCGGCACATATACTGTACATAGTCAACTAAGACTCTGTGGTGTATAGGCATGCTAAATGATTACTTTTAAGACATACTAGGTTAGACTAAAGCCCCGTACACACGGTCGGACTTTTGGCCAACCAACTTCAAAATCTGCAACTTTTCGAATTTGTCCGACCGTGTGTACAATCCATCGGACCAACTTTTTTGGGTTTCATCGGACAAAAAGTTGGGTCTGCGAACGGACCAACTTTCTGGCAACAAAAGTCCGATGGTGCCTTGTCCGACCGTGTGTACAGCAAACCATCGGACTTTTGGACAAAGTACAAATGCGCATGCTCAGAACCAATGTTAAACTCAACCAACAATAGCAGAAGTTAACCAAAGGGTGGCGGTAAAGAGCAGAAAAAACACGTGATGTTGGGAAAGTGTTAGAAAAGTTTGCAGAAAAGTCCGAGCGTGTGTATGCTATGGGTGTGACCGGACAAATCAATTAGGACAAAAATCCAAGGGAAATTATGTTGTATGTCCGACCGTGTGTACGAACCTTTAGGCTGGCCATACACAAGTCATTTCCTTTCCTTCAAAACACTGATTGAATGAAAGAAAACGACTCGTCCCCTGTCCACACACCCGATGTACCACTAGTACAACTGAGCAAGACTGAAGGGAAGGAGTCTGGATCAGTTAAATTGTTAACTGCAAGCATCTATAGAAAAAGTTGAAATACATTTTTCGTGAACCGTCTGTCCTGTCAAATGTTTAATTTGGTTCATCCGGTGTTCTAATCCAGACAGCATAGACCGTTCCTGACCTTTTCTTCTCTTAAATGCCGTCAAGGCAATAGAACATGTTTAAGATTTTGATTGGATGGTGAAACGGAACAGCATGTGCCTTATACAGTATCTCCATACAGCTCTCTTTTTATGAACTCAGATGTAAAAAAAACAGGGGTTTGAGAGGCCCACGAACTCATACCAGGGAAGTGTATGCCCATTATCTGGGATGGCAGATTGGATGACGAGATCACGATCACAGGGTTGCCGACCTGCCACCCCAGAGCATCAGAGTGCATGAAGCCGGCAATGACAGTGGAGGAAGCAGGAGCCACATAAACTGATCCTCTGTAGTGCCGGCTCCTTTCCCAGGTGGGCTGATTCAAAGTGTACTTAATCTGTGATCTTTCTAGCAGCCTGGAGAGCGATGCCAGCAAAAGCATATTCCACTATAGTGTGTACTAAGTGTAATTTCTGTCTGCTGCCTCTTTCTTCTGCTATCTGCATGAATCGCTTCTGACAAGTCAGCCGATTTACAGCCTCAGCTCTGTTCCTGTGTGGAAGTGTGGGGGGGGGGGGGGGGGAGAGAGGAGCATCCCTTTGTTGTAATATGTTTTGTGTGTGTGTATATATATATAATATATATATACATTGGTATTAATAGAGCCACTGTTATGTCTTTTATAATAGATATTGATGCTGTTATTGGTGGAGAAGTTGGAGGACTGGAATTTGGAAAACTTCCATTTGGGGCCTGTGAGGATCCAATAAGGTGGGTATAATGGATGGGGGGGTGTTGTTTTAAAAAGATGTATTTTTTGTAAGTAGGAACAACTTCTTTTACCAAACATACATAGGCAGATTGAATCTGGTTATATAAATCTGATCTCCAGCTTTTTACCTTCTGGCATCCATATTAGTCCCGGTGTCTTATCGAGCTGGTTGCTTTGTCGGATAGGTTCCGGACCCCACTGCGCAGGCGCAACCAGACTCTGCGCATGCGCAGTAGGAGGCCACGAAAATATCCGAACTCAACAGCTGATCGTCGGCTGTTAATGCGCTCGCTCACGATTGGCCTCGACTGCGCAGGCGCGGCAAGGAGCACGCTCAGTGCTCGCTCACGATTCAATTCATGCACAGCGGGCTGGAGACCAGGGCGGAGATAGGGGTGGAGACTCACGCACAGCTCACTATAGTACACGCCGCAAGGGGCGGAGGACATGTCGCACTTCACTACACGCCGCAGCAAACCCCTGAAAAAGGGGCGGAGCCAAACAGAGGCCGAGAATCATGTCCTATTGAGCAGTGCTTACACGCAGCAAAAAAAAAAAAAAACTGTTCAATATCACATCTGCCCCTTCCTGCTCCTTGCTGTATAGAGCGGTGGCGTGTATTACCAAGCATCGGCGGCGTGTATTATAAGACATCGGGAGCAAGCGCATCTACAGCTGACGAACTGCTGTTCCCGCTCTGAGATTTCCATCGGCTCGGATTGCGCCTGCGCATTGCAGATGAAACCTTATCGATAGCAGGAACCAGCACGGCAGAACACTGGCTCATCTTCTGCGCTGACATTACTTACAGATTCCACAGCACACTGTGAGCCTTATACTCGAGTCAATACGTTTTGCCATTTTTTTGTGGTAAAATTAGGTGCCTCTGGTTATATTCGGGTCGGCTTATACTCGAGTATATACGGTACATTGTTCCTAACCCGGAGGCGCCCTCTTTTTCCCTTTTTAGAATACATTAGCAGCTGCAGCAAATGAGATTGAGCCCGCCTCACTTACTGGCTTACTCCAGCATCATCCTAGACTTTTCCTCCTCAGGCTGACTGGCCCACCCCTTTTCTTTGCTAAATTTCAACTGTTTCAGGCAGGGAGGCTCAGTGTCACATTTGGGTGTCACCTAGGGCAGTTTGCATGCAAATGCAGCCCGCCTAGGAATAACCACTCCTCCATACTGATAATGCCATTGAGTCATTTTGGGATTTGCATAACTACCTAAAGCAATCCACTGCATGCATCCAGGCTAAGGCAGAGGCCATACATGGCGCGGATTTCTTTCCTGCAACTACGGGTTGCAGGAAAGAAATTTGTACGATTCCCCCATAAACTCATACGACCCGTGGGCGTAGAGCGGATGTGACATCCAGCAGCATGCTTGGATGCAGGAGTGTGTCCCCACACGTTCTTGTATAAGTGGTCAGCGGCCTCTCAATACACCATATTTATCCCAGACTTACCAGCATTGGCCACTCTATGCCCAAGGGTCGTACATTTTCGGCTTCAGTATTACTAGGTGACAGTTCCCCCTGGGTCATTTATGCCACTACTAGTGATGTATTGTAAACTTTTGCGGACCTGCATATCCAGGACACAGCTCTGTTCACTCTTTTCTTGTTTTTAATATTCTATGGAATGTTATGCATAAGAGTTTTTTCAAATATACACATGACTGATCTTTCTACATACCCCTGATGGAGATTCAATTCTCCGAAACGTTGGGTGGTCTACCAAGAAACTGTGTCAATCATTGTGGTTATTTGTTGATATAAACTCACATGCAGTAATGTACCGTATATACTCAAATATAAGCAGAGGCCCCTAATTTTACCACAAAAAAATGGGAAACATATTGACTCGAGTATAAGCCTAGGGTGTCCATCTTCATGCCTCACTGTGCCTCACTTTGCCTCACTGTGTCCATGTGCATGCCTCACTGTGCCCATGCCTCACTGTGCCCATGACTAGACATACATTTAACATGGGAGTATATAGAAGGGATGCCCGGCTTTGAAAAATAGTTGCTCCCTGGCTGTAGGTTCCCCAGACAGCACACTTGTAGAGGAGAACTGGGGCTACATGTGTGCCAAGTTTCGGGTCCAGGATACCTATGGCGGGCTGGTACCGGGTCCCCAAAATTACTGGAGAAATTACCGTTTAACATAGGAGTCTTTGAAAGGGGTGCCCGACTTTGAAAATCGGTGCTCCCCGGCCGTAGGTCTAAAAGGGATAGAAGTAGCATACTAATAAATGCAGAGAGCCCTAGTATGAAAAGACAGTCCTATTGCAACAGAAATAAAATATATATTATGGCTGGGGGAAGGCAATGATCCATGTTCCTGCTTAGGAATCGATGCCTTCCCTTCTGACAGAACAACAATCTGCCTTGTTTACGTAGGGAGATTGTCGTTCTGCCTGTGTAATCTGCGGGGGCTGGCGGACATTGCGTCTGCGGTAGCGGCTACTGGGCTCCTGTGTGATCACAGCGGAAGCAGGTCGCCGGCGGTACGCGCCCCAGACCCGGAAGTGTCCGATCACATACTAGGTACGTGATCTGGTTCAGAGCGGTCACCCAGCTGCAGTATATCAACGGTGGGCAGTCATGAAGTGGTTAAACTTCTCTAGCACAGACGTGTGAATGTTTTTTGAGTGCTTAGGCTGTTAGTCCTGTGTAGATACAGATGATAGAAAGAAAATGCCGATATGTTATTGGATGCCATGACTATAGCTTTTGCTTTGCGCTTTGCAGCTAATAGCCAAGTTAACTGTTATGTGCATATGTTTTTTTTTTTTTTCTTTTGACTTTTTAAAAATGAGTTTTCTCCGATCGATGAAAGACGTTCGTAGAATGCTTTTATATCATCAACAGCGTGCTTCTGCCCTCTGCTGGTCTCTGCTGTTTAACTCCCTTTTACACAATGAGGTTGATTTACTAAAGGCAAAAAAACTTTGCAAGTGCAGTTGTATTCATTTTTCTTGGAGCTTAATGAATGCGGTGAAGCTTCACATTGTTAAGAATACCCAATCAGGTGCAAGGATAATAAACAACATTTTTGCCTGCACATAATAATGATGATGGAAATCTGCAGAGCTTTACACAGTAACTCCAGACGGTAAAGGCAACTAATGAATATAGCATAAAACATTGCCACACAAGTCATATGGAATCGAATGTTATTAAAAAAGGCCTTTCCTTTTCAGTCTGCAATTATCTGTAAAATGCAATATGGCAATCTGGAAGCATTGTGTACACAGAACACCCCCCAGAAATGTAATTTCCTGCTGGTGTGATTGGCTTACTGATTTTCCCAGAAGTCTGCACTAAAATACAAGACAGTTTTCAGGCATCACCTGCAACAAAAATGTCAATTTGGTGAGATACTCCCAAAGGCAAGTCATATCTAAAGGGATGTAGAACCCTGTACCTTTCCCCATTAGAGTTCTGCAGGTGCAGCTGCTGATTGATAATTATAAAGTCACTCGCATGCACATTCACTTGGACACATAGAAACAAGCAGCTTTTTCTTCAGAATAAGGCTCCTTTCACAAGAGATGAAAGAAAAATCCTGGATCGCCGCACTCCTCAAAAAACAATGTCTTTATTCAAAACATAAAAAAAAAAAAAAAAATTCAAATGGAAAAAACAGCCAAAATTCATGCAGTCAAACAAGAAGTGGATTAGGAAAAGCGGTATACTTTTCTCCTTTTACAAGAGGCGGATCTGTTTAATTGTGTCCGCCGGCTCAATTGATCTCCGCTGAGCCGGAGGATGACGGGTACGTCTCCGCTCACTGTGCGGTGAGGGACCTGTCGGAGCCCTACTCGTTTCTATGGGGAGATCGGATGAAATCAGATCTCATCCGATTCGCCAAGACTAAGGCTGCATTCACACCTGAGCGTTTTGTCGTCAAAAACGCTAGAGGGGAAAAAATATATTATTCCCTATGGAGATGGTTCACATCTCCACTCAAACGCCTGACGCTCAAACAAGTTCCGGACCCTTTTTTGTCGCGCAAATCGGGCGGTTTGGGCATTTTTGAGCGTTTCTATTACCCATAGAAAGTAATGGAAACACTTGATTCAAGCGACTAGCGCGTCAACGATCGTTTGCTACAGGCGTTTTGTCGCTTTAATCAATAGAATATTTCACCCAGGCAGAAGATAAAAAAAATCTACCAACATAGCAACAAGTGATGAAAAGATGATAATTTTTCCTATTGGCTAGAATAAAAAACGTTGAAGTACAAAAACGTTGGATGCGGCTGTATGCAAACGCGCAAATAAGCATGAATACGCGTGACAAAATGCCGGAAAAAAAACGACCGAACGACCTACGCTCAGGTGTGAATGCAGCCTAAAGGTTAATGTATCGCCATATGTCTGTCTTGAGCGGATCGGATGGCAGACGGGTGTCAACGGACAAATCTCCGCTGACATCCACCTGCCCATAGGAGTCCATGGATGGCCTGCTCGGATCCACCTGAAAAACGGACACGCGGATCAGGTCTGTGACCGTGCCAATGTGGGGACCCGCAAACTCAATGTCCACCGGTGTCCCGCGATCGTGTCCCGGAGCTGCAGAACAGGGAGATGCCTTTGTAAACAAGGCATTTTTCTGTTCTGCCTAGTGACAGGACAGTGATCTACTGCTCCCTGTCATAGGGAGCAGCAATCAGTGTCGTGTCACTGGTAGCCCATTCCTCACACAGTTAGAATCACTCCCTAGGACACACTTAACCCCTTCATCGCCAGTGTCATTTACACAGTAATTAGTTCATTTTTATAGCACTGATGGCTGTATGAATGACAATGGTCCCAAAATAGCGTCAAAAGTGTCCGATGTGTCCACCATAATGTTGCAGTGGCGATAAAAATCGCCGCCATTACTAATAAAAAAAAAAAATAATAATAATAAAAATGCCTTAAAACTATCCCCTATTTTGTAGAAGCTATAACTTCTGCGCAAACCATTCAATAGAAGCTTATTGTGATTTATTTATTTTTTGCAAAAAATATGTAGAAGAATACATATCGGCCTAAACTGAGAAATACATGTTGCTATTTTTTGGGGATATTTATTGTAGCAAAAAGTTTAAAATATTGCCTTTTTTTCAAAATTGTCGCTCTTTTTTTGTTTATAGCGCAATAAAAACCCGCAGAAGTGATCAAATGCCACCAAAAGAAAGATTTATTTGTGGAAAAAAAAGGACATAAATTTTGTTTGGTTGCAACGTCGCACGACCGCGCAATTGTCGGTTAAAGCGACGCAGTGCCGAATCGCAAAAAGTGCTCTGGTGAGGAAGGGGGTAAATTCCTCCGGGGCTGAAGTGGTTAACACATTCACAAAGCTCGGGGGAATATGAGTGCAACTGCACTTGCAAAGTGCACATTTTTTTTTTGCCTTTTTAGTAAATCAACCCCAATGTTTACTGCCCTGCCAAGCAATTGCCATTTGTGCTTTTTTTTTTGTACCTCTTCTGTTCATTGGTTTATTTTGTTCATGAAATAAAAATCTGTAATATTTAATTTTTGCGCTGTAGGCCATCGTTTCACCTACTGCGCCCTCTAATGGCAATTCACGCACAACCTTTACATTAGCCTTTACCTGCTCCTACAATCAGTGATTTTATTGGCCTCTTTTCCATAACCGTTAAATGTTAGCTGAGGAAATGGCTCATTGACTTTCCTCCGGGGTAATCATGCAATATAAGTGGACAATGTGGCCGTTTGCACAGAAGTCTGACCTTTTTTAGGCTAAATTGCACATTGAAATCACCAGATTAAATGATACGTTAGACACAATAATTGGTGCAATCTGCAGGTAGGTTTTTTCATCTCGCAAGGAAAATATATATAAGTGGTGAATAAATAAATGCAGACTAAGAAGCTGGTAAGAAATCTAAATGACCGAGCTTCCAGGGTGATATTTTAGATCGCCGCAATGTTCCTTGTACACTAAAGTGTCAGTGTGCTACGCTGAACCGTACCTGCAATGATTCTGAGCCTGCTGAGAGTGGCAGACTGGCACTGCAGCTAGCGGTAAGCTGTCTGCCACCTGTGCGATGAACAACAATTTTTTTTTTTTTTTACTAATTATACATCAAATGTTCCTACTTTTGTGCCAAGCGCCCACTTAAGTCTGTGATCATATTTGTAGGTATTCTTTCCAATTGCAGGTTTTTATTTGGTCCATACAAAAATATTGCTTAACCACTTCCATACAGGGCACTTATACACCTTCCCGCCCAGACCAATTTTTAGCTTTCAGTGCTGTTGCACTATGAATGACAATTGCACGGTCATGCTACACTGTACCCAAACTAAATTTTTATCATTTTGTACCCACAAATAGGGCTTTCTTTTGGTGGTATTTGATCACCTTTGGGATTTTTATTTTCTGCAAAAAAAAAAATGACTGAAAATTTTGAAAAAAAAAAACGTTTTTCTTTGTTTCTGTTATAAAATAAGTACGTTTTCTCCTTCACTGATGGGCACTGATGATACTGCACTGACGGGCATTGATAAGGCGGCACTGATGGGCACCGTTGAGGTGGCACTGATGTGGTTGCATTGATGGGCACTAATATGCGGCACTGATAGGCGGCATGGGTGGGCACTGATAGGCGGCATGGATGGGAACTGATAGGCGGCACGGATGGGCATAGATGGGCACTGATAGGTGACACTATTGTATGGGTTGTACTAATGGATGCCAATCAGTACCAAACAATGCCTGCCAATCAGTGATGCCCATTGTGGGCACTAATTGGCATCCATTGCGGGCACTGATTGGCATCTATTTTTTGTGTCATTGTCATCCCTGGTGGTCTAGGTGGCATACCTGTGTTTTTTGTTTTGCATCCCTGGTGGTCCAGTGGGCATCCTCGGGGGGGGGGGGGGGGGGGCTATGCTGATAATCGATCAGCACAAACCCCCCCTGTCAGAGGAGCAGCCAATCGGCTCTTCTCTACTCGCGTCTTTTCCTGTTTACATCGTGATCAGCCGTGATTGGACACGGCTGATCACATGGTAAAGAGTCTCCTTGAGAGACTCTTTACCTAGATCGGTGTTGCGGGGTGTCAGACTGACACCCTGCAACAACGATCACTGCGATGCGCGCCCCGGCTCAATATACTGAGGACGTTATATGACGTCCACTCAGGATATTGAAACCACTTTGCCAACGTCAATCTGTCATTGGCGGGCGAACCTTTACGACCACTTTAATGATGGGGCTGGTGGGAGAACCCAGAGCTTTGCAAGATGAATTTGATCATTGCCTGCCAGACAGGAAATTACACAACCTAATCTTTTGCAAGGAAAAGCTAGTGGAAATCTCTTATACAAGCAACAATGTCACTTTAAAATATGTACTTGATGTAATAATAAAGTTTTATATTAAAGTGTCCTTTTTTTTTATTTTTTAAATGTAAAGCATGTTATACTTGCCTGCTCTGTGTAATTCTTTTGCACAGAGCATCTCTCCTGGCTTCTCCCCCTGTCAAGTTCCCCCATAAGCTGCTTTCTGTCGGTCACTTGTGCAGGCTCACTCCCGAGCCTAAGTATATTCATCTATTGACATGTCACAGACAGCAGGGCCTGGCCCCACTACCTAGTCATAGGATTTGATTGACAGGAGCAGGAGCCAATGGTTCCCGTTGCTATCAATCTGCTGAGACGAAAAATAACAGTAATGCCGCGTACACACAACCGTTTTTTTCGACGAGAAAAATGGGCATTAAAAATGTAGAACCTGCTCTATTTTTTTTCTCGTCGTGAAAAACGGTCGTGTGTACGCTTTAATGACGGGGAAAAAATGCTCAGAAGCAAGTTATGAGACGGGAAATTGGCATAATCCGCCCAAAGGGTGGCGCCATTCAAATGCAACTTCCCCTTTTATAGTGTATATATATATATACTGAATTAGTATATTATCAGTCTTAAAGCGATGGTTCACCCTAAAAAACAAGTTTCTAGCATGCCATTCAGCATACTAGCGCGAGCTACAGTATGCCTTTATTTATTTTTTTGGGCGCCGTACTCACAGTTTAATCGCGTAGTTAAGTTTCAGACTCCCCGCGGTAAATAGGCGTTCCTATGCAGAGGGAACGTGATTGACGGCCGGCTATGGCGCGTCACGCTTCCCGAAAATAGCCAGAGTAGGACTCTGCTCTTCACGGCGCTATACGGCGCCTGCGCACAGACATCGGAGCTGACTGCGCAGGCGCCGTGAAGAGGCAAGTCCTATTTCGGCTATTTTCGGGAAGCGTGACGCGCCATAGCCGGCCGTCAATCACGTTCCCCTCTGCATAAGAACGCCTACCTAGAAACTTAACTATGCGATTAAACTGTGAGTACGGCGCCCCAAAAAAAAATAAAGGCATACTGTAGCTCGCGCTAGTGTGCTGAATTGTCCAAGTCTGACTAGTCTCACAGCGGCTGCCCTATCAGCTGGCTGACTTTTCAGTTTCCGAGTGTGCATGAAACGTCAGTGAAGCTGTTCTGTGCTTTATAACTGCTAAACTGACAGTGATGTTCTGTTACTTGACCCAATTATGTATTTACAGTATATTGTCTGTGTTTTTCTCCTAGTGAACTTCACTTGGCTACCACATGGCCCTGTCTGACCGAAGGCATTATAGTGGATAATGATGTGTATTCGTGAGTACTACTATTTTAATATTAAGTGTGCAGATGTTATACAAGATCCTCTGTATTGTTGTCTCATTTCATTAAAATAAGGGTTGGAGGACAAAGTTTATCACCACTTTTAGGGCACTTTCACACTCAGGCGCTGGTGGTCGCGTTAGCGGTAAAGCACCACTAATTTTAGCGGCGATCTACCATCATTTTAGCGGCGCTTTTCGGCCGCTAGCATGGCGCTTTGATTTGAATGGCAGGGGCGGTTTAGCAGCGCTCCTGTACCGTCTGAAAGATGCTTGCAGGACTTTTTTTCTTGTCCTGCAAGTGCACCGCCCCAGTGAGAAAGCTTTTAGGCTTTCACACTGGGGCTGCAGAAGAGGAAGTTTACAGGCACTATTCAGGCACTTTTTCTTAGCGCAAAAGCGCCTGTAAAACGCCTCAGTAAGAAAGTGGCCTAACTGTAGAGATCCCTTAAAGGAGAAGTACAGCCAAAGCTTGTTTGGAGTGGTGGAGAGTAGACAACGGTGACTGACTATCACCAGCTCTCTAGGGGAACTCTGAGAACTGAACGATCGGCAGTGTCGGATTGCTTGGTTATCGGTGTTGGAGCCAGCAGCCACCTCGGTAATTATGATTCTAAAATAAAATAAAATAAAAAGTCCATACTTCTCTTTTAAGCTCTGTTGGACCAGTAGCGGGGGCTTGATACAAATAATTTACTTTCAGCCTCACTACAAATGAATCAACACACAATGGGGTTGATTTACTAAAACTTAAAGCGGGGGTTCACCCAAAAATCAACTTTCTGCCATTAGATCCAGCATACTGCTGACATCTGCAGTATGCTTGTTTTTTTTTTTTTGTACTTATTGTTTTATCAGCCTTTGTTATCCGGCTCCGAGCGGGGATTCCTTCCAGGTATAGGCGTTCCTAAGCCAAGCGGAGTTGATTGACGGGCTGCTAAAGCGCGTCACGCCTTCCGAAAATACTCGAAGTTACACTCGAGTGTTTACGGCGCCTGCGCAGTCAGCTCTACACGGCGGGCGCCGTAAACACCCGAGTGTCACTTAGATTCCTGCTCGTTCGGTCTAGGGGAATCGGCTATTTGTATTAAAATAGGTGCAGTACTTACCCGTTTTCGAGCTGCATCTTCTTCCGTCGCTTCCGGGTATGGTCTTCGGGAGCGGGCGTTCCTTCTTGATTGACAGTCTTCCGAGAGGCTTCCGACGGTCGCATCCATCGCGTCACTCGTAGCCGAAAGAAGCCGAACGTCGGTGCGGCTCTATACTGCGCCTGCGCACCGACGTTCGGCTTCTTTCGGAAAATCGTGACGCGATGGATGCGACCGTCGGAAGCCTCTCGGAAACCTGTCAATCAAGAAGGAACGCCCATTCCCGAAGCCCATACCCGGAAGCGACGGAGAGGATGCGTCTCGTAAACGGGTAAGTACTGCACCTATTTTTAAATAAATAGCCGATTCCCCTAGTAATAACGAGCAGGAATCTAAGGGGGAAAAGTGCCCTCTAAGGGTGAACCCCCGCTTTAAGTTAAGAGACAATTGGCTACCATGCACAAGACTTTGTACTCTCCAGTTTTAGTAAATTGACCCCAGTATGTTGTTATGTTCATAGAAGGCCTACCGCCTTCGTGCCCCTATTATGTACACAGAAAGTTCAGCTGAGATTTCCTAGCAGTAGTGACCTATAAATTAAATTTATTTTGTTGGAACCTTCATTATAATATGTTTATACGTTTTTTTTTTTGAATGTTGCTCATTAGTTTAACAGAAACCTTCTTCTCTGAATATATATTTTTCAGTGCTTCTGACTGTAGACAAAAATCTGACAGGTGGTTGTACAGAAGTCGATCGGTAGATCAACTTTAATACAACCTCCCTGCTCATACATGGATAGAAATTTGGCCGATCCGTGCTGAACGAACCAAATTTCTATCCATGTATGGCCGACTTTAGTCTTTTGTTTCTGTACTGTTGTCCATTGTTACCTTCCCAAACACTTCTTTTCCATTACACTGCACTGAATCAGTTTTATGTTTTTCTTTCCTGAATAGGGACTTGGATCCTCTTCAAGCTCCACAGTGGTCTGTCCGAGTCAGAAAAGCAGATAACCCTCAGTGCATGCTGGGTAAGCAGCCATCAACTAAACCTTATGATATGCTGTGCTCTTTGCAGGATGACAGTGAAAGGAAAAATGGAGGAAAGGGTTGTCTATAAGAGCAACCAGTTACAAATCGGTTGTAATTTTTTTTAAAGTGAAGGACTGCACTAAGGTAAAGGAAGCTATTTAGGAAAAAAAATGGTACCTTTACAACCCCTTTAACTAGAAGTTAACACTGCCTCTGCTGCACTTAAACCCCAAGCACTGTTGGACTGAGCGTTTCCTTCTGGACTACAGAACTCTTTCTCCACATTTCTATGACATGAGGGGGAGGTATTCTGTTGTGCAGCCCGGGAGAACTAGAACCATACCATTTCAGTTCATTAGTTAGGAGGACAACACTGGATTTATAGCAACATCACCATGTTGTTTTGTGTACAGTACTTGCAGATTTGTACAGAGACATTATAATGAAGGTTTTTTTTTTTTACTTTGGCCATGCATAAACTTTAAATGCCGGTTCCCGACTTACAGCACGACTTTGCAAGGCGATTTTGAAAAAAAAAAAAGAAAATAGTTCACCCAGGCAAATCCCCCCCCCCCCCCACAGAGCTGCTTATTCTGTGATTGGCAACAGCCAAAGTCGCCTGTCTTGGAGGCAACTTTAAGTCTTGTTGTAAGTTGCTGAAGTTGCCTCCAGGACAGGCGACTTTGGCTGTTGCCAATTACAGGATAAGCAGCTCTGTGGGGGGGTTTGCCTGAGTGAACTATTTTCTTTTTCCTGTAAAGTCGCTTCAATATAGGTGGAGATCCGAATTGGAGGCGACTTCCATTGAAATCTATGGGTACAAGTTGCCTAGAAGTCGCCTTGAAGTAGTACAGGAGCCTTTTCTGAAGTCGGAGCGACTTTTGCCAACCAAAAAAGCACTAAAGGTTTAGTTGCATGTATTTGCAAATACCTGGTAAGCTGCAGGCCAAATGTCAAGGCACCCCGTGTTCTGCAGTCCTAGCTATGATTTTTAAAGCCTCCTAAAGAGGAGCACAGGCGTGCTAATCAATAGATAGGGGGCAGGTGATAGCCTAAACCCGCCCCTACCTATAGTTGGTCTGGCAAAAAAGAGCACTGGAAAAACAAAAGCAATACAGGAGTGGAACCAAAACATGCCTACCAAACCAAAATACCACCAGACTAGGTGCGGACCACATCAAACTGGGTCAGCTAGTCAAAAAATTACAATGCATAAGTTAACTGTTGGTGGTAGATCTGTGGAGGCACTTCTGCTTGATCGACTGCCTCTTCCGCCCATTAGTACTATACAGGACATCCCAGTCTCTGAATCCTTTCGGTACCTTGGTATCCAATTTACCGCATGCCCGCTGGACTATGTCAGCCTCAATCTCACCCCCTTGATTAATCGTTGTCCGGACCAGGTCAAGGTATGGAGTAAGATCTGTGGAGGCACTCTATTCCACTCCTGAGAAACGCATCTCCATCCCTGAATAGTATAAAAAAGGGGGGGGGGGAATGGGTTTGGGACTTTGTATGAGGCATGTGATACACTACCACAGGCCTCAATCCCTGTAAATGTATAAAAAAGGGGGGAGAGTTGGGACTTTGAATGAGATGCGTTTTAAAAAAATGCATCTGATTCAAAGTCCTACTCTCCCCCCCCCTTTTTTTTATAAATATTATCTAGCCAGCCGGGCAAAATCTTTTTGGGCGATCAGTCTTATGCCCTGGATCCGGCAATGGCTGTTTCTGTTTGTGGAATGCATTCTCGGCTGATTTGTTTAAGAAAAGAAAAAAAAAAATTGATCTGACAATCTAGCTGTCAGATCACATCCATTTGTCCAACTGTCCTGTAATGTTTTTAGGATTGGTTTTCATCGACATTTCTTGACTTGCATGTTTTTATTTTTCAGGGGATTTTGTTACAGAGTTTTTCAAACTTTGCCGTCGTAAAGAGTCCACTGATGAACTCCTGGGGAAATCTGCTTTTGAGGAAAATGGAAAAGGTAGTTATTGAAGGTTATTTCTGGTGTTTGCATTGTTGTTATTGTTCAAATCCACACTCTAGCTCACCTATGTGTAGTTATAGGGTTTTAACAGCCTGGTTTGAAGGTACATTTTGGGGTACATGCTTCAAGAGACCATGTCGCATAAGCAGTTGCAGGGAGGGTGATAGGGGGGAGTCCAGTCAGCAGGGGGATCGGTGCGGCGAGACAGAAGGACAATTACAGAACGTCCACTGTGTCTTTTCCTACAGCAGCTGAAAGCCGATTTCTCCCACTCTCCCTCCCAGTAGCTTTTAGCTGCTGGAGGGAGAGACACAGACACAGTGCATCAATCTGTAATTGTCCTCCCGTCCCACCACACCGATCCCCCTCCCTGTGCTGCCCACATCTGATTCCCCTTTGTGTGCCCGGGGCCAACCGCCCCCAACCACCCGCAGCACTGGTGGCTTTCCTCTCTCGCAGGGTGCTGCGGATACACAGGTCAATGGTGAGTGGGGGAAGGTGTGCTGGCAAATGTCATTTACCAGCCTCTTCCTTTTCTGAATTGGACACGGTGAGCAATTGGTTCCGATCGATTCTGTGTCCATTAATAACCGAGTATTGTAAATGATGTATGCTATGCTTTAGTTTATGAATGAACAGGATCCTCTATCTCCTGTTTATTCATCTTCAGTGTAGCTGAGGCTAGAGAGAAAGGAACTAAAATAATGTTTCCTCCATTCCTTTCTCCATCTCAAAGGTTAGATGTCAGGGGTCTAGGTTTAGACCCCTGATGTTTCATCCAAGCCCCTCCACCCTCCAAAAGCGTTGTAAAAAGCCCCTCCACCCTCCAAAAGCGTTGTAAAAAATAATAAAAATTTTAAAAAATAATAAAAACAATGTAAAAAATCATTTTTAAAATTTAAAAAATACAAACTGGAAAAATGTTTCCTGTAGAGGATCACATAGTCGAGCCTTCCTGGAAGTGTTAGTTTTCCAGTAGACTTCAAGAGATTATTTCTCAGCAACAGAGCTGCATTCAGTGGTGCAGGCAGCAGATGGGGTAAGTATTACATTTCTTCTATACAGATATGTGCTTTGCTCATGCTGTTTAGTTATGGGGCAGTAATTAGTGAATATTGCTGACTAGATAGGTACCACATTCCATATATAATATGCCAAGAAACACCCCCAAATATAGGGAAAAGAAGGACTTTACTGGTACCAAGGGAAGACGCCACTTTAAAACAAATATACCTTTTATTTACACAATTTAAAAAAAAAAGTGGTTTGTGACATCATTAACTCGCGCCAGTTTGCACGTGTCAAAATTATCAGGGAGCAATCAACTGGTGCAACGAAGGACGATGACTAAGTGAACACCTATGATACCAGGGCCACTCTGACTAACCTCTCATAACAGGACTGTTGCGTTACCACCTCATCTCTGCCTCCTTGGGCAAGCAGGAAGAGGAGAGACCCCCCCCCCCTTCACACACCCAGCTGGAAATTTATGGCAACGGCCCCCTAATGTCAGTGAGAAAGAGGGACTATGAAACACCCCCTGGCGTTATCAGCACACATGCAGCCACTCAAAAGAAATCAAAGAGCAAATCATAGCTTCTTAAAAGCATATGATTGGTCCTGAGGAATCAACTTTGTGAAACGTGTTGACCCATCTATATGCATGTTATGAAGATTTATACATACAACCTACATTGTTTTGTTTCATGGAAGATGTAATTGTACAATGGGGTAATATGCTATCCTCCAATTTTATTGATGGAAGATACCATTTCACGGGCACAATTGAAACCTATACAAACAGTGGGGGAGACCGTAGTTCTGTTGCGGGCGGCTTTACAGTGTGCTGATGGTCCGGTTTTGTTTTTGTTGCAGGGCGGGTTTGCTGTGTTGAGCGGCCAGCTTTGCCTGTGTGAAATGGCGGGTTGCAACACCCTCCAGCAGCAGCGATGCACAATGTGAGAACTTCGTTCTCCCCCTGCTGTTTGTATAGGTTTAAATCGTGCCTTTGAGAGATACCTCCTACGATGTGCGCATGCGCCATGGTTACGTTGGTCCAGCTAATCTGCAAATCAGCAGTTGTGCTATGATGTACGGCGCATGCGCTGTTCGTCCCGGGCACTATTCGATGGGGTTGCACTTCTCGACAGAACCCCGGCCAATGTCTGCCAGCATTTGGCCCGTGTGTACAGCCCTTAAGACAGGGGTGTCCAAGATGTCCAGATTTGATGAAGTGAACATGCGTGAGGGCCAACCATTTGGCTGACATTCTTTGAACCATTAAAAGTCGGTCTAATTGTGTTCTTCCGAGCACTAATACACTGCCATGAATGCAGCCTCTCCATTGCCATCAGTGCAGCCCGATCGATGCCCATCTGCAGTCTCGGAGGGGATGGGGGTGGGGGTGGGACGAGCGCCAACAGATTACATGCAGAAGAATCTCCTGTTTACACAGCAACCTCTTTAATACAATATCCCGCCTCCTATGATAGACAGAAGAGTCGTCCAATGGCAGCCCAGGAGACGGGACTTCCTATTACAGATGCCGCTGAGTAAACAGGAGATTCTCCTGTAGGAAATCTGATGGCACTTGGCCCCCATCCCCTCCGAGGCTAGCGCCGATAAATACAGTATATATATATAATATATATATATATATATATATATATATATATATATATATATATATATTCAAATGACCACATTAAACCGAAACGGGGGCCGCAATTGGCCCACGGGCCGGACTTTGGACATGCCTGCCTTAAGAGGACCTAAACCTTTTATGTGATTCTTTGACCACACAACTGCTTTCTTATATTTTTAAAAATTTCAGCGAGAACAAAAGATCTTGCAGAGGTCACCTCTTCTCATAAAGCCAAGATTCTGAGTCGGCCCGGGTTCACACTCTTGCGATGCCGGAATCGGTGCGATTCCAGTTCCTGCATCACCTCTCCCTTGCAGGCATTTCACACTGCCCTCTGCAAACCGCTGCGGGTGTCAATACAAAGTTAATGACACCCCCAGATTGGTTTACAGACCGCCCTGTGAACTGTGAATTTGGACAAGAATCGGATCTGATTCCAGTGCGGGGGGAAAAAAAGTCCCTGCACCTTTTTTGTGCGAATCCATGGCGAGTTCAGCCATACAAACTGTATTGCTAAACTCGCATTGTACTGATATCGCATGTGATCGACACAGCAATGCAGGTGCGAAGCACATGTGATGTCTGTGTTCGCATATGTGTGACCCCAGGCTCAGTCTCGGTACATAATGATGGGGTGCGAATCTGATGCGATTTCACAGTGCAATTTTTTTTTTTTTGTTGTCACATGTGAGATTCTAATGCAAGCAGATGAGATTCGCACAGAACCTGCACTAATCTTGCACAACACACCTTTTTTAACTAGATCAGAATCGCACCGCATTGATGTGAATGTCCTTCATTGAAAACAACGTGTTTTCAGATGGCATACAAATCCCTGCATTTAGATCGGATCTAATCCGCATCAGTGTGAACCCGGGACTCAAAGTTCAGACAATTCAAGTGCACTTAATGAGTATGATTTCCGTGTTTCTCCCCATGATCTCTGGTGCAGTTCTGTCTAAATTTTGAGAGCAGGAAAAAAAGGAATTTTGATTTTATTAGCACATTGTACAGATTTGCAGCGAGGCAGAATGAGCCAGTTGCTAAGCAGCACCTCGCAGATCTCTCTAAATTAATACTTCTATGCAGTCGGATTTCTCTTACAAATGTCCTTCTTTTTTTTTTTTTTACAGACTCGGCTGATATCAGCCAGGCTCTATCGAAGCTCACCGAACCAGCGCCAGTCCCCATACACAAACTCTCTGTCACCGGCATGGTCAGCAGTGCCAGGAAGAAGATCCGTAAACATCGTGGCGCTGACGAATCCCCGTTAAGCAGCGATGTCCTGAATGCTGTTTTATCTGTAGGTTTTTTTTATTTTAACATTTTTTTTTTTTTTTTTTTCACCTGTTGTATATTCTCAACATGACCCTAATTTAACGAATTCGTCTTAGCAGCTAATACAAGTGTTAATTAGGAGGTGCTGCAGTGTTGGTTGAGTGTGAATTAATCATATCTGTTGTTTACCTTGTTAACTGTTCAGCCTCCTGAATATATTGGGTATGTTATGGCGTTAGAAACATTTCTCTCTGCTCCTGAAACCTGCCAGCTGCGTAATGGGGCTATTTTTACCTCTGCATATCTACCGCGCTAATCAGCTGGGTAATGGTGTCAGAAAACAGGAAATTTAATATATACTGTGTGTGTATAAAAATATGTGTGTATATACAGTACAGACCAAAAGTTTGGACACACCTTCTCATTCAAAGAGTTTTCTTTATTTGCATGACTATGAAAATTGTAGATTCACACTGAAGGCATCTAAACTATGAATGAACACATGTGGAATTATACATAACAAAAAAGTGTGAAACAACTGAAAATATATTTCATATTCTAGGTTCTTCAAAGTAGCCACCTTTTGCTTTGATTACTGCTTGGCACACTCTTGGCATTCTCTTGATGAGCTTCAAGAGGTAGTCACCTGGCGCAGCACCCCATCACTCTCCTTCTTGGTCAAATAGCCCTTCCCCCGCCTGGAGGTGTGTTTGGGGTCATTGTCCTGTTGAAAAATAAATGATGGTCCAACTAAACGCAAACCGGATGGAATAGCATGCCGCTGCAAGATGCTGTGGTAGCCATGCTGGTTCAGTATGCCTTCAATTTTGAATAAATCCCCAACAGTGTCACCAGCAAAGCACCCCCACACCATCACACCTCCTCCTCCATGCTTCACGGTGGGAACCAGGCATGTAGAGTCCATCCGTTCACCTTTTCTGCGTCGCACAAAGACACGGGGAGTTGGAACCAAAGAGAAGGCGGCAAGAGAGAGGATCCTGTTAACCACTTAAGGACTGCCTCCTGCACATAAACGTCGGCAGAATGGCACGGCTCGAAGCTCCGTGACCGGGACCGCGACCGATGGAGTCCTGCGACCGCCCCCCGGAGCTGAAGAACGGGGAGAGCTGTATGTAAACACAGCTTCCCCGTTCTTCACTGTGGCGGCAGCATCGATCGTGTGATCCCTTTTTATAGGGATTCACAATCAATGACGTCACACCTACAGCCACACCCCCCTACAGTTGTAAACACACATGAGGTCACACATAATCCCTTCAGCGCCCCCTTGTGGTTAACTCCCAAACTGCAATTGTCATTTTCACAGTAAACAATGCATTTTAAATGCATTTTTTGCTGTGAAAATGACAATGGTCCCAAAAATGTGTCAAAATTGTCCGATGTGTCCGGACACATCGCTGATCGCCGCCATTAGTAGTAAAAAGAAAAAAATTGATAAAAATGCAATAAAACTATCACCTATTTTGTAAACGCTATAAATTTTGCGCAAACCAATCGATAAACGCTTATTGCAATTTTTCTTTTACCAAAAATATGTAGAAGGATACGTATCGGCCCAAACTGAGGAAAAAAAATAATGTTTTATATATTTTTGGGGGAAATTTATTATAGGAAAAAGTAAAAAATATTGATTTTTTTTTCAAAATTGTTGCTCTATTTTTGTTTATAGCGCAAAATATAAAAACCGCAGAGGTGATCAAATACCACCAAAAGAAAGCTCTATTTGTGGGAAAAAAAGGTCGCCAATTTTGTTTGGGAGCCACGTCGCACGACCACGCAATTGTCAGTTAAAGCGACGCAGTGCCGAGCCACGACCGCGCAATTGTCAGTTAAAGCGACGCAGTGCCGTATCGCAAAAACTGGCCGGGTCCTTTAGCTTGCCTAAAGGTCCGGGTCCTAAGTGGTTAATATTAATTTAATATTAATGCTTAATTATGGACATCAATTTTACACTTGTTGTGCCCTTTTTCATTGCTTTCACTGTATATTCGTTTTCCCTAATTTTTGGAGCTGCACTTGTTGTAAATGGCATTTAGGTTATTGGCGCCGCATCCTATATTTCTATTTTCACAGCTATATAAAAAAATATAATGCAGTAGGATCATTGGATGAGTACAGAGACGGCATCTTTCAGTGTGTCGGGTTCCTGGACTGTGTATTAGTTTCTCATCCACTGCAAGGCAAGTAGGTTAAAGTGTTAATTGGTAATAATTAGTAATTTCAAGAGCCACTCGCATTACACATACAATTTTTTTTGATTAGTAAACAGGCTTCATCCAAAGGACACATCGTTACATTTCTTATCACAATAGTGCCTAGAAATCTGGACGGTGTTTAAACTGAGAACTTGTGTATGGAGAAGGCTAATTAGAAAGCAAACCCCCAGAGGCAATGTATCTTGGCCGCACTCCTATGCATGTCAGCCTGTTTTAGGGAGGCAGCAGGTTGACATAGAGAAATGGCACCATGTGATCGTTAGGGATGCCAGCATAGTAGAATCCTCTCCCGATGATCTTCTGTTTCATTATTAAATCATCTTGCCATACACGGACAGAACATCCTCTTAGGGGGTTACCCATACGTAGATATGGTGGCTTATATGTTATTCGTGGGGTTAAGTGTATGGTCCTTTTTCTTTTTTCTTTTTTTTTTTTTTTTTTTTTTTTTCCCCGTTTTTTTTTTTTTTTTTGTGTGGTGTTTTTTTTTTTTTTTTTTTTTTTGCTGTCTCTCTCGCCCGCCCGCCGCCGGTCCTGTTTCAGGGCCTGTCCGCTCTTATTTCCCTCGTCCTACCGTCCCCTTCCCTCTATTTGGGGGGCTGGGGCCGGTGGGAGGAGGGAATAGAGTTTAGGGAGTAAGGACTAAAATGAAAATTATATCATATAATACAAGGGGTCTTTGTTCAGGTTGTAAGAGGGGGCGTCTCTGGCATGAACTGCGCCACCTTGGGGCGGAAATTGTTCTTCTACAGGAGACGCACTTCGTGGAAGGGTCGATCCCCCATATGCCCCTTTTCGTATACAATCAGTGGTTTCATGCTCCTTCGCCTATTTCTGGGGCAAGAGGGGTTACAATGGGAATACATAAACAATGCCCTTTGGTACCTACAGAAGTACAAAAGGACCCGGAAGGGCGATATCTTTTTGTGAAAGGAAAAATCCAGGGCCAGTGTTATACTATAGCAACGATTTATGCCCCAAATAGTCAAACGGTTAAGTTTTTAATTAAAACCCTAGATAGGTTGGAGAAATTCAGAGAAGGTCTGTTGATCTTGGGGGGAGACTTTAATATTACTATGGACCCGAGTTTAGATACCTCATCTGGGAAAACTTTTTTGTCACAGAAAGCGCTAAGATGTGTTAAAAAGCGTCTACGTTCCCTACATTTGGTCGACAGCTGGAGGGTATTACATGAGCGGGATAGAGATTACAGCTATTTCTCCAAGACACATAATATGTATTCAAGGATCGATATGTTAATGATCGACCAATATTATTTGAGTCTGGTGGACTTTGCGACTATTGAGTCGATCACCATATCGGATCATGCACCGATAAGTTTAGGGATGAGACCAGCTTTGGTTGGGAGTAGGGAAAGAACTTGGAGACTGAATGAAGTGATATTGGACGATAAGCAAAATGTAGAATCCTTAACTGGCAAGTTGACCTCATATTTTGAGATGAATACGTCAGAAGAGGTGTCGGACCAGGTGGTCTGGGAGGCCCATAAGGCGGTAATGAGAGGGGAGTTAATTTCAATGGGATCACGTATTAAAAGAGATAGACAGAAGGAACTGACAACTCTTTTAGAGGAGATACATAACATAGAAATTAAACATAAGACCCATTTAAAGCCAGGAGATGCGCAAAATTTAGAGAAGCTTCGGGCGGATCTCAAACAGCTTCTGGATCGAAAAACTCAGAATAAAAATAGATATTTTGCCCATCGCTTTTATGAGCAGGGAAATAAGAGCGGGAGGTTAATGGCCAGACAACTAAAGAAACAACAGGAGGCGCGCCATGTACATACAATAAAGGTAGGGAGTAAACAGATAGTAGATTCTCAAGCGATAGCAGCTGAATTCCATCGGTTCTATACTTCTTTATACAATCTAGATCCAAGTGTGGGGGAGGCAGACGGGGGGGGGGCAGGAGGAAGGGATTCGGGAATATTTAAAGGCCTCGGGACTACAAGCAATACCAACAGCAGCCCTGGAGGAAATGGAAAAACCCATCTCCATAGAGGAGCTAGAGAGAGTGATACTGGAGGCAGCGCAGGGCAAAAGTCCAGGACCAGATGGATTTACTAATATGTATTATAAAAAGTTCTCCTCTATAATCCTGACCCCCCTCTGTAGGTATCTCAACTCTGTGTCGATCTTGAGTCCATTATCGCCAGATGCTTTAACTGCTTATGTGACTGTCCTCCCGAAAGCGGGGAAGGATCCGCAGTGCTGCGCTAGTTACAGGCCCATCTCCCTCCTGAACTCCGATGTTAAGTTCCTATCTAAAATTCTAGCTTTGAGGCTACAGGATCACATTGTTAAGCTGATCCATCCGGACCAGACAGGATTTATGAAAGGCCGAGAGGCCAGAGATAATACAATAAGAGCCCTCCATGTGTTACACTGGATACATAAAGGCCCAAATCAAACTCCGGCAGTTGTGATCTCAATGGACGCTGAAAAGGCCTTTGATAGGGTGGGATGGGGATTTATGGTCGGAGTTCTGAGGGAGATGGGCCTGAGGGAAAGAATGATGGGATGGGTGATGGCATTGTATGCAGAACCCAGAGCAAGGGTTAAAGTCAACGGGAGACTATCAGATTACTTTGAAATAAAAAACGGGACTAGGCAGGGGTGCCCACTGTCCCCATTACTATTCGCTATGGTATTGGAACCTTTTTTGTGTATGATTAGAGGGAATAGGGGGATCAAAGGGATAGTTATAGGATCGATGGAACACAAGATATCCGCATATGCGGATGACTTGTTGCTATATCTTTCCTCACCTCAAGAGTCTCTGACGGAATTGATGAGAGAGATAGACAGATTTGGCTGCATTTCCAACTTTAAAATAAATATAGAGAAATCGATGCTGATGCCGAATCAACTGCCTGCGGGGATGAAGAAAAAGCTGCAAAGATCCTTCCCCTTTGTATGGCGTTCAGACTCTATATTTTACCTGGGAACACATATAGCCCCAGATGTTAAACGTTTATATGAGTTGAATTATATACCCCTGCTCTCATCAATACTAAGAGATTTACAGAGATGGAGAAGTTATACACTGACCTGGTTTGGGAGAGTAAGTGCCCTTAAAATGAGTATAATTCCAAGGCTTATCTATGTCCTGTATGCCATCTCCCACAAATATTTTTTAAACAAATAAAGAAAGCTTTTAGGACTTTTGTCTGGGGGGATAAACATCCCAGGCTGGCATATGATATTTTGAAAAGATCAAAGAAGGAAGGAGGAGTAGGACTCCCAGACATGGTACTCTACTATAGAGCCATGGCCCTGGTTCGTATTATGAACTGGAGACATGACTCAAAAGGTAAAATATGGGTTTCCCTGGAAAAAAAAACTGGCAGGAAGGGATCTGGCGGGAGCACCCTGGATCCCGACCGTATTTAGGGGGTTATCGGAATATGTGTCACCACTAACTACAACAACGCTGTCTATCTGGGATAGAATGAATAAGTCGGGAAAGTTTGCCCCTCCAATATCGCCTATTACTCCTTTGGAGGGATTTCCATGGTTCCCTCCTGGGGAAGAGAAGGGTAGTTTTGAGGGGTGGGGAGGAAATTGTTCAGAGGTGGCCCCATTTGGGGAACTGCTTCCCTTAAGGGAGTTGGTACAAAAGCAGGGGGAGGTATCAATGAGGGAATGGAAATACCGGCAGTTGACAGACCTGTTTAATAAATGGAAACACCAAATTAGATCAGTAAATACCATGACTACTTTTGAGGAGTGGTGTGTTAACCGCTTGGAACCAGGCCATATGTTATCTCGGATGCACAGAATGGTCCAGAGTGCCCAAGATAAGACAATCCCATATTACATGCGTGAATGGGAAAGGGAGTTGGGCCTTAAATTTACAGCGGAACAATCAAATAGGTTGATGGAAATAACACACCGGTCCTCAATAAGTTCATATATACAGGAGATGTCGTATAAGTTTCTGACTAGATGGTACCATACGCCGACCCGTTTGGCTCAGATCTACCCATTAATGAATGCCAACTGCTGGAGGGGGTGCAATCAAAGAGGGTCATTTCTTCATATATGGTGGCAGTGTCCCAGGATCAGGAGATTTTGGGAGGAGATATCCCCGTGGATAAAGAAACTGACATTAAGACCTATTGAGCAATCCCCATTGCATTTCCTGTTTCATGGAATGCCAGCATCCATGAAGTTCTACAAAAGAAGTGTTACACCACACCTATTAAATGCAGCGAAGGCACTGATACCTAGATACTGGAAACAAGCTAAAGTCCCCAATATAGTGGAATGGAAAATCGAGGTAGAGAGGATAATGGAGGCAGAGAGATGGGTATACATGGTCAAGGACCAACAGGACAAATTTAAGGATATATGGGCAGGGTGGATATATTACTCTCCTGAAGTAGGGAAGGATTAGCTTGGGGCGGAGAGGCTAGGAGGCGGGTGGGGGGGAGCGGTGAGACGGCGAATAATCTTTTTTCCTTTTTTTTTTTTTTTTTTTTTTTTCTTTTTTTGTTGTCTCCCTACCCTGCGGGCACCGGAGGGGGAGGAGGTGGGAGGCGCGCCCCCCCCCCTCCTATTTCTCACCTTTTTTTTTTTTTTTTTTTTTTCCCCCTCCTCTTTTTCACAACACTAATTTGGATCACTAAAGAGGAGGAAATAATTAATCAATTAAGTCAACATAGGAGGATAAGTATAGAGGCTCCCCTTAAGGAACTTTATTTGGGAGTCATAAGAATGGGAACGGGGGTTTTAAAGGAAGGTTATAGTCACAAAAGAAAGATCACTAATAAGGGAAAGGAGAAGAACACACCCAATATTGTTGTTATTTTTTTTTTTTTTTTTTATTTATTTATTTATGTATTTATTTTTTTTCCACTCCTTTTTTTTGAGGTGGTTATGAAACTTCTCCCCTTCGCATGGTAGGGGGGGGGGAGATAAGGTGATGGGGAGTTAAAGAGGCACGAAACAAAGAAAACTATTTTTTTTTTTTTTTTTTTTTTTCACTAAAGTCACGAAATTAAGGACTATTAAGCCCTGCACAAAATCCCTTGGCTTTTTTTTTTTTTTTTTTATTATTAGGGTGGTATTGAGCTCTTCCTTTTTGTGCCGTAGGGAGGTCATAAGGTGATGGGGTTTAGGGGGTCACGTGGGAGGGGGGGGGTCTCGTCTCTCCTTTCTCCTCCTCCTCTTTCTCTCTCTCCCTGGCGTCCCTCCCGCCTCTTGTAGGTGGGGAGTGGGACGGGGGATTGGAGGAGAGGGAGGGGGAGGCAGATGGTGCCCATGGGGGGGATAATGTAATGTAGGAAAGTATTTTTATTTGAATATGTACGGAGATATCCTTTTTTTTTTTGTTTTGTTTTGTTTTGTTTTGTTTTGTTATTGTTATTTGTTTATTGTATGTGATGTAATTTGGAAAATAAAGAAAATGAGTAATTATAAAAAAAAAATCATCTTGCCATACTCTGAGAAAATGTTAAACATCAGGTGCATGGAGCGCAGGGAAGATATTGGGTGCAACAAACTGAACAGATTTTGTAACCCTCACCAGGCGTTGAGCTATTTGGGGAGGATGATTTACTAAAGGAAAATAAACAGTGCACTGCAAGTGCATTTGCTCTAGATTTGAGGGGAAGCTCTGCTGGTTTCTATTTTCCAATCGTGTACAAACGAACATGCTGTTTTTTTTTTTTTCTTGCATGTGATTGTTCTTTGCGAAGTGAAGCTTTACGTTATTTACTAAGCTCTGGAGCAACAGTATACAGTATTTTCCCTTAGTAAATCATCCCCATAATGTTTAACGGTGGGGGGGGACCCTAGAAGAGAGAGATTGTTTTTTTTTTTTTTTTTTTTTTTAACCACTTCATTACTTGGGCACTTAAACCCCCTTTGTGCCCAGACCAATTTTCAGCTTTCAGCGCTGATGCATGTTGAATGACAATTGCGCGGTCATACAACACTGTACCCAAATTATATTTTTATAATTTTTTACCCACAAAGAGAGCTTTCTTTTGGTGGTATTTGATCATCTCTGCGATTTTTTTAAAAAAATTTTTTTGCGCTATAAACATAAAAAGATAGAACATTTAAAAAAAAAAAACACAATATTTTTTACTTTTTGTTATAATAATATCCCATTTTTTTAAAAAATAAAAATTTCCCTCGGTTTAGGCCGATGCGTATTCTTCTACATATTTTTGTTAAAAAAAAATCGCAAAAAGCGTATATTGATTGGTTTGCGCAAAAATTATAGCGCCTACAAAATAGGGGATAGATTTATGATTTTTTTTTTACTAGTAATGGCGGCGATCTGCGATTTATTTATTTATTTATTTATTTTTTTTTTTATTTATTTTCAGGCCTGCGATATTGCGGCGGATGTATCGGACACTTTTGACACAATTTTGGGACCATTCACATTTATACAGCGATCAGTGCTATAAAAATGCACTAATTACTGTATAAATGTGAATGGCAGGGAAGGGGTTAACACTAGGGGGTGAGGAAGGGGTTACATGTGTATCCTGGGTGTGTTCTAACTGTGTGGGGGGAGGGGGGTGACTGGGGGAGGTGACCGATGCTGTGTCCCTATGTACAAGGGACACAGATCGGTCTCCTCTCTCTCTGACAGGACGTGGAGCTCTGTGTTTTCACACAGAGCTCCACGTCCCTGCTGTCACCGACGAACGCGGGAACCTGGCAGACATCGCGGCCGCCAGGCACACGCATCGGCTCCCGAGCGATGCGCTGGGCACGTTGTTTAGCGCGGATCTCAAGTGGTTAATGGCCTTAATACTTTATTAAAAACATCAAACTAAAATGTCTAGAGTTGGGCTTTAACAAAATAATCCAGTTTAAAATCTCAACTGGTTAAAGCAACATAAAAGCAGAGTTTCAGGCTTTTTTTATGTTTATTAAAAGTCAGCAGCTACAAAACCTGTAGCTGCTGACTTTTAATAAACAGACACTTGCCTGGTCCACGGTCCAGTGATGTGGCCAGCTGGAGCGTTGCTCCTCTCCCCCTCCTCTCTGCCGGTGCCTCCATTGCCACTCTGGGCACCCAGCCGTGACGGCTTTCGGCTTCAAGGCCGGGCACGTGCTGCGCATGCGCGAGTCGCGCTGCGCTCTCGGACTGGACAGGCGATCTTCAGGGACCTGTCACGTGTCACAGGAGATCGCCTAGAGGGAGGGTCCACCTAGGTGGAGAGGAGGAGTCGCATAGGCGGCCCGTAGTAAGGCTGCGGCAGAAACTTGTAGGTGCGTTACTGCTGTATCCTGCCAAAAAAGAATTGATGCAATTGATGTTACCGGCTTCATTATATTAGATAAATCATAATCTGTTGGGTAACAAAAGAACAAAAAACTGCGCTACAACACAAATATCCCAAGGCAGCAGCTATCGTGCGATATACACAACAAACATAAAACAAAAAAGGCCGCGCCAAATTTATAAAATTTTAAAACACCCAACTCTGAAAGAAAAGTGGGTTAGCAGGAAGTCCAAACAGTCCATATAAATATTAGGATTAGCAGAAGCTGAAAGATGCAATTCCCAAACACCAAATCATTGCTCCATAGGACTTGATGACACTGAAATGACAGATCTGATCCTCCAATCACCCGGTGACACATATGCATTTAGTGAGATCCCTCCACCGTAAGTGTGAGCAGCTTACCAGATGGCAAGTGATATAAGCAGTTGGCTATAACCCAGCCACGGCCTTTAGCTCCCCGGGGGTCTCAGACAGAGCAGACAGCGTCCCGATTGTCCTGATACAGGCCACTCCGAAGCATATGTATGTGTAGTAAAAAAGAAGACGCATATAGCGTAATTCCGCGGGGTAACACAATTTAATTAAAAGTATTGTACTTACAAGCGTAGAAGATAAAACAGCATGTGTGTTAAATGAAAATGCTGGCCGGCATACAGGAGCCCTCCTCCCGAGCGTGGTGATGTCACTGACGTAGCCTCCCAGACGCGTTTCGTCACTACTAGGACGTTCTCAATGTTGGGTACAGGTCACTAACAAGATAAGAAGGTGGGAGAGTCGAGTTGGGCTTCATTTTGGGATTTTGAAAACTTTGGTTTGTCCTCGGAAATTTCTAAGGGTCCAGGGAGGAGTTCATGTCAAAGGTCCCTCTGTTCCTATTCACTTCCCATTCCTGGAAACTAATACAGTAAAACCTTGGTTTGAGAGTAACTTGGTTTAAGAGCGTTTTGCAAGACAATCAAACATTTTTAATAACTTTTGACTTGATATACAAGCAATGTCTTGATTATAAGAGTAGCGTCATGTCACAACTGGGTATAAAATAGAAGAGAGGCGCCTCTAAGTGTAGCAATATGGTTACATTTAATAAAGGTACAACATTTAGCAACATACTGCTACACTTAGAGGCGCCTCTCTTCTCTTTTATACCCTGGAGCTCCTGCTGGATTTTGCTTCTAATCCCCTTGTGGAGGCTTCCATTTGTGAATGGACATTTTATGGTTGCACAACCAATCACATTGCTATAATCTTTTTATATGGACAATAAACTGAAGGACCTATGAATAAATGGTTGTGGAACGAATCATCTGAGTTTCCATTATTTCTTATGGGGAAATTTGCTTTGATATAAGAGTGCTTTGGATTACAAGCATGTTTCTGGAACGAATTATGCTTGCAATCCAAGGTTTTACTGTTTTACTGTACCTATATTTTTTTTTCTTGCACTGATTTCAAAAGTTGCAAAATTTGCAGTGCATGTGAGGAGGTTTAGTTCAGAACGAGCATTAAAGAGTGTCTCTTATTGCCTCTTTCCCAGGTGTCTTCACATTTCTTATTTTTTTTCCAGTTCCTGTTTCCAGATGCAAAATTACTGGATGGAGGGGAGCCAAAGCCCAGTGGATCTGCTGGAGATATTGCAGCTAATGCAGACATTGATGAATATGTAAGTATTCAAGCCAACCAGTTGTAAGAGTACCATGATGGGGGTCCACAGAGTACTTATGTATGTGAAACGATTTCAGGATCTCATAAATCAAAAAGACAGGACTAGGGGACCAGACTTCTGCCAGCCTTTGATGAAGAGTGTGTCCAGGAACAAAGAGTAGATTAAATGAATCACTAGAAAAGAAATTGTTATGGACAATTAGGGGATCTGGGAAAAATATGAAACATTTTTCAAGGTACCTAAAGTGACAGTAAACCCATTTTGGCACATTTAAAATGTTGGTGGTTGGTGGCAGCACTTCTGCTTTGTCTAAAGCTTCTGCATTTCAGTCCTTTCACCCAGATCCACTGATCGATGCCGTTAACTACTTGCCACCCAAGCCAATTCTGACACTTCTCTCCTACATGTAAAAATAGTCTTTTTGTTTGCTAGAAAATTACTCCGAACCCCCAAACATTATATATAACAGGGCTCAAAATTTCAAGTGTTGAGCCACTAGCCAGTCCTCAAGGGTTACTCGCCACCAGTTGCCCCACCCAACCCATACCCTGCTCCGCCCCTAATTCTGCCGCTAATCACACGCTCAAAAATGATCTTGTTAAATGACACTTAAAGCGGGAGTTCACCCATTTTATAAAAATTTTCCCCTTTTCCCCTTAGCTTCCTGCTCGTTCGGTCTAGGGGAATCGGCTATTTGTATTAAAATATGAGCAGTACTTACCCGTTTTCGAGATGCATCTTCTTCCGTCGCTTCCGGGTATGGGTCTTCGGGAGCGGGCGTTCCTTCTTGATTGACAGTCTTCCGAGAGGCTTCCGACGGTCGCATCCATCGCGTCACTCGTAGCCGAAAGAAGCCGAACGTCGGTGCGGCTCTATACTGCGCCTGTGCACCGACGTTCGGCTTCTTTCGGAAAATCGTGACACGATGGATGCGACCGTCGGAAGCCTCTCGGAAGACTGTCAATCAAGAAGGAACGCCCATTCCCGCAGCCCATACCCGGAAGCGACGGAGAGGATGCATCTCGTAAATGGGTAAGTACTGCACATATTTTAAAACAAATAGCCGATTCCCCTAGTAAAAACGAGCAGGAATCTAAGGGGAAAAAGTGCCCTCTAAGGGTGAACCACCGCTTTAAATGTTTTATGCAGAATTAAGTTACAAAAATAAATATTAACAACTTTATCAGTTCCCCTCAGCACAGCCTCACTGTGCCCCCCATTGCAGCCTCACTGTGCCCCCCATTGCAGCCTCACTGTGCCCCCCATTGCAGCCTCACTGTGCCCCCCATTGCAGCCTCACTGTGCCCCCCATTGCAGCCTCACTGTGCCCCCCATTGCAGCCTCACTGTGCCCCCCATTGCAGCCTCACTGTGCCCCCCATTGCAGCCTCACTGTGCCCCCCATTGCAGCCTCACTGTGCCCCCCATTGCAGCCTCACTGTGCCCCCCATTGCAGCCTCACTGTGCCCCCCATTGCAGCCTCACCGTGCCCCCCATTGCAGCCTCACCGTGCCCCCCCATTGCAGCCTCACCGTGCCCCCCCATTGCAGCCTCACCGTGCCCCCCCATTGCAGCCTCACCGTGCCCCCCCATTGCAGCCTCACCGTGCCCCCCCATTGCAGCCTCACCATGCCCCCCCATTGCAGCCTCACCGTGCCCCCCATTGCAGCCTCACCGTGCCCCGCCATTGCAGCCTCACCATGCCCCCCCATTGCAGCCTCACTATGCCCCCCCATTGCAGCCTCACCGTGCCCCCCATTGCGGACTGGGGGTGGAGGTGTGGGGTGGAATGGTATTAGTGGCAGGGGGGAGAAGGAGGGTGTGATCAGTGGAAGTGCTGGGTGGGTGTGATCAAAGGCAGTGCTGGGAGGGGGGGTGGTGGGATGAGTGAAGACAGTGTTGATGGGGATGGGATGAGTGGTAGTGCGTGGGGGGATGAGATCAGTAGCAGTGGTTTTGTCTTTCAGAGAGAGAGGGGGGGTGTGTGTGAGAGAGAGAGGGTGAGATTGGAAAAAATGGGGGGGGTGAGAGGGGGGGGGGTGAGAGAGGGTGAGATTGGAAGAAATGAGGGGGATGAGAGAGAGGGGGGGTGAGAGAGAGAGGGTGAGATTGGAAGAAATGGGAGGGATGAGAGAGGGGGGGATGAGAGAGAGGGTGAGATTGGAAGAAATGGAAGAAATGGAGAGGGAGAGAGAGGGGGATTGATGATGAGAGAGGGGGATTGGTGATGAGAGAGAGAGAGGGGGATTGGTGATGAGAGAGAGAGAGGGGGATTGGTGATGAGAGAGAGAGAGGGGGATTGGTGATGAGAGAGAGAGAGGGGATTGGGGATGAGAGAGAGAGAGGGGATTGGGGATGAGAGAGAGAGAGGGGATTGGGGATGAGAGAGAGGGGCCCTGGCTGCAGTCCCTTCTGTGCACCCCTTGTCACAGTCTGTTTATTGGTGTGTATGCTGCATGGTACCTCCTTCCATAGGATGTTAACGCTTGCCAGCAGCAGGCAGGACCCTTCTCCTTCTGTGTGATGGGGATGAGGGTGCTCTGCTCCTTCCAGCAGATCCTTCTTAAATCACGGAGGACTGTCCCGGGTAGCAGTCCCTGGTTGCATGCATGCAAGCCCCGCCGTCCTGGGGGGGGTCCCGATCCACCTGTCTTCCGACCTGTTGTCGGAGCTTGGGGTGGAGAGCAGGGCGGCAGTCCCTGGCTATGTGCACCTCCCGCCGATCCTTGGGGGACCCCAATCCGCCTGTCCCTGGTCCGCTGTCAGAGCTTGGAGTGGAGGGGAGAGCAGGGTAGCAGTCCCTGGCTGCATGCACCTGGTCCTCTGGGGCCCCCGATCTGCCTGTCCTCTGGGCCACTGTCGGAGCTTGGAGAGGAGGTTGGGGGAATACAGCTTCTGGGTGGCGCAGCCGCATCGGGGTTGCGCCTGTCACTCCTCACCTCTCTGGTGGTCAGAGAGCTCTTTCCCCTTTCAGGCTCTCACTTTTCATTGCTCCCGCAGCTCCCGATCAACCCCGACCGCCGGCAGTGCTCGCCCCCCCCCACTCCCAGGCAGCCCAGCTCCTCGCCAGACCTCAGCATGCGAGTAGGCGAGTGGAAAATTTGAGGTCTGATATATATATATAAATCTGATGCCATGATGTTGGGACCATCTGGTCACCGGCCAGCTCTATGGTAAACCCCCCACTGCCGGTGGATTCCATCTCTGGCTCCCCCGGTCACATGGGCGCTATGTGATGGCTTTTACACTGCAGGAATCGCCTGCTGAAAAAAAGATCTCTAAATGTTGCCTGTAGCTGCAGACATCATTCCGTTATCGCAACTTTGAGTCGCCGACGTCCTATGACGTCAACCCGGGGGAATTGGTAATTTCACTTGTAAGGGTGTCTCCTTGGCTTGCAGAGGCCCTAATGGAGCCAACTTTATGTATGTGCTCACTGAATATCTTTCCCACCTCTTGTCTTGTGCTGGACACCCAGAGGAAAAAAATGAAGCATGCACAAGAGCACTAGGAATGATGGGACATCTAGTCCTTCTTTTTTTTTTTTTTTTACATTCAGAGTGCACTCTCCCAACTAGAAGTCCCAACAGAAGATCTAAGCTTGGCACCACAGTGATGGGGTAGATAGTGCACTCTGCACAGTTTTGCTGTTTTACTTTGAGGATGGATTGCTCCACAGTACCTGCAAATACAGAGGTCACGAGGACTTGTTTTTAAGTTCATTTTCTGCTTGCTAAGAAAATGTAAATACTTGCCACAAATTCACTTTAAAATAGAGGTTTGTTGAGTCCCCCCTATGAATACATAGACACAGTGGGAGAGATCAAGCGATGTTGATTCAGTGATCTGTTTTTGTTTTTTGTTTTTCTTCAACCCGCTGAATGAAAAAAATAAACTGTAGTATGTACCCAGCCTTATAGCTGGATTCAGAAAGACCGCCTTAACTTTGCGGCGGCGTAGTGTATCGTGTTTAAACTACGCTTCCGTAAGTTAGCGAGGCAAGTACATGATTCACAAAGTACTTGCCTGCTAAGTTACGGCGGCGTAGCGTAAATGCAGCGGGCGTAAGCGCACCTATTTCAAAATAGGCTGAGGGGGCGTGTTTTATGTTAATATGGGTTGACCTGACGTGATTGACGTTTTTTAGGAACGGCGCATGTGCCGTCTGTGTACATATCCCAATGTGCATTGCGGCTAAGTACGCCGCACGGACGTATTGGTTTCGACGTGGATGTAAATTACATCCAGCCCTATTCACGGACGACTTGCGCAAACGACGTAAAATTTTCAAATTTCGACGCGGGAACGACGGCCATACTTAACATTACTAGTCCAGCTATTTGATGGAATAACTATACACCTGAAAAATGCCTTGCGTAAACGGCGTATCTGTACTGCGTCGGCCGGGCGTACGTTCGTGAATCGGCGTATCTAGTGATTTACATTTTCTACGCCGACCGCAATGGAAGCACCACCTAGCGGCCAGCCTAAAAATTACACTTTAAGATACGACGGTGTAAGACACTTACGCCGCTCGTATCTTAGCCTAATTTAAGCGTATCTGGTTACCAGAATACGCTTAAATTTGCGTCGGCGCAGATTCAGACTTAGGCTGGCGTATCTACTGATACGCCAGCCTTTCTGAATCTAGCTATTTGTCTTTCAGGAGATTGCAAGTCATGTAAAACTGCAAATGAGGAGATAATGGCGTTGGGGAAAACCTATTAGTGCAGCATTATAGCTGTCTTGTAGCAGGCTCAGGTTAAAACCTGTAAGGTCCAACAAATACAAGGTTCCCTTTAAAAACAAATCTTTGTGTTCACCCTGAATTAATAAAGCCCCTGAAATGACCACTATAATAACCACGGTTGTTAGGAAAGCATGTCTGCTTTGCTCGGTGCCTGCAGTTATCTGCAATGTGGTGACTGCTGACACCAGTTCTAGTAATTGCTGCTGTATAATCAGAAACCCACTGTATTCCTTCAAGGATAATTAGATTTTAACAACTTACAAGGGACAATAAACCTAAATTATAGTTGGGCTTATATAAAAGAGCTATTAATAGCGTTTTTCAAAATAAGTATGTAAAACTTTGTAGAAGTTATCGTGGCTAAATATTTTTGTGATGAAGTTTAGATCCAAGCAGAGGGGGGGGGGGTATTCTCTTGCACACAACAGGCTTCCTATCCTTCAGTCCCTTTCAGCTACTTCCTGTCTGGCAGAACTATATAGAGCAGTGGTTCTCAGCCTGGGGGCCGGGACCTCCTCGGAGGTCGAATGATGATTTTCCAGGGGTCACCAAATCATTGGCCATTCCTGAAGCCCGCACCGCTCTCCCAGCCTTTTTGCGGACACCCAGCAGGGCTGTCCCTGGAGCCTGTGGCCGCTCATTCAGTTGAAAGCTTGGCTGGAGGGCAGAGACTAGAGGTCAGCTGACTGGTAAAGAATGTGATGTGGGAGGGTTTGGAGGAGACCCTATCTCTTGATTTTGGCATAGGTGTCACTGCTTCAAGACACCACAAAGCCAGAGACACCGTGAGAAACATTACCTGTGATTATAGTTACCATTAAAATTCCCCTCTACAGTTCTCAGATCAGCAGATGACCTTGATCAAGAGCCCCTAAGTTGGCTGATCCCAACTCCCCGCCAGCACTGCCACTCATCCCATTCCCCCCCATCCCACCCCCCAGAAGTAAGAGAAGGAATAAAAATAGAGACTACAGGGAAGGGAGAGTAAAATTGGGGGAGGAACAAAGAAAAAGGGACGCACTTGACTATGCGAAGATAAATACGGTAACTATGAGAACCCCTGCACTAGATTCATTGATGTACAAGTCATACACCGAGGGGGGCGGTAGTGAAGGGGTTACTGTATAGGTCACACACAGTAGCAGGGTGAAGGGGTTGCTGTTCAGATGGACAGAACATGGGAGGGGAAGGGGTTAATGTACAGGTCACATGGGGGACAGTATTGGAGTTAATATGTGTTGGAGTGGAGTGGAAGGGGAGAGGTGGAAAGCTGTAGCTGCTGATCCATTCATTCTGTCCCTGAACACAATTACAGTGCCTCTCTCCTTTTCCCGTTGGAAGGGGAACAGGAGGGACCAGCACTGTAAATAGTTCAATGTGATTGCTGTGAGGACCAATCACAGCAATTGCATGATACCCCACCATTCGGATCGGCTGGGTACACAGCAATTACCCAGAGGATCGGCTGCTGAAGGGCTATTTGTCCAGTGCCGTTCCAAAATGGCACCAAGTAAATAAAGTGCAACCGAACCGCCATTGATGGGTAGGTAAGTGGTTAAAGCGGCACTTTTAATTTTCAGCCAGGGTCTGTCTGAAAATTGTGAGCTGTGCATTCTCTAATGACATACATAAAACACCCATAATCCTCTGATGGAGAGACTGTAATCTTAGCCTGGGCTCATCTGGGGGCAACGTTTTTTTTTTTATATAAACTTTTACTCAAAATAATAATGTGATCTGGTGTTGCTGACATGTGAAGTGTGAATTTTAATGATGCGTCCACTTTAATCTTTTAGTCTAGGTCTGCTTTAATGTTTCTTTTGCTGGAAAAGGTGGATTCACAAAACACATTTTGGAGATTCATTACAGCATACATACTCCATTTATTTTATGTTTTAGGAGAACAGTATGATGATAAATAGTAGCAAATTTTGAGCTTAAAGCAAACGGTGCCATAATATGCAAGGTCCACCTCACATATCGGGGGTCGCATTGCCGTTCGCTGCTTTATGGCCCATTTACACTGTTCTGAATATCACACAAATGCACCTTGCCAATGGACATGCATTGGTGCGGTCTGCTATCAACAATCTACATGCATCTATTTTGGTGCTTTGGGCAGCCCATTCAAATTAAAAGGCTGTGCGTGCGTGCGTGTGTGCACTTTAACCACTTCCTTACTGGGCACATATACCCCTTCCTGACCAGGTGAAATTTCAGCTTGTGGCACTGCGTCACTTTAACTGACAATTGCGCGGTCGTGCGACGTGGCTCCCAAACAAAATTGACGTCCTTTTTTCCCCACAAATAGAGCGTTCTCTTGGTGGTATTTGATCGCCTCTGCGTTTTTTATTTTTTGCGCTATAAACAAAAATATAGCGTCAATTTTGAAAAAAAATAAATATATTTTTTACTTGTTGCTATAATAAATATCCCAATTTAAAAAAAAAAAAATTCTCAGTCTAGGCGATACGTATACTTCTACATATTTTTGATAAAAAAAAATCGCAAGAAGCCGCCATTTGTAGTAAAAAAAAATAATAAAAAATAATAATAATTCTGTCCCCTATTTTGTAAGCGCAATAACTTTTGCGCAAACCAGACCCAAAATCTTGTGACATGTCAATCTATCACAGTGCAACTGAGATTCTGAAACCCAGCATTTCCTAGGGCAGGGGTAGGCAACCACGGCCCTCCAGCTGTTTTGAAACTACAAGTCCCATGAGAGATTGCAAGACGCTGACAATCACAGGCATGACTCTCGGAGGTATGATGGGATTTGTAGTTTCACTGCAGCTGGAGGGCAGAGGTTGCCTACCCCTGCCCTAGGAACTTGCTAGAAGGAGAGGAGCATCACTTTTTGTTTTGGTGCCATGGCCAAAAACTGGGGATAAGCTAAGTATATTTAAAGTGGTTATAAACCCTTACATCTACCCGGAGAACCAGCTATCCTCAGACGATACAAAGAGATGAAACAAATCCTCCAACATAAGTTGTACCTGTTTATCCTCTGTCTTCTCTTTTCTACAGCTGTTCAAATCCAGAATTTATACAGCTTGTCTGAGCTTTCTTAACCGCTTCAATACAGGACATTTTCACTCCCTTCTTGCCCAGACCAATTTTTTGTTTTCAGCGCTGTCGCACTTTGAATGACAATTGCGTGGTCATGCAACACTGTGCCCAAATGAAATCTTTGTTGTTTTTTTTCCCACAAATAGAGCTTTTGTTTGGTGGTATATGAAAAAAACACAATGGCCCAGATTCACAAAGCACTTACGCCGACGTATAATAAGATACGCCGACGTAAGTGCAAATGTGCGCCGTCGTATCTGTGTGCCGGACCCACAAACTAAGATGTGCCTAAAAACAGGCTTCATCCTGCTGACGTAACTTGCCTGGACGCATGGTGGCGCTCCCATTGATTAGCCATTCAAATATACAAATGAGTGAAATACGGCGATTCACGAACATACGTGCGCCCGACGCAGTGCGCGTAAGTTGTACGTCCGGCGTAAAGTTATTCCCCATAAAGGAGGTGTAACCCAGCAGCAGACATACAAAGGTCTGCACCAGGGAACACAAGCTGGCGTATTTTACGTTGGACGTGTCTGGCTGGGTGTAGGTTACGTTCACGCCGTACGCAGTGATCCGGCGTAGTTTAGGCAGTTGTTCCAACGTGGTTGTGAGCATGCGCAGTGGGATGCGTCCACGTCTCGGCGCATGCGCAGTTCGTGATTCGTATCTGTCTGGCGCTCGGCCCATCATTTGCATGGCTCACACCCACTTCCACCTAAGCCGGCGTACGCCTTCGAAACCCAGCGCAGCGTTTGGAGCACTGGCTTGGTGAATTCCTTCCTTGCCTCTCTGCGCTGCGTTGGCGTAGCGTACATTGTTTGCGCTACAGCGGCGTAATGTGCGCCCGCTCTCTGTGAATCTGGGCCAATATTTTTTACTTTTTGATTTAATAAATATCACAATTTTTTTTAAAAGTAAAAATGTTTTTCCTCAGGTTAGACAGTTACATATTATTCTACATTTTTTTGGTAAAAAATAATTGCAATAAGCGTTAGGTTGGTTTGCGCAAATGTTATAGCATCTACAAAATAAGGGATAGAATTATGGCATTTTTATTTATTTATATTTTTTTACTAGTAGTGGCCGCGATCTGTAATTTTTATTGGGACGGACACATCGGACACTTTTGACACGTTTTTGGGACCATTCACATTTATACAGCAATCGGTGCTATAAAACTGCACTGATTACTGTGTAAATGTGACTGGAAGGGAAGGGGTTAACATTAGGGGGCAATGAAGGGGTTAATATGTTCCCTAGTGAGTGATTCTAACTGTAGGGGGAGGGGACTCACAAGGAGAGGAGACCGATCAGTGTTCCTCTGTACTGGGAACACAACATTGGTCTCCTCACCGCTGACTGGACATGGATCTGTGTGTTTACACTCACAGATCCATGTCCTGCCATGATTGCAGGCAATTGCGGGTGCCCGGCACGCATTGGGCCCCGAGCGATGCGGCGGGTGTGTGCCCCCTAGCCACCCAGGAAGCCCAGGACGTCACATGACGTCCACCCTGAGGGAGGGAGGGTTCCCGCCAACGTCATTTCACAAAGACTCGGTAGGGAAGTGGTTAAAGCAGGGAAAGTGGAACGTAGGATAGCTGAGAACTGATTGGAGGGAAGGGACACACCCCCTTCACATAGTAACAGAGCTGAGGCTGTCAATCGCAGGCTGTGTGTTGAAGATTCCTCCTCTCTCACCTTTTTTCTTTTGGGGTCAGGAAAAATTGTTAGAAGTGAATCATGCGAGGCAGACAGAAATGACACTTGGTACTCTGGATTGAGACAAGTACACAATATTGCTTTGTTCATATTTTATGTCTAAGGTTTACAACCACATTAGGGTCTCTTACTACACCCCACAGTTTTTTTTTGTTTTGCTATCATTGATAGGGCAGGGGGCCGTAATAATTAAAAATAAAATGTATTACTGCTTGGTCTGCATTAAGTGCTTTGCAGTGCAAATATCTCAACAAACGACATTTCTGTGTAGGATCGATTAGTCAGTAAAATGGGAGAATAGGTTCAAGGGTCTGAATACATTTGCAAGGTACTGTATACATTAATATTATGATATATGAAAGGACTATGAACTTGTGCTTTTGTAAATGTCGCTGAACTCCTCAGAGAATCCTGACACCCTTATAATTTACAGCATGAGGCACATTACCCTGTGTATTATGTATGATATAGTAAGTCTATGCTATAAAAAAAAATATATGAAAGAGATACTGATTGCATCTGCATTTATTTTATAGTTTGTATAGCTGTCAAAGCAAGAAAGCAAAATATATTAGAACAGTAAAAATAATAGGGATGTTCCACCCCAAAAATATATTAAAAGCCAGCAGCTACAAATACTGCAGCTGCTGACTTTTAATATAAGGACACTTACCTGTCCTGGAGTCCAGCGCCGATCGCAGCAGAGCACGAGCGATCGCTCGTCACCCTGCTGCTCCCCCCTCCATCCACGCTCAGGGAACCAGGAAGTGAAGCGATGCGGCTTCACTGCCCGGTTCCCTACGGCGCATGCGCGAGTCGCGCCGCGCCCGCCGATTGGCTCCCGCTGTGTGCTGGGAGCCGAGTGTTCCCAGCACACAACGTGGAGGGGGGGGGGGCGACGGGATGTGACGCAATGCCCGTCTTTTGCCCGTGAATGCCGGGCCGGAAGTGGGTGCAAATACCTGTCTTTAGACAGGTATCTGCACCCCCCTCCCCCCTGAAAGGTGTCAAATGTGACACCGGAGGGGGGGAGGGTTCCGATCAGCGGGACTCCACTTTAGGGTGGAGAACCGCTTTAAGGCTCGGTTATGCCATGCGAAAACCCGTGCGAATCCAGCACAAGTTCCTGCATCGCATGGGACTCGCAGGCAGTTCACACTGCCTTATGCGAACCTCTGGGAGTGTCAATACAAAGTTAAAGCAGAGTTCCACCCAAAAGTTGGCATGTAATTTTTTTGGGGGGGGGGGCTTCGGTAGGAGTGGGACTTCCCACTTCCTCCTTCTGCCCAGGGACCACCTTGGCGACTTCTCTTCTCGCCTTAGGCGGCCCCTCCCTTTAGGCGATCTCCAGGCATACGTGACAGGTCCCAGGAGATTGCCTGTCCATTCATAGAGCGCAGCGCGACTTGCACAGTGAGTGCCCGGCTGTGAAGCCGAAAGCTGTCACGGCCGGATGCCCACACTATGAATGGAGGCGCCGGAGGGGGGGAGAGGAGAGGAGCGGAGCGGAGCTCCAGGCATCCACGTCGCTGGACCGTGGAGCAGGTAAGTGTCTGTTTATTAAAAGTCAGCAGCTACACTTTTTGTAGCTGCTGACTTTTAATAAACCTAAAAAAAGGCTGGAACTCCCCTTTAAAGTAATACTAAAGCTTTGTTTATATAAAATAACAAACATGTCATACTTACCTCCACTGTGCAGATCGCTTTGCATGGAGTGCCCCCGATCGTCCTCTTCTGGGGGCCCTCGGCGGCTCCTCCCCGAATTAGATAACCCCCTAGGAGAAGCGCTCTGCCAAGGGGGTTACCTTGCGGGCACGCTCCTGTGTCATACACTCGGCGTCCATAGCCGCCAAGTGTATGACTCGGCCCCGACGCCCGCGTCTTTGGATTTAATTGATGGCAGCGGGAGCCAATAGCTGCGCTTCTATCAATCTATCCAATCAAAGCTGGGACTCCATGGAGAAAAGGACGGCAGGGAAACGCCCACGGAATTTCGAGCCTCGGGTAAGTAAAACAGGGGGGGCCGGACACTGCAAGGTGTTTTTTCACCCTAAAATTGAACTTCTGCTTTAAAGCGGAGTTCCACCTAAAAATGGAACTTCCGCTTAATCCACTCCTTGCCCCCTTACATGCCACATTTGGCAGGTCATTTTTTTGGGTGGGGGAGTGGGGGCTTCAGGAGGAGTAGGACTTCCTGTCCCACTTCCTCCTTCCGCCGAGGGGCTGGTAAGGCGAATAGCTTAATCGTTTTATTGCAGCCCCTCCCTGTAGACGAGCACCTGTCCAATTGGACGGCGCTCGCGCATGCGCAGTGGGTGCCCGGCCGTGAAGCCGAAAGCTGTCACTGCCAGGTGCCCACACTAGGAATGAAGACGCCGGCCGGCGAGGGGGGGCGAGGAGCGGAACCCCGGTCGGCGCGTCGCTGGAACCGTGGAGCAGGTAAGTGTCTGTTTATTAAAAGCCAGCAGCTACACTTTTTGTAGCTGCTGACTTTTAATAAACTTAAAAAAAGGCTGGAACACCCCTTTAAGTGAAGGTGAGCTCCTGACAAGCCACATTTGGCATGTCATCTTTTGGGGGGGGGGGGGGGGAAGCAGAAACCCTCTTTTTAGAGGGTTCCAGCTCCCACTTCCTCCCTGGGCGCCGGAAGGAAGTTCACATCTCCCTCTTGGCAATCGTCTGGGACACGTCACAGGTCCCAGGTGATTGTCCGGCCAATCACGGCGTGCAGCGCGGCTCGCACAGTCGCAGTGCGTGCCCGGCTGTGAAACCACAGTCGGGCGTCCACAGTCACGATCCCGACGCACGCAGAGAGGAGGTGGTGACAAGTGGGGCTTCGTACTCCTGCATCGCTGGAACCTGGAACAGGTGAGAGTCTGATTATTAAAAGTCAGCAGCTGCACTTTTTGTAGCTGCTGACTTTTATATTGGTGGAACTCCGCTTTAATGCATAGGATGCATTAAGTTGAAAAAACACGAAGGTTTACAACCCCTTTTATGACACCCCCAGATTGTGTAAACTGACCATTTGTACCTGAATCGGATGGCATGGGTGTGAACTGTTTTAGTAGATTTCCCCCAATATACAGTAACTTGTTCACCTGGACCTCATTTTGCAATATCGGTTTCGATATCCGTCTGGAGTTTCTTGATAAACTGTCTGCTTGTGTTTCATTGTTACTGATAGAAGGACCCAATTAAGGTGGGCAGCAATCACTAAAGCTGATTGCATTACATAATATAGTTATTATTTATCGGAGAGCGGTTGCAGACGAGATCCGCCACCCACCCATAGCTGTCAGAAGTATATCATCTACTGTATGTCTTTTATTATTCTGCCGTTGACAACGAAGGATTGACGACCTTAGCTTTTTTTTTTTTTTTTTTTTTTTTTTACACTAGAAAAATTCCTCTTTTGCTTTTCTAATGTTTGTCGCAAATGATGGTTTATGATCTGGTTTTATAACCATTATATACTTTTCCATTATATAGAGTGGTGAGGAGTCGTTCAACCAGCATAGGCTTTCCTTTTATTTCAATCTGCGATCAGAGCACTATTCGTCTAATGTATAATAATTCTGGGGCACCGTTGAAAAGCAGCAGAGGACCTGAGACTTATGAGAGTATATAAGCTAAGATAGGCAATCATGCGACTTGTCAAGGAAGAAAAAAATCCTGTACGGCCGCACACCATTGAAGGCATCTTTTTTGATATATTGTGTAGCAGATGAAATCCAATACAGTCACTTCATGTTACAGAAAACAGGAAAAGCTGTTGACGCGTTTCACACCATATGAAGGTGCTTAATCATGGCACCTTCTATGATTAGCTATGATTAAGCACCATCATACGGTGTGAAATGCATCAGAAGCTTTTCCTGTTTTCTGTAATATGAAGTGACTGTATTGGATTTCATCTGCTACACAAGATATCAATAAAGATGCCTTCAACGGTGTGCGGCCGTCCAGGATTTTTTCTTCCTTCCTGGTTCATTGCAGAGCCAGCACCTGTAAGTTCCTAAAAGGGTGTGTGCTGAGGACTGGGGCTTAGAGCGGCAATCCTTCCCTATGCGACTTGTCAAGCAGGAGAAAGGTTGTTGTTTATCAGTTGAATTTTAGAAAAAGATCATCTTAACCACATCACTACCGCGTCATTGTAAAATGACGGCGGCAGGAACCCCTCCTCGATCCGGGTGGACGTCATATGACGTCCTGCGTTCCCGGCGATCTAGGGCGCACGCCTTTACTTCCTCAAATCTATCTGCCCTTAGCTCAGGTATAGCAGGAACAAAGATTGTCTCTGGGCAGCTGCACTCTGAACAAATTGTAGCCTTTTATTAAAAGGACAGCACTACAAGTCACAGCAAAATAAAATCTGACTGCTAACACGTTTCGCACTGAAACTAGTGCTTAGTCAATGACTAAGCACTAGTTTCAGTGCGAAACGCATCAGCAGTCAGATTTTATTTTGCTGTGACTTGTAGTGCTGTCCTTTTAATAAAAGGCTACAATTTGTTCAGAGTGCAGCTGCCCAGAGACCATCTTTGTTCCTGCTATACCTGAGCTAAGGGCAGATAGATTTGAGGAAGTAAACACATTTGCCCTTACTTTGTGTTCAGTGTTCCGCCTATGACGATCGCCCTCTCATTCGTGATAGACGAACGAGAGGACAAGAGGGCGATCGTGATAGGCGGAAAACAGAACACAGTGTTTACTGGGAAACCGAATGTTCTGCCTATCACGGAACGGCACAAGGAGGAGTGCGAGTTTTTAAAACTGCACGGCCGCTGTCTGAATATATCACGGACTCGGGTACACAAATCAGATTCTGCAATGGGCAGCCTGCAAAGGTAACGGGATCTGCCGGGGGAACCAACTGGACCCTGCCATGGTCGAGTTAAAGAGCTGCAAATGGGCACAGTGAGATCAGGCTGCAAATGGGCACAGTGAGGTCAGGCTGCAAATGGGCACAGTGAGGCTGCAAATGGGAATTGTTGACCCTCTTTTCCACTTACAGTAGCTGCTGCATTCTCACCCTCGGCTTATACTCGAGTCAGGGCCATTCGAAGACATTTGGGGGCCCCAAGCAAAAAAAAAAATTTCAGGTTGAGAAGGGGGGGAGGGGGGGGGGGGTGGTTGGCGGCTTACCTCTATCCTCTGCCTCACACGCACACGCCGGCATATGTTGAGTGAGTGAGTGATTGAAGAACTTATATAGCGCAGCACATGCGAACTAAATCGCCTCTGGGCGCTCGTGTTGGTATCGGCACAGGGGCCCCAGCCGCATCGCTGCGTCCTCCTGCAGTCCGGTCGGCCGTGTACCATAACCGCTGGGTGCAGGAGGTTCAGTTTGCTGTTCCCGGGGCCGGACTGAAAGGAAGTGAACACTCAGTGTGTGCACTTCCTGTCAGTCCAGGCGGGAACAGGAACCTGATTCTCCTGTACCGCGCAGTTATGGTACGCAGCCGACCGGACTGCAGGAGGACGCAGCGGTGGGGCAAGGGCCCTCCCTGCTGGGGCCCCTGGCCAGCTCGGGGGCCCCAGGCAAATGCTTGCTTTGCCTGTCGGGTTCCGACGGGCCTGACTCGAGTCAATGCGTTTTCCCAGTTTTTTGTGGTAAAGTTAGGTACCTTGGCTTATACTCGGGTTGGCTTATACTCGAGTATATACGGTACTTTCCTATTTATTTACTAATGCTAGCAGCATAATGGTTAAAAATAGACTGTCAATTGAGAGAGTGAAGTTCCACTGGAGTTTCTTCATGCAACAGAACAACCTCTATAGGGTAAAATAGTTCATTTAAAATGTTAATAATTTATTAACAGTTGCATGTAGATGATGTTCCCAATGTATACAGCATAGTCCTGTTATCAGCCACACTTCTGGGTGTTGGCTCGTATTGCTTGAATGTCTACGTGTTTCATTGTAAAGACTTCATCAGGGGTTCCCAATAATTGAAATGCATTGTCATTACCCGTGGTGGTAAAGAGCTTGACAGAGAAGCATACAGAAAAGAATGAGCTCTTAATGTTTTTTTGAGATGTGCGTTTGTGCCAGTTATCTAAATTTTTCGATGTTGACACATACAGACACACACACACTCCTAAGAGGGAAATGTATAGGAACATGCAATTACACAAGTTGTTTGCAAATTATGCAAATGTAGTATGCAAATCGGAGCAATTAGAGGCTCATGGCCTGTTCTCTATCGCAGCGTGTGATTATTGTAATTACAGGTTATCAATAAAGTTTAGTTTCAGCATCAATGCAGTATTGGTATTCAGCTAGTTTCGTCAAGAGAAAAGTTTAATCCTGACTTAAGATTTTTTATTTCCTCCGTTCTGTTCTTTAGAGGCTTATAGCCGTTCCTCCTTTGCGGAAAAACTCCTGATCGTTCAGAATGAAATAATTTTTTGGTACAATAAGCAGATCCATATTCATAAGGGGGCTCTCTGTATCTTTAAATGAGATGTTGGATTTTTTTTTATTTTCCGGAGAGCGGTTCAGGAATTTTGCATATTTTCAGCCATCTGTCCTTGGCGATCAGAAGGACTCATTTGTGATGCAACAATGCTCAAATGATTGTAAAGTACTTGAATTATGTATGTTGGATGTGATTGTTTCTCTGTTCACAGAACCTGTACAGCCAGCTTAAATCGGCACCGGCGGACAGCCTAACCTACAAGCTGGCTCTGTGCCTGTGCATGGTCAACTTCTACCATGGAGGGGTGCGAGGTGTGGCACATTTATGGCAGGAGTTCGTACTGGAGATGCGCTTTCGATGGGAGAACAATCATATGATTTCAGGGTGGGTACCCCTAGCTCTCTATTACAATGTGTCCTGTGTATATGGAAGGTCCACTATTTTTTTAAAGAACACATTTTTTAGGCCCCTTTCACACGGACGGCTGTTTTGCCGCAGTTAAAGCGGTTCTCCACCCTAAAGTGAAGTCGCGCTGATCGCACCAAACCGCATGTAACGAAATCGCAGCTAAACGCTGTGTGTGAAAGGGGCCATAGGAAAGCATTGTGTGCTTTTAGCTGCGGTAGAAAACGGCAAAATCTGCAGCTAAAAGCACCATTCGATCTGTCCGTGTGAAAGGGGCCTTAAAGTTTTTTGAAACAAATTCAGACATGCAAGTTGGTAATGCAAGTCATGTACAGCATTGAAACACAAGCCTACTGTGAATTGGAGAGACCCTGTTGTGTTGTGATTTACATGATAGGGCAATCTAGGTATGAATAATGTCATCGCAATCGTTCTAAAATAAAGAAATAATATTTACCAATGGTATGAAAAGCTATGTGAGCAAGGAGCCAGTGTCTTGGACAGAGAAATGTGAGGAAAACAAAGGAAAGGGATAGAAAAAGGAAGCAAGGGAGGACTCCAAAACGGGATCTCACCAGAGTTACCAACAGCATAGCCAAAGTTCTGCAAGCTATTATAGATATCATAGAATAAATAAATAAAATGTACCAATGGTACAAAAACTTACGCGAGCAAAGAGCCAGTGTCTTGGACAGAGAAATGTGAGGAAAACAAAATAAAGAGATAGAAAATGTGAGCAAGGAAGAGAGGACACCGGACCAGGAGATCACCAGATCTTCCGGCAGTTCTTAAAGTGGAGTTCCACCCATTTTTTTATGTTTGTCTGTGCTGCATGCCCTAATCTCATAGTGTTCAGAATGGACAATTTTTATTTATTTTGTTGCATGTAAATACCTTTATTTTGTAGTCCTTCATTACTTCCTCCTCCTTATTAGCCTAGGCTATTAAGTCGCAAGGGTTTCTGGGATAGGCATCATGTATCCCAGTAGTCCTTGCAAATAGCCTATTTGCATAGATAAGGGGCGGCAACTTCCTCTGACACTCCCGTTGCTATGGAAACCTGACTGCAACCTATTACATCGCTTGTGCAGCACTGAGCATGTGCGAGCTCTGCAAGGCTGAAATCCAGGAAGTCATACAGTCTGGCTTCATGATGCCCACACTTAAGATGGCCACTGTCTATTTCTAGATTATAAACTAACTAAATGCTCCAACAACCTAACAAAACTGACCTTAGTTTACAGACAAACTTTACTGGACTACATTAAGCTTGTGTATTACAGGGGTATTTATATTTTAAAAAGTGAAATTGTGGGTGGAACTCCCCTTTTAAAGCCATTATAGGAAGGATAGAATAAATTGATAACATTTACCAGTGGTACAAAAACCTATGCGAGCAAGGAGCCAGTATCTTGGACAGAGAGATTGGAGTAGAGCAAATGAAAGAGATGGAAAAAGTAAGGAAGGAAGGGAGATCACGAGAGCTACCAGCATCCTAGCCGAAGTTCTGCAAGCTATTATAGGAAAGATAGAATAAATACAATTTACCAATGGTACGAAAACCTATGCAATCAAGGACCCAGTGTCTTGGACAGAGAAATGTGAGGGAAAACAAAAGAAAAAGATAGAAAAATTAAGCAAGGGAGTACTCCGGACCAGGGGATCACCAGAACTGCCAGCTGCATAGCCAAGCAATTATAGGAAAGATAGCACTTTGGTTAAAGTAGAATAGTGAGTCAGAAAATACCCAAGTCACAAAAATTTCGGGTACCCTTCGAAGAGGTTAGCAGTTATTTTTTCCATCCTCATGAATGATAGAATTAAGTTCCTCCACATAATTAATGGTGGGAACAGTAGTCTTCCAGTGTCTATGGCTTTAGATCTTGCCTATTTACCTTGAGCTTATAGCTTATAAAATATAAATGCCTTTATTGTATATAATGGACCCATCCACCCTGTCATGGAAGGAGAACTCTCCACAAGAGGTTTTAAGCCAGATGAACAAACTACCTGTCTAATTGGAGAGGGTCCAAAATCCATTCAGTAGAGGAATTTTCGTATAATAAATACCTGGAATAAACTCAAGATTGCCAACAATCTGCTTGAGAGGGCCGATTGAAAGGTCTACTTTATGGTAGCAATCTGTATTCCATCTGACCCTTTCTGAGCTGGGCAGAGCCATTCACAGGGAATTTTGTATATTACCGTATTAATGAATACAAACCTTCCTCTGACTGAGGTGAAGAGTCGGCCGGATGACATCATCATCTCTAATTCAGCCATTCAAAGGAAGCTTTGTATTCATTCATAGAAAAAAAAAGCTTCCTGTGAATGGCTGAACAGCGATCAACCTGACTTGATATTGTATCCGGGAGCAGGGTAGCTAATTCCCATCCTGCTGCTGGAACAAAGAGCTGAATAATAGCTGAGGCTACGTATAGTTCATATAGCACACAGCTGGCACGTCTATTAGTGAAGGTAATAATTTGTCTGAACCAGCTTGATCCAAATGAACTATTTAAACTTCACTAATAGCTGGAGATCGGCTTTACCTTGGAATATTTCTGTTAATGCTGGTCACTTTTGTTACCAATACTGTTCAGTAATTTTTATTTTTTGTGTTGGATCTTTTCAAAATATCTTTTTTCATTTAACAGTTATGTTGACAATGTTTTTTTCAGACTGCAAGTGAGAGAAAATATTCAGCAGAGACGCATACACCAATTAAAAGCTGATTATTTTGGGTTTATTTTTTCGATTATTTAATACAGTATATAACACAGGATTTTCAAAGGCAAAATGCAAAGTAAAGTGTCACTTTTGGGCTGACTGATGGTCAGTGGTGGCTGGTGGTAAATGTTTGGGGGTGGCAAACAGTGCACCCACAGACACCCCCCCCCCGGTCCGGTCAGTCGGTTCCGAAGAACTTACCCCATCTATGGTGACAGGCGGCGGGTGTCACAAGCGGCTTCCCCTTCTCTCTTCCGTGGGCATCATGGCGGCTTCTGTCTCCTCCCTCCTCCTCTGCCACCAGAGGAACGCTTCTCCTTTCGGCCTTTGCCTTCTCCTTTCGGCCCACACAACTGGGTAGGCTCGGTTTGCAGTGCTCTGCAACTTGAGCCTACCCTTTTTTGAGGCTAATTGGAGCCTCTGGCTCTCTAATCACGTGCTTCAAAACCCCCCCCATTGGAATTCATGCAACTGATGTCCTGCATGGGGGCCGGACGCACAGATAGAGGGGGGCACCCATGCACCCTTAATGGATGGGCAGCCAGCCCCTGCTGATGGTATTACTGTATATTAAAGCGGAGTTCCGGCCACAATTTCACTTTTTAAATATAAATACCCCTGTAATACACAAGCTTAATGTATTCTAGTAAAGTTAGTCTGTAAACTAAGGTCCGTTTTGTTAGGTTGTTACAGCATTTAGACACTTTATAAAATAGAAATTGACTGGGGCCATCTTAAGTGTGGGCATCATGAAGCCAGACTGTATGACTTCCTGGATTTCAGCCTTGCAAATCTAGCACATGCTCAGTACTGCACAAGCAGTGTCAGATCAGGTTTCAGCACCTGTGCTGTCCAAGTCACATGATTCTTTGAGACTGGGGAATGCACAGACTCCTGGAAAGTTACACCCACTACATTCCCAGGAGTCTGTGCGGTGTAGGTTAAGAAGCTTAAGCACCTAGGTGCAGGAAGTGGGAAGATTAACTATTCTGCATAGCAACAACACTTTGAAGGCATCTAAAAAAAAGAAAAAATTTCATAAAGGATTAATGACATTTTTTTAAAACTACTGATGTAATGTTATATTTATGGGTGGAACTCCACTTTAACAAGCTTTTTACTGGGTTGAAATCTTTGTAAAATTATTATGCAATATTTCATAATTCCCTTACTAAAATTATTATTATTTTTTAAGTACGTTTCTAGTTCTAGCAATATCAAATAAAATATGCTTAAAACCACTCTACATTTTCTTTAAAATTCCTTTTTCATTATTACCAAACACATTAAACACTCGGAAAATGATGTAAATGTAAGACAATTTATAAACAGACTGTGTACAGAAAAGGATCTGTTTATTACAGATGTTCAGCCTGCCCACGCACAGTGATTTTTCGGTTTCAGACCAAACAATCTTATTTTCAAACCATTTTTTAAATGTGTGTTTTTTTTTTTATTAAATCTGAACTCAACATCAATCTTGTGTTTTTTTTTAATTTTTTTACAGTGCTGCCAAAGCTGTAAGTCCAGTCAGGTGACAGCTTCGACCTGCCAACTATACAATAATAGTATATGTTAATAACGTTTCAAGAGTTTGGCAGAACTTAAAAGGAATTAAAATTAAAGTAGTAAAAGAAAAAACAGGACCTCAGTGCAACAAGGAGGCATTGCCCAATTACAAACCTTTATATTGTTTTTTTGCGTGAACTCCATGTAGATGAGCATTGCAGTGCAAAGTTATTTGCGCCCCTTCAATGCACATCTGCAACGCATCTTCATTTTATTATTGTGCACAGCAATGAACAGATGTATATGCTCTTTGTGTTGTCCCTTGCTGAAATTTTTTTGCATGTTCTAAGGTGCTCTTATTATCCATTTAAAATAATATACATTGATCTGCTTTAAAGCCCAAAAAATTATCCCTCGCAGTGGAGCTGTGCCAGCACTACAGGGGTTAATTGCTCCTATCGGACTAGGGGAACAAAAAAAAAATATTTACTCCACCCTCCAGATCTTCCCTGCATTTAGACCAGTCCCTGCAGCTTCTTCTCCCCCACATTCTATTAGTCTACACCAGGGGTCTCCAAACTTTCTAAAGGACCAGTTTACTGTCCTTCAGACTTTTACAGGGGACGGACTGTGGCAACTGACAGTAAAAATTTGTCTTGATGACAGTGGGAGTAAACAATGCATCTTTGGCATTAGGGGCAGGAATTCCTCCCACTGACACTTAATGTTGGGGTCAGTGGAGAAATGGTGCCCCATTGTTGGTGTCCGTGAGAGGAGTGGTGTCATATCGGTGTCAGTGGGAGGAATAATGCCCCATAATCGGTGTCATTGGGAGGAATAGTGTCTCATCGTTGGTATTAGTGGGAGGAATAGTGCCCCATCATTGGTAGTAGTGGGAGAAATAGTGCCCTATCGTTTGCTTCAGTAGGAGGAATAGTGCCCCACCATTGTTGATGTCCGTAACCGGAATTATACCCAATTGGTGTCATTGGGATGAATAATGTCTTGCATCAGTGGGTAAAAAAGGGTCCCAAGGGTTGGATAAAGGCAAGCAAAGGGCCAGATCCGAACCCCGGGCTGCAGTGGTCATCAAGACATCTTTAAGACCACTGGTCTTGATGATGTCAGGACTCCAGGCTAGTGAAGGGTCCATAGTTTTAGTTCTGCATTGGACATGGTGTAAAGCAGTGGTCTCCAAACTGCACCCAGGGGCTAGATGTGGCCATTTGCTTGCCTTTATCTGGCCCTTGAGTCATTATTCCCCCTGACACCAACTATGGGGACTATTCTTTCCATTGATGCCAACAATGGGGCACTATTCCTCCCAGTAAAACCAATGATAGGGCACTGATGCTGGGGCATGGTCTACTCCCACTGGCCACAGTTCGACCCCTCTAATGCCTTAAGAAGGTTAAAACTGGCCCTTTGCTTAGAAAGTTTGAAGACCCCCAGATTTAATGGGACTGTTGGATTGTGAGGGTGTGTCATCTGCCAGTAGATTGATCAGATGAGTAAAATGGTTTCTTCTTGCCCCTAGACAAAATGAGTTGCAACGCAACTGCAAGAGATAATTTTACACTTTTTCCTAGAGTTGGGCTTTAATGTATAACGAAAAGGCAAAACTTTTTTTTAGTTATGGATAGAGTGGAGAAGGATTAGAATACCTGTCAGTTTTTACTGCTGTCTGTGCTCCTGTTGGGAAGATTCACCCTTTCTATTTGTCCTGTTTACCATTATCATCAAAAGTGAATGTAAAAGAAAATCCCACATTTTGGTTTGTCCCAAAAAAGTAATAGAGTGTAAATCTTCCAATGGGAACACTAGTTCTGGTGACCTGGGGGTCCCTAAGAGATTCCCATAATTTGCAGGGATTTCCTCTCACTTCTTGTTTGGCTATGGGGCAGAAATCTCCAAAATGGAACACAGATGGCAAAAATAATTTTTGAAATTTTATGCCCCTACCTTACTCTATTCAAAATAAAATAAAAAGTTTTGCCTGTAGTTGTACTTCAAAGTCTGAATATGAATCTAAGTAAGTGTAGCCTGTTGTGTTCACTGGTTCTAGGCCCTGTAGCTTTGTAATGGTAATAGTAGTAATAGGAAGTTGAAAAGCAGAAATTCAAGAACTATAAACAGTCTGCTGAATCTGGTTGCTTAGATTAAGGTATTATGAGCAAACGCTAAGAGCCGGTTCACACTGGGGTGGCACGACTTCGAGTGCGACTCGGCAAGGCATCCTGAAGACGACTTCAGAGGCGACTTGCAATATGACTTCTGTATAGAAGTCAATGCAAGTCGCCCCCAAAGTCGTACAAGAACCTTTTTCTAAGTCGGAGCGACTTGCGACGCTCCTATTAGAATGGTTCTATTGAATAGACTAGGATGCGACTTGTCGGCTGAGTCGCCTGACGAGTCGCCCCAGTGTGAACCGGCTCTAATTTACATTGACTGCTGTATTTTCTAGATAATAGGTTTGTAATTAACCCCTGCGAGGTATACCTCCTAGAAAATAAGGGTGCTGGTCCCTTTAAGAGCACCTTTCCCATTTGATGTATGTTACTCCTGTGCCATTTGGGAAAAAAGAGGATGCTCCCAATAGTGTAAAACCGTATAATAATGCTTTATTTGTGATTAAAATGGTAACATTATAGAAAAATTCTCTTAGCCTTCAATGAGGTAAAACTTTATGGTATGACATTACTTCCGGTCATGTGATGCCTCAGGCTCCGCCCTATATGTTACGTCACACACACACATAAAAAGGTTTTCCTGATGAAGTCGTGTGGTGCGTGCTGTAACACACAGGGTGGAGCCTAAGGGATATATGTAAGTGATATCATACTAAAAAAGAGTTATACCCCATTAAATGCTAAGAACATTTTTCTATATGTAAGCATAGTTTTAATTGCAAATACATGATTATTTTTTACTAGCTGTCAGTTCTTAAAAAATTGTAAACTATAAGTACATATGCTTTTTCTTGTTTTGTAGGTTAAGCGGCGGCCCTCCAGATCTTAAATGTTGCCTACTTCATCAAAAGCTCCAGGTACGCGATTTTTATTTTTATATTGTATTTTACAGTATTACAAACTTTTTGCATTCAAGCCTGAAACATATTGTGGTTTATGTTTATGTTCTGTCTTCCTGTCCTGTAGATGTTGAACTGCTGCATTGAGCGGAAGAAGGCACGGGATGATGCCAAGAAGGCAGAAACCACTGACCGTTCCTCAAGTACCTCCCTGTACAAGGCAGCGCATGAGTCGGCCCATTCTACAGAATCGGAAAAGGGCAAGTATGACGTGGGGAAGTCCTGGGACTCTTGGAGCGACAGCGAGGATGAATTCTTTGAGTGTCAGAGCGACACAGAGGAACTGACAGAGAGCACACAGGACGCAACTAGGAAACAGTCAACCAAAGAGGAGGCTAAAGAGGCAGCAATGCTAAAACCTGATGGACGCTTGCATCAGTTTGGAAGTCTGTCCTTATTAAACAATGGAGAGCCTCTCTACGTTCCAATAACACAGGTAAAAGCAACAATTTTATTCAGTACTTTTTTTTGCAAGGGATAGCCTACCTAAAAAAGAACACTTCCAAGGGACTCATTCATTTTTTTCAATATAATATGGGTGGATACAGGAGCTGCAAATAGTTACAAGAGCATTGCTAGACAAGGATATGATGAACAGCACAGCTGGAGAGCAAGATTTAATTTACTGTATTTTTAACAGAAAAGTTTTTATTTGTCTCCAGAAGGAGAAGCATAAAGACATACAAACAAACAAAGAAAAGAAAAAGAACATAATGCAGCTATAAACATTACAGGATAAACAAAGTCATATACAGAATCTCAAATATCTCAGTAGAGAACCTGGCACATTTCACAGCACAATCATACCGTCGCATCAAACAAAGAATACACCATTTCACACATTAGGTACGGGTGGCATCAGCTATTCATAAGTACCCATAGGTCGTGGCCCAAACTAGGAAGTGATTGGAATTTCAGAATGAAACTCCAGATCAGAAGATTCAGAAGGAGCAACAAAAAGGAGAAGAGGACGGAGGAGAAAAGGAAGGGTGGAGGAAGAGGGAGAGGGGGACAGGGTGAGGAAAAGGAGGGAAGATGAAGAAGAGGGAGAGGGGAGGGGGAACCAAGGGGCAGAAGACAGCAGGAGCCCCGCAGGGGCAGTGTCCGGGTCCACAAGTTCAGTTCTTGGTCCAAGCGCCCCATATCTTCTCGAATTTCTTAGGACATTTACGGTTTATATATACGTGAGCTTATACAGCGGTAATGTGGCGTCCACCAGGGCCCTCCACTGGGAAACCGTTGGAGGCTCCGGCTGCTTCCACTTAAGTAGGATAGCCCTTCTAGCATAAAAGGAGGCGTAAAATACAAACAGCCTTTTGTGCGTGTTAGATATAACATTATCGCAAACTCCCAGGAGCAGTACAATTGGGTTCAGGTCTATATGCAGATTGCCCACAGAGTTAATGACATCAACCACCTCCGACCAAAATTGTTGAATAACAGGACATGACCATACAACGTGTAAGAAGGTACCCAAGTCAGTAGTACATTTGGGACATCTATCTGTTTGGGATGGGTAAATTCTAGAGAGTCTCACAGGTGTAAAGTACGCTCTGTGTATAAATTTGAGTTGGATGTACCTATCCCTCGCTAATTTACTGTATTTAACTTAGCGAAGAGTAAAAGTAAGGAGTATACATTTGTAAATGCATGCAAAATTCTCAATTGAAATCCAGGTACATTTGCAAGTGTACTATTATTTGTGGAGTACAAAGACTGAAAGTGCAGCGGATTTAAAAAAGAGATAAAAGAAAATAATATAAAAAAAATAAAGAAAAAAATAATTAGATCAGGGTTTGATAGGTCAGGGTTAGTGTGTGGGTCAAAGGTCAGGGTCAGTATATTTTGGGCAGGATTTTTATTTTTTTTAGTATCGGTGTCATTCAGTGTCAGTCTGTATTCGGTAGGACAAAAAAAAAATAAGCAAAATGCGTACTATTGTTTTCTGAGCTGCGGGTACAAACAACAAATAACATACACATATGTGGTATCGCTGCGATCATCAGGAGAAGGAGAATGTATTTTAGGTTGTTCTTTGGTGGTAAGTTATGGTAGTAGCAAGAAATATACAGCTAAATCTAAAAAAACATTTTTTTACTTTTTTGGGACGGTTTTCCTTTGAAAATAAATCGGGAGATTTACCACCAAATGAAAAAGATTTAGCCAACTTTCTGGATAACTGTTTTAGGTCCACATCCCTGATATATGCATTTAAAAAGAAAATTCCTCAAAGAATGGAATTTTAACGGACCAAAAACAGTGATATCCTAAAAGTACAAAATTTATTAACAAGACAATTTATACATTATGTACCGTATATACCAGAGTATAAACCGAGGTACCTATTTTTACCACAAAAAAAATGGGAAAACGTATTGACTCGAGTATAAGCAGAGGATGAGAATGCAGCAGCTACTGTAAGCGGAAAAGAGGGTCAAAATGCCCATTTGCACGCCTCACTGTGCCCATTGCAACCTCACTGTGCCCATCGTCACTGTGCCTGAAATTGACAGGCTGCAGGCGTCCATTCATTGTTTAAAACTTGCTGTCTCCCCCTGGTCCCTTCCGTGATGGGCGGAACTGTGTCTGCTGAGAAACACCTATCACGAACGTTCTCTCATTCTCTCCCATCCCAGCAGACACTGTGTTCAGTGTTCCGCCAATCACGGACGTTCTCATTTTGTCATAATGTGCATGATGTCATAAGCCTAGACTGATGACCAGACAAGAAACAGGAAGTGGGCTGTATAAGGTCTTTACTGGCAGAAGAAACAGTTTTACCATCCAAAGTAAAAACAGAAGATTTAATAGATAGAAAGAATGGCTGAAGGGTCTGCTTTAACAGCTTAAAGCGGAGTTCCACCCAAAAGTGGAACTTCCGCTTAATCCACTCCTTGCCCCCTTACATGCCACATTTGGCATGCCATTTTTTTTGGGGGGGGGGGAGTGGGGGCTTCAGGAGGAGTGGGACTTCCTATCCCACTTCCGCCCAGGGACCACCTAGGCGATACGTCATATCGCCTACAGCGGCCCGTCCCTGTAGGCGATCGCCTGGGACACGTGACAGGTCCCAGGCGATCGCCTGACCAATCACAGTGCGCAGCGCCGCTCACGCATGAGCAGAGAGTGCCCGGCCATGAAGCCGAAAGCTGTCACGGCCGGGTGCCCACACTAAGAATGAAGACACCGGCCGGAGAGGTGGGGGGGGGAGAGGAGCGGCGCTCCGGCCGGCGTCGCTGGACCGTGGAGAAGGTGAGTGCTTTTTTATTAAAAGTTGGCAGCTACACTTTTTGTAGCTGCTGACTTTTAATAGACATTAAGGCTCCATTCACACTAATTCTTTTTTTGATGCATTTTGCAGAAATACAGGGAAATTTTTAACATGGTTTTCTATGGAACATGTTCACATCAATGCTTTTTTGTGCCTCTGCGTTTTTGGAAAGGTTCAGGGACTTTTTTTCCTGCAAAAAGCAGCGTTTTGCATGCAATAGAATTCAATGGACTTGCATCCAAAACGCAAGTACCACGATTTTGCCGCGATTTGCATTTTGCGTTTTTTTTTAACCTGTTTATAGCTGGTTGTTAAAGGAAATGTAAAAAAATAAAAATTACTGGCTAAAACGCACATCAAAAAACGCAGCAAGCACCGCAAAAAGCATTGCAAAAACACTCAAAAGCAACATGCATAGGTGTGAATCGAGCCTAAAAAAGCCTGGAACTCCCCATTAAGGACTGCCTCACGCCGATATACGTCAGCAGAGCGGCTTGGCTGGGAACAAGCACATACAGGAACGTTGCCCTTTAAGAGCCCAGCCGCAGGTCGAGCGCTCGCGACCCGGTCCTGAGCTCTGTGACCGCGGGACCCGTGGACCCGATTGCCGCTGGTGTCCTACGATCGGGTCACAGAGCTGAAGTACGGGGAGAGGTAAGTGCAAACAATCCTTTTCCTGTGCTTCCTAGTGAGCCTGTCACCGATCGTCTGTTCCCTGTCATAGGGAACGATGATCAGTGACGTCACACGCCAAGCCATGCCCCCTACAGTATAAAACACACATTAGGACACACTTAACCCCTTTAGCGCCCCCTCCAGGTTAACCCCTTCAGTGCCAGTGTCATTTTCACAGCAATCGGTGCATTTTTATAGCACTGATTACTGTGAAAATGACAATGGTCCCAAAATAGTGTCAAAAGTGTCCGATGTGTCCGCCATAATGTCGCAGTCACGATAGAAATCACTGATCGCCACCATTACTAGTAAAAAAAATAAATTAATAAAAGTGCCATAAAACTATCCCCTATTTTGTAGACGCTATAACTTTTGCGCAAACCGATTTAATAAACGCTTATTGCGATTTTTTTTTTTAACCAAAAATATGTAGAAGAATACGTATCGGCCTAAACTGAGGAAAAACATTTTTTTTATATATTTTTGGGGGGATATTTATTATAGCAAAATGTAAAAAATATTGTGTTTTTTTTTTTTTTTTTTTAAATTGTCGCTCTATTTTTGTTTATAGCGCAAAAAATAAAAAATGCAGAGGTGATCAAATACCACCAAAAGAAAGCTCTATTTGTGGGAAAAAAAAGACGCCAATTTTGTTTTCGGAGCCACGTCGCACAACCGCGCAATTGTCATTTAAAGCGACGCAGTGCCGAATCGCAAAAAGCTGCAAAATGGTCCAGGGGTGAAGTGATAGGAGTGAGTAGGATCAGAGTTCAAATTTGGTGCTTCTTCTCTTCAGCAGAGATCATGTGACCAAATATATTGGGTCATGTGAGCAGCACTGGTGGGAGTTTGGTGAATCATCTTCTGCAGGAAAGGTATTTCAGTCCTCTTTAACCATCACATCAATGAAGTCGTATAACAGTATTGAGGAATTGGTTAAAGGGATACTAAAGAGTTACTGTTTTATTTTTTTTAAATAACAAACATGTCATACTTGCCTCCACTGTGCAGCTCGCTTTGCACAGAGTGGCCCCAGACATCCTCTTCTAGGGTTCCTTGGCAGCTCTCGTGGCTCCTCCCGCATTAGTTAACCCCCTTGGGGAAGAGCTCTCCCGAGGGGGTTACATTGCATAGGATGCATTAACCCTCCTGGCGGTATTCCCGAGTGTGACTCGGGGTGGATTTTTTGTGCTAAAATCGGTAACCTGTAAAATCGGTAGCGTGCGCTGGCTTACCTTGTTCCTGGATCCAGCGATGCCACCGCGCTGTGTGAGCGAGCGGGACCTCGCTCGATTCACACAGTGTCCTCCTGTGCCGCCGATCTCCGTTCCCTGTGACGTTACGACGCGGAGATCGGCGCCAAATTCAAAAAAGTAAACAAACACTATACATACAGTATACTTTAATCTTAATCTTATAGATTACAGTACTGTATGTAAAAAATACACACCCCCCTTGTCCCTAGTGGTCAGCCCAGTGCCCTACATGTTCTTTTATATAATAAAAACGGTTCTTTCTCCCTGCAAACTGTAGATTGTCCATAGCAACCAAAAGTGTCCCTTTATGTCAAAAATGGTTTTAGAGCAGCTAGAAAACGGCGATAATAAATTATAATCACTTGCAGAATTGTGCGATAGCGATTTGTGGGGAAATTCGTCATAAAAAAATAAAAGTAATGACAGCGACAATTATGCAACTGAGTAAATTTCAGTGATTTTGAGTTGATTACATTATTGAATAATTTTTATTAGAATTATATTATTATTTGTTATAATTATTTATAATTATTTATTATATTATAATTTATAATTTTGTTTTTAAAAAAATTTCATACCGGGGATGCCTATTAGACTCTTGTTTGGTCAGATTTAAGTGAGTTATTCCTAAGAATTACAGGCCTACAGTATAAAACGCCAAATTTCCTCGCAAATAATGGTACCGCTTTCAGCACCTAAAATCTGAAATAATCATACCGCCAGGGAGGTTAAAGTGAAAAAACACGAACCCCTTAATCTTCTCGAAGCATTGAAAATTTCTTTCATTCAGTTGTTTTTTTTTAATAAACTTTAATGTCACTTTAAGACTAATATGATGTCGGGTATCTTAGGTTTTTTTCTTATAAATTCTTTTGCTTACTTTAATTCTTACTTTTAAATTCATTTTCTGTTTATATTTAGTTATTAATAGTTATTAATTATACCCTTTAGCGATGAGTATAGAATGTTTTAGCCCGTCATTGTCCAGGAGGTAAAAGCTTAAGAAGTATTCTTCAGGTCTAAGGTGGATCTCTTGATGTACACAATGTCAGGCTGTAAGGAGAAAGCATATAATTTAAAGAAGTTGCCTTCAACACCTCTTTGGTGAGTCATACCATTTTCACAAGGCCACCGTGACCTTCAGAGCGATCTACAATTGTACCAGGTTGTGTGCAGACTTAGTTCAATTATTGTGCTGTTCGATCAGTATTGGTTTAGAGTAGGGCTGTTACTGATCAAAAGTTTTGTGTTCGATTAATCGCTTTTTTTTTTTAATCGATTAATCGACTAATTTCGATTAATTATAAAGCACATACAGATCAAACTACTTTTAGCTGATCTCCTTGCAGGCTGATTCCCAGTGCAGCTCCCAACCACTGGAAAAATGGATAGCAGGATACAAAAAACACACAAAGGCAGTGCTAAATGGGAATAGCATTAAAACTTTTATAGTCTTCAAGTAGGTAACAAAAAAAATATTTTACTGGAGATAAAATCGATGTAGCTACATAAACTGTAAAAATGGTGCGAGTAATACCAAACGGTGTGACAAAATATATAGATATGTGTACACTAACACCTGTTAATGGAAAATGTGTAACTAAATATATTAAGCAGCGCTCAAATAACTACCTAAACAAAAAACAAAAAATATAAAAAATGTATATAAAAAGAGTTGAATCTTCATATATAAAGTGTAGCAGTGACCACAACACTTTTTAAGTGTATACCAAAAAAACTAATAATAAGACGGATAAATATATATCTAAAACCCGTGAATTAAACCAAGTGTTTAAAGGTGACAAAAATAAATAAAGTTCATAAGTGTTGAATTCTTCTTCAGACTCTTCCACCACACCACAGTGTTCAGTGAATCCTTCACCCTTCAGAAAAACGCAGAACGATTGGCCTCACACTCACGTGTTTGGCATAAAAGCGTAACCAGGACCACTCAGGTGTATTGATAAGGAATCCGTTCCAAATAGTGCAATCCACAAAATGTATCCACATGAATAATAAAGAAAAAAGTGCACAATAGTGTAATACTGTAAACCAGTTTTAATAAAACACCATGCAAAAAAATCTTCAAAATATAAACTCACAAACAATACCAAACGGTAGCAAAAGCAGTCATAAAAAACATGTAGCTAAGTATGATACTGGTATAAAAATGTGTACAATGATACCACTGCTGAATCCAGATGATGAGAGGTTAACATCAGTCCGTCGGAATGTAGATGTCCCATGAAGGGAACTATCACTACTCCCAGTGGATGGTTGTAGAATCCCAAGTTGATAGAGGGCAGTGATGGAGGGCAGTGATGGAGGGCAGTGATGGAGGGCAGTGATGGAGGGCAGTGATGGAGGGAAGTGTAACAGCCCTTGCGTGTGGCAGATAGTAAGGTCCCGTCGGCATGCAGATATGAAGGCACAGCAAAGGAGCCCCTCCGATGGACACGGCAAGCCCCGCCGGTGTCTGTGATGTTACCGGATCTCCGACGGAACTCCCTGAAGGCCCAGAAGCCGGCGGAGAGGTGAGTACCAATCAAAAGAATTTTAATCAATCAAAAAGATTTTGATCGATCAAAAAAATTAAAGATTAATTAAACGTTAATTTCCACAGCCCTAGTTTAGAGTTTTCTTTGCTGGTCCAGAACATCATGTAAGTCACACATAATACAAAACTCCGAGATTTTATACCATTACGAAAAGAGACCTTTTTATCTTCTTTGTGATGTGGAACTGAAATCTCTTTATTTATACGTGTTTATATAGATAGATTTACCGGGTGTATATATAGAGATATATACGCGCACACGCACGCACACACACGCGCGCGCACACACACACACGCACACACACACACATTAAATCTATGTGGAACCTTCACCTTGCATCAAGGTTTCCCTGCATTGTGTAGCTCTGCTGTAATCATTGAGGGCATCAACAGTGGAATTTATAGTAGAAAAATACACATATTAAGAGGATGCTTACCTGGAATTACACTAGAACTCTGTAATGGATAGACGTGAAAAGTCAAGGCTTAGCCCAACAGAACCGAAGGATCCTTGTCCATGTACAAAATTAAAACCAACATTTACTTAGTTGGTTCAAAGTGATATTAAAGGCAGATTTTTTTTAAATAACAAACATGTAATACTTACCTGCTCTATGCAGTGGTTTTACACAGAGCTGCCCCAATTCTCTTCTCGGGTTTCCTACCTGCGCTCCTGGCCCCTCCCTCCTGCCCCCATAGCAAGCAGCTTGATATGGAGACACAAGCAGGCTCGTGCCCGAGCTGCTGTTCTGTGTGTCCATTCATATACTGAGTGCGGCTTGGCCCCACCCCACTCTCTCCTCATTTGCTCACTGGCTGTGATTGACAGTAGCAAGAGCCAGTGGCTGACGCTGCTGTCTCAGCCAAAAAGGAGGCAGAGACCAAAGAGAGCTGCTGGTTTCGTGCACATCGCTGTATTTAGATGGGGCTCAGGTAAGTATTGGGGGGGGGCTTCTGGGGGGACTAGAATGCATGAAGGTAAATAAAAACTGAGCCTTTACAACCACTTTAAAGGATAGGCTCACCCTTAGTTACATGTTACACCCATATTTAGGGTTTAACTTGTTACTAAATCACTTGCCGCCACTCCAGAGCTCTGAGGAACGGGGCTTATCCTCTGAATTGCGTTGGCTTCTCCAACATGTGCCAGTGGATGAGGCATCCTGTCCCACCTGCTGGAGCTCTGCATCTTTTTGGCTTGACTTCATTTACCTTTGTGAGTATAATATCGTCTTGCAATGTACTAGGCGTTTTTCACCCTTATGTGTGTGTTTTCATGAAGGATGTGTAGTCGCGGGGTTCCTTCATCCACTGCCTTGGGTGGATGCTCTCTTTGGGAGAGGCTCCTACCTAGTTCTCCCGTCCTAGTCCTGCCTAGTTCTCCCGTCCTAGTCCTGCCTAGTACCCCCGTCCTAGTCCTGCCTAGTTCTCCCGTCCTAGTCCTGCCTAGTTCTCCCGTCCTAGTCCTGCCTAGTACCCCCGTCCTAGTCCTGCCTAGTACCCCCGTCTTAGTCCTGCCTAGTACCCCCGTCCTAGTCCTGCCTAGTACCCCCGTCCTAGTCCTGCCTAGTACCCCCGTCCTAGTCCTGCCTAGTACCCCCGTCCTAGTCCTGCCTAGTACCCCGGTCCTAGTCCTGCCTAGTACCCCGGTCCTAGTCCTGCCTAGTACCCCGGTCCTAGTCCTGCCTAGTACCCCGGTCCTAGTCCTACCTAGTACCCCCGTCCTAGCCCTACCTAGTACCCCCGTCCTAGCCCTACCTAGTACCCCTGTCCTAGCCCTACCTAGTACCCCCGTCCTAGCCCTACCTAGTACCCCCGTCATAGCCCTACCTGGTTACCCCGTCCTAGCCCTACCTGGTTACCCCGTCCTAGCCCTACCTGGTTACCCCGTCCTAGCCCTACCTGGTTACCCCGTCCTAGCCCTACCTGGTTCCCTCGTCCTAGGCCTACCTAGTTCCCCCGTCCTAGGCCTACCTAGTTCCCTTGTCCTAGGCCTACCTAGTTCCCCCGTACTGGCCCTACCTAGTACCCCCGTCCTAGTCCTACCTAGTACCCCCGTCCTAGTCCTACCTAGTACCCTCCCGTCCTAGTCCTACCTAGTACCCTCCCGTCCTAGTCCTACCTAGTACCCCCGTCGAGTGTTGTTTTTTTGTGCTCTCTCTTAAAGAGTAGGATCAGAGTTTAGATTTGGTGCTCCTCCCCTTCATCAGAGATCATGTGACCAAATATATTGGGTCATGTGAGCAGCACTGGCGGGAGTTTGGTGGATCCTCTTCTGCAGGAAAGGTATTTCAGTCCTCTTTAACCATCCCAGCAGTGCAGTCCTATAACATTATTGAGGAATTAGTTCATCTTCTCAAAGCATAGGAAATTCCTTTCATTCGGTTTTAATTAACGCTTACCAATTGAATTAATTCCTCACTCATATATTTCCCAGATTAATACATCTGCCACTTCCCATCATCTTACACGTGTAGCTCATTTTCTCATCCAGGTAAAATTTCTAATATAAAAATTTCAATAATTCCTCTAAGTGACAAAAGAGCGTGTTCCCGAGAATTAATTAAGTGGGGTTTTTGATGAATGTACTTGCGCTCGATGAACATCTGTATTTGATCCGCGGTATAGAACTTCTCTTCCGTCCCTGAATTTCCATTTTTGCCTCTACAGACACATTACAGAACCTATTGTTGTATTGTGTATTAAATAGAGTTGCCTGACGCTTATCAAACAATGAGACATTTTTGCAAGCAGTCAGGCGCCCACTTACATGTATTTCAGTTAGCGGCCAGAAATCTTCTTTATTCGTCTGTATGTTCTGTAATGCATTTTTACTGAATGTGGTGGCTCAGTAATGGATCTTTTTCACCAAAAAATAAGGCATATTTTTGCAGCTCTTTCTTGTATAACAGATAAGGGCTCATGAGTTGCATATGGTTGGTTTCAAAGAGAGAAGAAAGCAAGTGTAACCCCTGGAAGTCGCACATATATGGTGTCCTATGGCAATAAATCAAGTGGCAATCTCAACCTGGGCTCTGACCAGGCCATGCCCCCAATGCATTTCACTCCCCCCCCCCCCCCAGAGCTTAGGGTCATGGCTTCGAAGAGAAACTGTCATCTTCTTATCCAGGGCAAAGTGCCTCCTGATAGCCCAGCAAGAGGTACACATCTGTCTACGTTGGCTCCTAATTTCAAGCATCCATCTTGGGTAAACTACAGTGTTGGATGGTATTGAAGCTTACCAAGGTAGTTGACGTCACCCCCTCCCCTCATTCGCCTCTCAGTACTCGGGCCCAATCTCTGTCACATGAGGGAGGTCACATGTTCCCCATACATGGAGGCCATGATCTGTTAGGATCAGTGAGTATACCTTGCAATACACACCAAACTGAGCATGTGCAGAGTGCCCACAAGGGTCTCTACTACCAGCAGATTGATTGGAGACTAAGGAAGAAGGGAAAGAACAGAGAAGACGGGATCAAACAGCCTTTTTACCGCAATGCAAAAGATTAACCCCTTAGGTTCCACAGTGGGTATAACGAGTATGCTTTACTGCGTTTACAGACTGATTTTTACTGTTGTGGGTTTAGTAACACTTTAATGCATCTGGCAAGTTGTGTACTGCTTTTATTGGCAAATTCAGGGTTCTCTGAGTGAGGTCTTTGTGTCGCATGTTGAACTTCTCCTGTTACACGCCAATCGAAAGAATCAACCGGCAACACCCTGGACACCTCCACCCATTCTGGGAAAAATCATTACCCCTAGCACCAAAGTCAAAAGTCTTGGAGACATCTTCGACACCTACATGACAATGGATGCACAAATAGGGTCAGTAGTCAGCGGATCCCATCATCTGCTGCGCCTACTATGCAGACTTATTCCATTTATTCCCAAAGAAGACATAGCAGTCGTGGTGGGAACAATTGTCAACTCCAGACTTGACTATGCAAATGCCCTTTACCTCGGACTCCCAAAGTACCAAATCACTTGCCTGCAGGTCGTTCAGAATACAGCCGCGCGTCTTGTGACTGGGAAAAAACCTTGGGAATCTATCTCCTCCTCACTGAGAAGCCTTCACTGGCTGCCAGTGAAGGACAGAATCACCTTCAAAGCACTTTGTCTGACGCATAAATGTATCTTGGGAAATGCTCCCAAATATCTATGCGAAAAACTAAAGGCTTACAACCCCAATCGCCCCCTGCGATCCTCCAACCAAAATCTACTCCAAATCCCCAAAACCAGATACAAGTCCAAAGGAGAAAGAAGATTTGCTGTCCAAGGCCCTCGACTTTGGAACACTTTACCAACCACCATTCGGTTGGAGGAGAACCACTTGGCCTTTAGGAGAAAGATCAAAACCCATCTCTTTTGAGGTCAAAGGAGAACTGGTCAAACAAGCGCCCAGAGGTGATTCAGTTCGCATGTGCAGCGCTATATAAGTTTTTCACTCACTCACTCATGCATATATAATTAGTCTAACAGGCATCAGATTTCAGTTCACTTATTTGTGAGAATTTGCGAAGTCTGAGCAGCTTGGGACCATTTATGTTGCTGTCCGAGAGTGTGCATGTCCTTCAGAAGGTCCGTTTTTGTGGGCAGTTCTGGCCTTTTTAAGGCACAAGCCATGTATGATGAATTCTCCTTGAAGAATACATTTTACTGTTTCCCATTGAAGGGGTAGAGGGGTCGGGTCCTCAAGGTGAAATCTCTAGCTGATTTTAACGTAAAGTTATTCATTTTCAAAGATCACACAACAAAGAGGACTGACAGCCGGCTACGACTTCACTGTCTGTGTTGTGAACTTTGAAAATTTCTCTAAAGTTCTTCTAGCTACAGAGATAAATGAGGGGTTTATAAGTGCCTTTACTGCTTGCTAAAGCAGCTTTTACTGCTTGGAACTAAACAATCTCAATCAACATTAACTTTTTTATTTTATTTTATTTTAGAAAAGATGGCAGTTTCTGCATCATTCATGTGTCAACACACAAGAAAATTAACCTTAGGTACAAAATGTTCCCAACAAAGTCTGATATCCATAGCTGTGATACAAGGCAGTGAAATTAAATGATAAAAGTGGAGTTCCACCCCAAAAAAATAGAAGAATATGTTTTACTTACCAGAAACTGCGGTTGCTGCCGTGTTTCCCCGAAAGTAAGACCTAGCGCTATTTTCCAGGAGGGCTGCAATATAAGCCCTACCCCGAAAATAAGCCCTAGTTTGAGGTGATTGTGCTTTTCGAGGAAACGCTGTATAATCCGGTGTGTGTCTAGCGTTGTCAGGTGCCTTTGATACAGAGCAGGGCACAGCTGATCTCCCCGCTGGTCTCCTCTTCTCCCGCCTGTCTGTGAATACCTTGTGGAGACAGGAGTATCCATGCTGCATACTGAACACAGTATGACATGTTGATTGCAGAGGCTCTGCACCGTACCTTCCGTGACCCGAAGCTCTGCCCCCTCCCCTGCAGAGCTTCGGGTCACGGAAGGTACGGTGCAGAGCCTCTGCAATCAACATGTCATACTGTGTTCAGTATGCAGCATGGATACTCCTGTCTCCACAAGGTATTCACAAAAAAAATTTCTTCACATGCTGGTGTGTTCTCTTCCCTGCTTCGAGCATTGCAAATGGAGGGGGGCCGGGGCCCCTCGCTGGTGGCTGGTAGAGGTGGAGGAGAGCTGAGGTGTTTGGCACTGTTGGATTGCAAGTGCACACACATTCTGCATTGTGTGCTACTGTAAAAGAGAGAATTTGGGTATTTTAAGTTTGCTTAAACTGGGGATTCCTCACAGGCAGGGAGAGAGAGAATATGTTAAGACCTACTCCAAAAATAAGCCCTACTGGGTCTTTTGTTGACAAAATTAATATAAGACCCGGGCTTATTTTCAGGGAAACACGGTATGCGGATGTTCCTAATCTGCCTCTTCTTAGTCCGCGGCTGGTCTTCATTCTTGCGTTTGTCTTCTGGGGAATGGTGCGCGCTGCCTTCTAGGAACTGTGTTTATCCCAGAGAGCAGCCACCCATTCATACAGCGCCGCGAGACTCCACTGCCCGGTTTTCCGTTAGTGAGCATGGCAGCGCCGGGAGCTGCAATGATCGAGGGATCGGCCTCAGGGGGCCGACATCGCAGGCGCCTAGGACAGGTAGGTGTCCTTATTAAAAGTCAGCAGCTACAGTGTTTTGTAGCTGCTGACTTTAAGAAAAAAAAAATAGTTGGACCGGACAAGGATAACAAATTTACTTATAGCCAACGTTGATTCCATTTCATACCAAAGAGGGAAAGGGGTATCATAAAGAGACCAAGAGTAACCCAATGGTCTATTAAAGTACCCTAGCTAGGCGCCCCAGCATAGGGCTGTCGCCAGAAGGACACACCTGGTGTTTTCCTACTGCGCAGAAGAAGACTATGCGCAGTAGGTTTTTGTGTACAGAGAAAGAAGACTAATGAGGGTGAGAAGAAAAAGCTAAAGAAAGGAAGGGGGTAGGGGGAGAAAAGGTGTGTGTATATATAAAAAAAGAGGGGGATAAAGAGGCGTGTTTTAGGGGGTGGGACAGATGATCACATCCCGGTTTTATAAATGGGATCATGGCGGTCTCACACGCATGCGCGGGAGTGACGTCATCACCAGTCACAGCGCCGGAGCGGCGATACCCGGAAGTCGCTCGGAGGGGACGTGGTGGCGGCGGAAGAGGGGAACGAGAAGTGCTTTGGGGGCTTTGATCTCAGGTAAGTCATTCATAATGAGATAGTATGCTATGCATACTAGCTCATTATGCCTTTCTCTTGCAGTTTTTTTTTTTTGGGTTTACTTCCTCTTTAAAGCGGTTGTATACCCTTTTTTTACACTTTGACCTACAGAGCATGCGCTCTGAGTTCGCCGGCTGAAAGGTCTGACAGACGCCGGACCTTGCCGGAAAGAAGTCTCACGCGCGCATACGCGGGAGTGACGACATCGCGGCTCCGGCCACTCACAGCGCCGGAGCCGCGATACCCGGAAAACACGCTGAGGGAAAATGTCCGCTCCCTCGGCGTGGACCGGGTGAGATACCGACGCCTTGTTCTAAGGTAGGTATTTCATATGGAACTAGTATGAGATGCATACTAGCTCATTATGCCTTTTGCCTTACAGGTTTAGAAAAATAAAAATAATTGGTTATACAAGCTGTACACTCACTACTTTACATTGTAGCAAAGTGTTGTCGCATGAAAAGATAGAATAAAATATTTACAAAAATGTGAGGGGTGTACTCACTTTTGTGAGATATACTGTATGTATGTGTGTATGTGTGTGTATATGTATATATGTATATATATAAACATTTGGGGGTTCTAAATAATTTTCTAGCAAAAAGAGATTTTACATGTGAGAAGTTTTAGGCCCGGTTGGCAAGTGACTAAAGGGCATCAATCATGAGAGGAACATATAGGGGGTTATTTACGAAGGGCAAATCCACTTTGCACTACAAGTGCAAACTAGGGGCCAGATTCTCAGAGACTTACGTCGGCGTATCGGTAGATACGCCGTCGTAAGTCCGAATCTGCACCGTCGTAAATTTAAGCGTATTCTGGAAACCAGATACTCTTAAATTAGGCTAAGATACGAGCAGAGCAAGTCTCCTACGCGTCGTATCTTAAGGTGCATATTTACGCTGGCCGCTAGGTGGCGCTTCGGCGTAGAATATGCAAATGACTAGATACGCCGATTCACGAACGTACGTGCGCCCGTCGCAATTAGTTACGCCGTTTATGTTAGAGATATACCGGCGTAAAGATAAAGCTGGTCTCTAGGTGGCGCATCCCATGCAAAGTATGGACGTCGGAACAAGCGTATCTTTTTACATTGTCTGCGTATATCGTACGCGAATAGAGCTGTGCGTAAATTACGTTCACATCACAGGCATTGAGCCGACGTATTTTTGGGCGGAAATACGTCGTGATACTGAGCATACGCGCGCATGCGCCGTTCGTTCGGCCATGCATCTACATGGGGTCAAGCCTCATTTAAATACAACACGCCCCCTACAGCCTACTTTAAATTACGCGCGCTTACGCCGGCCCATTTACGCTACGCCGCCGTAACTTAGGAGGCAAGTGCTTTGTGAATACAGCACTTGCCTCTCTAAGTTGTGGCGGCGTAGCGTAAATACGGTACGCTACGCCCGCGCAACGTAGATCGGCCGTACCTGAATCTAGGCCTAGGAGTGCAAAGTGCACTAGAAATTGCACTGAAAGTGCACTTGGAAGTGCAGTCACTGTAAGTCTAAGGGGTAGATCTGAAATGAGGGGAAGCTCTGCTGATTTTATTTATCCAATCATGTGCAAGCTAAAATGCTGTTTTTTTATTTTCCTTGCATGTCCCCCTCGGATCTACAGCGACTGCACTTCCAAGTGTACTTTCAGTGCAATTTCAAGTGCACTTTGCACTTGTAGTTTGCACTTGTAGTTTGCACTTGTAGTTTGCACTTGTAGTGCAAAGTGGATTTGCCTTTCATAAATAACCCCCATAGACTTCTCTTGCTAGTTTCCTCACCATCCTACTGATCCACCGTCTTCAATACTTTGAGTCATTGAGCCTAAACAGGAGGGCGGCCCGTGAAATCCGAACTTCCAGTTTGCACACTTAGCTCCAGTAACTTTGTGTAGTTCAGTATTAAAACTTTCTTGTATGTGTGCTTCTTTTTCTTAATCTTCTTATCTGAGTACATTGTTATGTTGTGTATTTGCCTGAAGGATCATATTACAGAATTGGCAGGGGGGGGGGGGGGGCAAATGAGCGACTTCAAGCACTCGTTGTCAAATCTGTTGACTTGTGTTTGTACACCAACATTCAATAATCTCAAACATTTAAAGTCGGCTCGTTGTAATTGGTTTCAGCCTTTGTGCAAAAAGCATCTCCTTGATCGCCTGATTTTAATTTGACAGAGGCATCTCGTTTAAATGCTGGAATTAAAACTGCTTCTCTTTATTACAGCGCTAGCCGGGAACTGTTTAATGTAAACATCCACGTATAAGTGGAGCAAAATTGTGTATTTAAGAGGTGAACAAAGTGCATTAGAAAAAAAGAAAAAAGGCAATTTATGACCAAATAAAAATGTTATTGCCCAAGGTGTTCCCATATGCAAGATACCTTTTGTAATATAGATTAAAGTATTACTGGGCTATGGTGAATTTGGTTTCCTTATTGCAGCTGTGAACAAACCCACTTTTATATCTCCTGTGCAGGGCCGCCATCAGGGGATGGCAACCCCTCCTTTTTTTGTTCGTCAGCACCCAAAGCCCCCCGACCTTTAAGGGGCCCGGATGGCACCTCCCTTTTTTTTTCCATCAGCACCCAAAGCCCCCCCCGACCTCTAAAGGGCTCGGTGGTCCCCAGGGGCCCAGGATAGCATCCCCCACCTTTTTTTGTTCGTCAGCACCCAAAGCCCCCCCCCCCCGACCTCTAAGAGGCCCGGATGGCATCCCCCCCCCTTTTTTTTGTTCATCAGCACCCAAAGCCCCCCCCCCCCGACCTCTATGGTCGATCACTATGCCCGAACAATATATACATATTTTTTAGGGCTGTGCAAATTAACTTTTTTAATTAATCGATTAATCCTTAATTTTTTTTGATCGATCAAAATCTTTTTGATCGATTAAAATTCTTTTGATTAGTACTCACCTCTCCGCTGGCTTCTGGGCCTTCAGGGAGTTCCGTCGGAGATCCGGTGACGTCACGGACACCGGCGGGGGTTGCCGTGTCCATCTGAAGGGCTCCTTTGCTGTGCCTTCATATTTGCATGCCGGCGGGACTTTACTATCTGCCACACGCAAGGGCTGTTACACTTCCCTCTATCAACCTGGGATTCTACAACCTGGGACAACTGGGAGTTGTGATCGTTCCCTTCATGGGACATCTACATGCCGACGGACTGATGTTAACCTCTCCTCATCTGGATTCAGCAGTGGAATCGTTTTACACATTTTTATACCAGTATCATACTTAGCTACATGTTTTTATGACTGCTTTTGGTACTGTTTGGTATTACTGTATGTGCGTTATAATTAATCGAAATTATTCAATTAATCGATTAAAAAAAAAAAAAACGTTTAATCGAACAGAAAAATTTTGATCAGTAACAGCCCTAATATTTTTAAATGCATATCACATTTTACTACAATACACTTCCTTCCAATCATGTATAATGTGATTTATACCACTGCCATATATAAAGCGCAAAAATCTATAAAAGGAAAAAATAAATATAGAATTAGATGTGTATGATTAATCTCTGTGCTATAAGGCGCTTCCACCTTAAAGCGGGTGTGAAGGCAAAGAGAATAAAAATACTAGGTTTGCTCCGATACTGGTATTTGCATGAGTATTGGTACTTGCGAAAATGCTCCGATACTGGAAGGGACGCCAGCTTGGGAGCGGAACGCAGCCTCTTCCCCTCCAGTCGGCTGTCTCTTCTGGCGGGTGCCATCCCCACCGCCTCCTCCCCTCTGACAGGCTGTGATCTCTGGCCAGTGCAATCCCTGCTGCCTTCTTCCCTCCGTTGGGCTGTCTTCTCTGGCGGGTGCTATCCCTGCCTCTTGCCAGCTGTCAACTCTGGCGGGTGCCATCCCCACCTCTCCTCCAGCAGGCTGTCTTCTCTGGTGGGTGCCATCCCCACATCCAGCCGCCCCTATGGCCAGCTGTCACTTCTACCTGTTGCCTCCTCCTTCCCTCCACCACCAGCTGTCACCTCTGCCCCCATGTCTCCCAATGACCCTCCCAGCGATCAGTCTTTTCCATTCCAACTTTCCCACCCCACAATCCCTATTTCAGCCCAGCCTCACTTAACTCCATAACAACCCCCTCACTTTCAAAACCACCACTGTACCTACTCTTCTTAGTCGATTGGTATCGGTCATTGGTTTCAGCGAGCACTTGAAAAAAAGTATTGGTACTCAACGTTTAAAAACGGTGCATCCCTAAAAAAAAAAAGTCTATACTTACCTGCACAGAGCGGCAGTGAACCCCCTCTTCTCAGGTCTTGTGCCAGCACTCCTGGCTCCTCCTCTCTGTCCAGTGCCCCCCATAGGAAGCCACTGCTTGAGCCCCGCTGCTGCCTCCACAGGCTGCGAGCCATGAAAACGGAGCGATCGGTGATGTTCGGTTGCTCAGTTCTCAGTGTAGAGGTGCTGGGGGACAGATGCAGCATTGGACCCATGCTGCATCCACCTAGGTAAGTATGATGGAGGAAAAAATATAAAACCTTTACTTACCGTATTTATCGGGGTGTTGCGTGCTCCGGCGTATAGCGCGCAACCCTAAGGTGGACCCGCATTCCTGTAAAAAAAAGATTTTAGTACTTAGTTTTGGTGTCTTGCGCGGCGTCCATCGTCGGGTCCGGCGTCCGTCTGCGGCTTCGGTGGTGTCGTCCTCGTCGGGACCGGCGTCCTTCTGCGGTGTCCTCCCCGCTTCCCGCGCTGAGTTTGAAATACTGCGCCGGCATATACCGAGCGCAGTACACTCGTGTATAGTCGGGCAGGCTCGGCTCCTCTCGCGGTCGCGTCCTGTACGTCCAGGACGTGACTGCGAGAGAACCCGAGCCTGCCCGACTATACACGAGTGTACTGCGCTCGGTATATGCCGGGCCAGTAGTTCAAACTCGGCGCGGGTATCGGCGTATATCGCGCACCCACGATTTTACCCTGAATTTCAGGGCAAAAAAGTGCGCGGTATACGCCGATAAATACGGTATATTTTTAAAGACAAAAGGCAGGCAGATGAGTCTTTATTGTGGATGTGTATTTTATTGGTACAAAAAATCAATTCAGGTCACTTCTAGTATTCACTTTTTAGGCCAATTATTATGAACACAATGTTCTGAGGCAGGACACAATGATCTAAAACGGTATATAGGTAACGGTTTAAAACAAGGATTTAGACTTCTTGCAGCTGCAATACGCAAATACGGCTCATGTGTAAGGTAAGGTCTACAGGATTGGATATATCAGTTTGTAAATGGATAGAAAACTGGCTGAAAGACAGAATTCAGAGAGTCGTGGTTAATGATTCTTACTCTGAATGGTCCAATGTTATGAGTGGTGTACCCCAAGGTTCAGTGCTGGGACCCTTACTTTTCAATATATTTATAAATGATATTGGGTCTGAGATCAAAAGTAACATTTCTGTCTTTGCAGATGACACCAAGCTATGCAGTGGAATAACGTCCTTGCAGGATGTCTCCAATTTACAAGCCGACCTCAATGCTCTGTCTGATTGGGCGACTGAGTGGCAGATGAGGTTTAATGTAGATAAATGTAAAGTTATGCACTTGGGGGCTAAGAATATGCATGCCTCATACATACTAGGGGGAGTACAACTGGGGGGGTCTGTAGTGGAGAAGGATCTGGGGGTTTTAGTTGATCATAAGCTCAATAATGGCATGCAATGCCAAGCTGCGGTTTCTAAAGCGAGCAAAGTCCTTTCTTGTATTAAGAGAGGTATGGACTCCAGAGACAGAGATATAATTTTGCCCCTGTACAAATCATTAGTAAGACCTCATCTGGAATATGCAGTTCAGTTTTGGGCACCAGTTCTCAAAAAGGATATAGGAGAACTGGAGAAAGTGCAGAGAAGAGCAACCAAACTGATAAGAGGCATGGAGGAGCTCAGCTATGAGGAAAGATTAGAGGAACTAAATTTATTCACTCTTGAGAAGAGGAGAATAAGGGGGGATATGATCAACATGTACAAATATATAAGAGGTCCATACAGTGAACTTGGTGTTGAGTTATTCACTTTACGGTCATCACTGAGGACAAGGGGGCACTCTTTACGTCTAGAGGAAAAGAGATTTCACCTCCAAATACGGAGAGGTTTTTTCACAGTAAGAGCTGTGAAAATGTGGAACAGACTCCCTCCAGAGGTGGTTCTGGCCAGCTCAGTAGATTGCTTTAAGAAAGGTCTGGATTCTTTCCTAAATGTACAGAATATAACTGAGTACTAAGATTTGTAGGTAAAGTTGATCCAGGGTAAATCCGATTGCCTCTCGGGGGATCAGGAAGGAATTTTTTCCCCTGCTGTAGCAAATTGGATCATGCTCCGCTGGGGTTTTTTGCCTTCCTCTGGATCAACTGTGGGTATGGAGTTGGGTGTATAGGATTTTACTGTGTTTTTTTATTTTGTTTTTTGTGGTTGAACTGGATGGACTTGTGTCTTTTTTCAACCAGACTAACTATGTAACTATGTAAAATGTTCCAAAATGTGACGGGTTTATTCACACTACCCAAGGTATAAAAATAAGTGCAATGTCCATGTTTTTAAATTTTTTTTTTTTGCAAGTGCGATGTAGCAGAGCCTTGTAGACATGGCCCAGATTCTCGTAGATGGGCGTAAAACTGCGGCGGCGTAACGTATGTCATTTACGTTACGCCGCCGCAAGTTTTACAGGCAAGTGCTTTATTCACAAAGCACTTGCCTGTAAAGTTGCAGCGGCGTAGCGTAAATCACCCGGCGCAAGCCCGCCTAATTCAAATTAGGCGGGTAGGGGGCGTATAGCATTTAAATTAAGCGCGTTCCCGCGCCGAACGTAATGCGCATGCGCCGTCCCTAAAATTTCCCGACGTGCATTGCGCTAAATGACGTCGCAAGGACGTCATTGGTTTCGATGTGAACGTAAATGGCGTCCAGCCCCATTCACGGACGACTTGGGCAAACGACGTACATTTTTAAATTTCGACGCGGGAACGACGGCCATACTTAACATTGGTTGCCCCTCATATAGCAGGGGCAACTTTACGCGTCGCAAATCTAACGTAAACGTCGTAACTTCACTGCGTCGACCGCGCGTACGTTCGGGAATTCGCGTATTTTGCTAATTTGCATACTCGACGGGGAAAGCGACGGAGGCGACACCTGGCGGCAAAAAAAAAAAATTGCATTTAAGATCCGACAGCGTAAGAGCCTTACACCTGTCGGATCTAATGGATATCTATGCGTAACTGATTCTAAGAATCAGTCGCATAGATACGACGGCCCAGATTAGGACTTACAACGGCATACATTGCGTTGCGCCGTCGTAAGCCCTTTGAGAATCTGGGCCCCTCTGTTTATAAGTGCATACCTTGCAGAGGAGGGGTAGGCTTAGGACAGAAGCTGGTGGCAATGAAATGTGTTGCCATGCCCTCTTATCCACCCCTGACGTGTGACAATATCTCTAGATCTGCTATACACATTGGGGATCCCAGCTCCTCCCAGTGGGGATATTCCTATACTGATCACAAGGGAAGACAGCAGTGTCAGTCAGTATTAATTTTGACAGAAATTTTCGATTTAGTTTGCGCAAAGTAATCAATATACGCTTATTGCGATAGTTTTTTTTTTTTTTTTACCAAAAATGTCGTTTTTTGCATTTTTCTTTTGCATATTTATTATAGCAAAAAGTAAAACATATATATATATTTTTTTTAATTGTCGGTCTTTTGAGATGAGCAAATACAACCAAAAGAAAGCTCTATTTGTGGGGGAAAAAAGGACGTCAATTTTGTTTGGGTACAACATCGCACGACCGCGCAGTTGTCAGTTAAAGCGAGACCGTGCCGTATCATGGCCTGGTCATTGAGGGGCCAAATCCGTCTGCGGCTGAAGTGGTTAAGTATCAAGTAAAAAAAAAAAAGAAGAAAATACTTTTTTTTTTTTTTCTTTTAGCAGAAAAATTACATATTCCTTTGCAGTGTTAATTTTGATGTAAAATTTCAATTTAGTTTTAGTCTGAAGTCTTTTGACTAAAATGCCATTTTAGTTTTAGTCGTAATTTAGTCCTCTTAATTGTTTGTCGTATTTTAGTCGACGAAAAATAGTATTAATTTAGACGAAAATATTTGAGTAGATAAAATTAAAGCGGAGTTCCGGCCACAATTTCACTTTTTATATATAAATACCCCTGTAATACACAAGCTTAATGTATTCTAGTAAAGTTAGTCTGTAAACTAAGGTCCGTTTTGTTAGGTTGTTACAGCATTTAGACACTTTATAAAATAGAAATTGACTGGGGCCATCTTAAGTGTGGGCATCATGAAGCCAGACTGTATGACTTCCTGGATTTCAGCCTTGCAGATCTGGCACATGCTCAGTGCTGCACAAGCAGTGTAATAGGTTTCAGATCAGGTTTCAGCACCTGTACTGTCCAAGTCACATGATTCTTCGAGACTGGGGAGTGCACAGACTCCTGGAAAGTTGCACCCACTACATTCCCAGGAGTCTGTGCGGTGTAGGTTAGGAAGCTTAAGCACCTAGGTGCAGGAAGTGGGAAGATTAACTATTCTGCCTAGCAACAACACTTTGAAGGCATCTAAAAAAAAAAAAAATTCTTAAAGGACTAATGACATTTTTTTAAAACTACTGATGTAATGTTATATTTATGGGTGGAACTCCACTTTAACACTGTGGCCTGGAGATTCCACATTACATGCACTTTTGCCTGTGTCCTAGTCTTTTGTAATGTGTGAATGTTGCACTTAGACTGCGCCCTCTGGAACATGTTTTATCTGATTATTCAGACTACCCAGTGAGCTCTGACTTGACTTGAAATGCCCCCTGTCGAGAAATGCCCACCCGGTACTGCGCATGCGCATCGCTTGCGTATTACGGAACCGCCGAAAGCCTCCGAACATCGGAATTTACAATCAGCTGTAGAGGGCGCCTGCGCATAAATAGCCGACATTGTGCCACACGCTCCCGATGCTCATGCAAGTCTGCAAGGGGTTGATTTCTTCATGATGGGCGCGTGTGAGGGGCAGATGCCTACAGAAGAGGGCGTATTTTGTAATGATGGGCAGTGCTGTTAAGATGGGGGCGGGATTTTTCACGAAACTCAAACACATCTCCTAAACAAATATATCTCTGCTATTCTTACTACACTTGTTTGCGGGGGTGTTTAGCCAACTGAAGGGCGGGTTTGTTAATGTTGATGGGCGGGTTTGCAGGGCCTATTTAGCCAGCTAACACAAGCAACAGCACTGCCCATCATTACAAAATACTCCCCCTTCTGTAGGCACACGCGCCCATCATGAAGAAATCTGCCCCTTGCAGACTTACACAAGCATCGGGAGCGTGCGACACATTGTCGGCTATTGTGCGCAAGCGCCGTCTACAGCTGATCGTAAATTCCGATGTCCGGCGGCTCCGTACTGCGCATGCGCAGTTCCGAGCGGGCATTTCTCGACACGGGCATTTCTCTACAGGACACCAGGAAAGGACAGAGAGCTTGTCCTAAAGCCTCATACACACGATCGGATTATCCGACGGGAATTGTGTGATGACAAGGCTGTTGACGGAAATTCGACCATTTTGTACACTCCAGCAGACAATTAGTGTCGGATTTTCTGCAGACAAATGTTTTTTAGCTTGCTTTAAAATTGTCTGCCAACAGTTGTGTGTTGTCGGATTGTCCGATCGTGTGTGCACAAGTCCATCGGACAAAAATCCAAAGTACAAACTCGCATGCTCAGAAGCAGTGCTCACCATAACACAACATTAGCAGAAGTTGCCCAAAGGGTGGTGCTAAAAAGATGAAAAACCACGTAGTTTCGTGTTTGTTGGCCGACAATTCTTTGCCGTTTTGTATGCAATTCAAGTTCCTGGCCAATGCCCTTCGGACAAAAGGCCTGCGCTTTGTCCAATGAAAATCCGATCGTGTGTACCAGGCTTTACTCCAAGCTACAGCAGTATCAAAGGAGAAGACCCCTAGGAGGAGACCCAAAGAAAAAGACCCATAAGCCGCACATCATGAAGCAGACCCATGTGCAAGAAGTGAGATGATTGGCAACCTCACCCCGGGTTCCTGCCAGGCCACCACACCCAACGCGTTTCGGAGGGAAGCACGTTTGAAGCGAGTCGGGGCGAGTTGGGGCTGAAGTTGCCATTCATCTCACATCATGCACATGGTTCTGGTTCATGATGTGCATCTTATGGATCTTTTTTCTTTGACATTGCAGGAGAAATATAGAATTGTAGTAACATGATGGAGCACAGCGAATATAGACCTGAGGTGCACCTAAATATTTACGCCAGCAAGGGTTCTCTCTGCATATCTAGGGAATTTTTTTCGCACATTTTCCCACTAAAACACATAGGGCTAGATTCAGATAGCTGGCCGTAAGTTTGTGCAGACGTAGCGTATCTCAGATACGCTACGCCACCGTAACTTAGTGAGGCTGGGGCTGGATTCACAAAGAACCTGCGCCCCAATTGACGGTGGCGTAGCGTAAATCTGCCGGCGTAAGCGCGCCGAATTCAAATTGAGAAGAGGTGGGCGTGTTTTATGTAAATAAAACATGACCCCACGTAAATGACGTCTCTAACGAACGGCGCATGCGCCGTCCGTGAACGTATCCCAGTGCTCCTAATCACGTCGCAAATAGTCAATGCTTTCGACGTGAACTTAATTTACGCAAATCCCTATTCGCAAATGACTTACGCAAACAACGTAAACTACGCAAAATTCGACGCTGTCCCGACGTCCATACTTAACATTGGTTACTCCTCATTGGACGCGAGTTTCACAACTCGCATTCGGCGCTCTATAAGTATTTATTCCAATCCAATCCAATATAGCAGGAGTAACCTTACGCCATAAAAAAGCCTTACGTAAACGACATAAAAAAATCCACCGGGCGCATGTACGTTTCTGAATTGGCGTATCTAGCTCATTTGCATATTCTACGCCGAAATCAACGGAAGCGCCACCTAGCGGCTAGCATAAATATGCACCCTAAGATACGACGGCGTAGGAGACTTACGCCGATCGTATCTTAGCCTAATTTTAAGCGTATCTGGTTATCAGAATACGCTTAAATTTACGACGGCGTAGATTCAGAGTTACGACGACGTATCTACTGATACGCCGGCGTAACTCTCTCTGAATCTAGCCCATGCAGTATTGAATTTTTTTTTTTCCTTTTTGAAATTTCTGACCGGTTCTCTTGTGTTTCCACGCCGTTCACTGATTCAGAAATGATTTGGTTTGCTGTGCAGCCGACCGAGGGCACCACCACCAACGACCAAATATGGCCCCCATGGCACTGTGTAATCAGCCACTATTTAAAACTCGCTCAGAACCAAAAACGTTCTCCCTTCCCATGACAGAGGCCCTGCTGGGCGTAATTCCTGATTTTTTATTTATTTTTTTGGTTGCTGCAGCTCCTTTCCCCGTCTATAAAAGGCCTGTTTTCTGTGCCTTATCTGCATGCTGCCCGTTCCTGCCGCTCTGCACACAATCGCCTCCTGATCCTCACAGCTTCTACCTGACTTATCTTAATGTGATCGGCTCTTTAGATATATTTTACATCAGGTTAGTTCTCAGAAGACCCAACCCCTCTGCTTGTGCTATGTGCAGTGTGTTTATTTTGTCATAAATGGGATCGTTTTTATATTTGAGGAACATTAGGTAGACATGGGAAAGTCATTTACATTAAAGCGGAGTTCCGGCCACAATTTCACTTTTTAAATATAAATACCCCTGTAATACACAAGCTTAATGTATTCTAGTAAAGTTAGTCTGTAAACTAAGGTCCGTTATGTTAGGTTGTTACAGCATTTAGACACTTTATAAAATAGAAATTGACTGGGGCCATCTTAAGTGTGGGCATCATGAAGCCAGACTGTATGACTTCCTGGATTTCAGCCTTGCAGATCTCGCACATGCTCAGTGCTGCACAAGCAGTGTCAGATCAGGTTTCAGCACCTGTGCTGTCCAAGTCACATGATTCTTTGAGACTGGGGAGTGCACAGACTCCTGGAAAGTTACACCCACTACATTCCCAGGAGTCTGTGCGGTGTAGGTTAGGAAGCATTAAGCACCTAGGTGCAGGAAGTGGGAAGATTAACTATTCTGCCTAGCAACAACACTTTGAAGGCATCTAAAAAAAAAAAAAAAAAATCATAAAGGACTAATGATTTTTTTTTTTAAAAATACTGATGTAATGTTATATTTATGGGTGGAACTCCACTTTAACCCCTTCAGTACCGGGCACTTTCCCCCTTCCTGCCCAGGCCAATTTTCAGCTTTCAGCGCTGTCACTTTTTAAATGACAATTGCGCGGTCATGCAACACTGCACCCAAACAATTTTTATCATTTTGTTCCCACAAATAGAGCTTTCTTTTGGTGGGATTTTTATTTTTTGCCAAACAAATAAAAAAAATACTGAACATTTTGAAAAAAATAAATACGTTTTTCTTTGTTTCTGGTATATAATTTTGTAAATAAGTAATTTTCTCTCCTTCACTGACGGGCACTGATGGGCACTAATTTGCAGCACTCATAGGGGGCACTGATAGGCGACACTGATGGCCACTGAAAGGCAGCACTGGTGGGCACTCATAGGTGGCACTGAAAGGCAGCACTGATGGGCACTTATGATGGGCACTGATAGGCGACACTGATGGCCACTGAAAGGCAGCACTGGTGGGCACTCATAGGTGGCACTGAAAGACAGCACTGATGGGCACTTATGATGGGCACTCATAGGTGGCACTGATAGGCGACACTGATGGCCACTGAAAGGCAGCACTGATGGGCACTTATGGGTGGCACTGATGGACACTGATATGAAAATTGAGGGAAAGATGGATAGCCGCACTCCAAAGACCGTTAAGGTTGTCTTTATTAAACAAACAGCAAATACATCACAGGGTTACAGCAATGGGAACAACCGACGCATTTCGCCCTGGGTTAGTGCTTATTCATAAGCCATGAGTGCGGCTATCCATCTTTCCCTCAATTTTCATGCTTGCCTAGTGCACTGCCAGCACCCTCGGTATCTTGAGCCAGCCTGTGATTGCATAGTAGACCCACCTGGAGCAGTGATTTATTTTCTTCGATGGACACTGATAGATGGCACCTAAGGGCATCACTGTAAAGGAGGCACTGGCGGGCATTACAGATGGACACTGTGTGGCATCTGTGGGCACTGATTGGCACAACTTTTGGGCACAGAATGGCATCCCTGGTAGCCATGGGTGGCATACCTGGTGGTCATCAGTGGTGGCTGTCCCTGGTGGTCCTGGGTGGGCATCCTTGGGCGGGCTGCGCTTATAATCAGTGCAGACCCCCCCTGTCGGGAGAGAAGCCAATCGGCTCTCCTCTACTCACGTCTGTCAGACATGAGTGAGGAAAAGCCGATACACGGCTCTTCCTGTTTACATTGTGATCAGCTGTGATTGGACACGGCTGATCACATGGTAAAGAGTCTTCGTCAGAGTCTCGATCGCAGTTGCGGTGTGTCAGACTGAGTGCCCCTGCTGTTATCCTGAAAGACATCATATGACGTCCAGTCAGGATAACCGAACCACCACCCGGCCGTCATCTTGCTATAGTCCGGGTGAGAAGTGGTTAACACTGGCAAAAGTGTGACCATTCCTTCGAAGGCCATGAATGGCAACCCACCTGTATTCCTCTTGTGATCGATATTAAACACTACGTGCTCTCGCGCAGGAGAGCCGACATTATACTATGTGCTCTCGCGCAGGAGAGCCGACATTATACCGCGTGCTCTCGCGCAGGAGAGCCGACATTATACTACGTGCTCTCGCGCAGGAGAGCCGACATTATACTACGTGCTCTCGCGCAGGAGAGCCGACATTATACTACGTGCTCTCGTGCAGGAGAGCCGACATTATACTATGTGCTCTCGCGCAGGAGAGCCGACATTATACTACGTGCTCTCGCGCAGGAGAGCCGACATTATACTACGTGCTCTCGCGCAGGAGAGCCGACATTATACTACGTGCTCTCGCGCAGGAGAGCCGACCTGCCACCGTAGAACTGCGGCGGCTGGTCGTTATGTAGTTAATACTGCTTTTAATGTAATGGAAAACTGTGGTGAAGAGGGCAGGACACCCCCACCCCGGTGCATACCCGCGCGCAGTTCATAGAATACAGAAGGGGGAGACCGCATGTTTTCTCTCTACACCTTTTATAGTTTGCCAACCTTAAACTTTAATTGGGCCAAGTTTCTTGCTGTAATTATAGGCCCTGCGCTTTAAAAGAAAACTTCCTTTTAATCAATTCTTCTTCCTTTTTCATACATTCATTTTGGCACACTTCATTACCTCCCTCCTAAGATTTGTGGGGGGGGGGGGGCTGCTCCAGCACTCGCAAAACGACAAATGGGCTTTTAACAGATGCCTGGTGCTTTGTACGATCCTGACGGCGCGTTTAAAATAAAAATATGTTTATGACAAGCTGGCGTTTTGGTTCTGCCACACAGAAGATTTCTCTTTGCTTGGAATAAGAGCCCGCTCTCAAAGTCTTATTATTTCTGAGAGCTCCGGCGATGAATATTAATCTACCGTGGATGTTTGTTCTGAGCTCAGGGCTTGCAGCAATATATGGAGCTTTCTCACCCGCCGCCGCCGCGGTGGTGGTGACACCAGGCTGGATGTAGAAGGAGAAATGCCCTCCTCGCCTGATTTCTCACCAAGGCTGCAGCAATTACAGCTTTTTTTTTTTTTATATTGGCCGCTCTCCTGCCAGACCCTCCGCAGAGAATGGTCTCAGTGGTTTTCATTGTAGGTGACACTCCTGCGATCGCTCTGCTTTTGTGCGACTAACGGGCGCGCGCCGCTGATCGATCCACGCTGTAGGTTTATTTCCCACTCCGGTAATTAGAAGATACAGCACACTATGTGACACTGAGCTCCGGTTCACAACGTTAATTCTGAATTGCTAGTCGGGTAGAAAATTGTCAGCAGCAAAATTACAGAGCTTTCCACCTGTGGGGCGCTGGTGGCGATAATTGGAATTATTTCCTTCTTTAGATATAAAAAAGAAGTTCTCTTTATTTTTCATGTGGTGTGGACAATACAGATATTGGAATAAATTTGCCATAGTTACAGAGATTAAAATGAACACTGCAGCTGCATGCTTTTTAAAGCCCATTTGAAGTCCTAGAAATAGATACTCGGCGACGCAGACATTGTACTGACAACTCTCCTTATAGCAGTGTGTCTAGATCGCAGCGTAATCTAACGCACCTGGTAAAAAATATTCCCTGTACTAAGCTGTGTAAGGGTGAGTGCCATTAGGGCAGGGGTTGACAAATTTGCTTGGAATCTAGGAGCCAGCTAAAAAAGTTGGGAGCCAGAAAACGACGTCCCGACGAGGTTGCGCGCAGAAGCGAACACATACGTGAGCAGCGCCCGCATATGTAAACGGTGTTCAAACCACAAATGTGAGGTATTGCCGCGATTGGTAGAGCGAGAGCAATAATTCTAGCCCTAGACCCCCTCTGTAACATAAAACATGCAACCTGTAGAATTTTTTAAACGTCGCCTATGGAGATTTTAAAGGGTAAAAGTTTGTCGCCATTCCACGAGCGGATGTAATTTTGAAGCGTGACATGTTGGGTATCAATTTACTCGGTGTAACATTATCTTTCATAATATTAAAAAAAATGGGGATAACTTTACTGTTGTCTTATTTTTTAATTAAAAAAAGTGTAATTTTTTCCCAAAAAAGTGCGCTTGTAAGACCGCTGCGCAAATACGGCGTGACAAAGTATTGCAACGATCGCCATTTTATTCTCTAGGGTGTTAGGATAAAAAATATATATAATGTTTGGGGGTTCTAATTAGAGGGAAGAAGATGGCAGTGAAAAATAGTGAAAAATTACATTAGAATTGCTGTTGTAACTTGTAATGCTTAACTTGTAATACCAACGGCCACCACCAGATGGCTCCAGCTTACACATCTGGTGGTAATAACTTGTAATACCAACGGCTCACCACCAGATGGCGCCAGCTCACAAAAAAATATATTTATATTTTTTTTGCCCCCTCCAAGCCAAGTTGCCAGGACCCTATTTCTAGTCGCCCTGGCGACCGGGATTTGTCGAGCCCTGCATTAGGTGTGTGGCCACTACTCACCTCTGCCAGCACAGAACACCGGAGTCAGATGCCAGGAAATGCACATTTCCACTAAGAAGTATGTGAAGGTATTTTCAAAGGAAAATTTACTTTTATCCACTTTCTGCCCAGGCCAATTTTACATTTTTCTCCTACATGTAAAAGTCATAATTTTGTTGCTAGGAAGTGGCCCCCAAATATATATACCGTATATACTCGAGTATAAACCGAGTTTTTCAGCACTTTTTTTGTGTGCTGAAAATGCCCCCCTCGGCTTATACTTGAGACACCTTTTTGCGCCTGATCTATCGGACTTTGGGTAGATGGTGCCGGTCGATGTAACTTGGCACACATTTAGCCCCACTCTTCCTCTACAAGTGTGAAAAGTTTGTTGTCCGGGGGACCTATGGCCGGGGAGCACCTATTTTTCAAAACCGGGCACCCCTTCCATAGACTCCCATGTTAAACGTCAGTCTAGTCATGGGCACAGTGAGGCGAAGTGAGGCATGCAGATGGAGACCCTAGGCTTATACTCGAGTCAATACGTTTTCTCAGTTTTTTGTGGTAAAATTAGGTGCCTCGGCTTATATTCGGGTCGGCTTATTCTCATGTATATACGGTATATAAAATCTATCTCACAAAAGTGAGTACACCCCTCATATTTTTGTAAATATTTTATTCTATCTTTTCATGTGACAACACTGAAGAAATGACACTTTGCTACAATGTAAAGTAGTGAGTGTACAGCTTGTATAACAGTGTACATTTGCTATCCCCCTCAAAATAATTAATCGCACCCTTAAAGTGGTTGTAAACCCACTTTTTTCACTTTTACCTACAGGTAAGCCTATAATAAGGCTTACCTGTAGGTATACAGAATATCTCCTAAACCTGTACGGTTTAGGAGATATTCCCCTCGCAATGTGCCACTGATTGCAGCGGCGCATGCGCAGGGGGGAATCCACGGCGAAAGGACCGGCAGATGCCGGACCTTTCCGAATTTAAATCTCCCGCGTGCACGCGCAGGAGTGACGTCATCGCCGCTCCAGCCAATCACAGCGCTGGAGCGGCGATACCCGGAAGACACGCCGGAGCAAGATGACATCTCGCTCGGCGTGGACCAGGTAAGTGTTCTTCACCTCGTTCCGAGGTAAGTATTTCATAATCAGCCAGTATACGGTGCAAAAGAAACGATCGTGTGTGGGCTTCAGAGCAGTTTTCGGGTTCTGAAAAACTGCCAATTTTTTTTTCGAACATGCTCTATTTTTTTCACAACGTTATCATTTTTCGGGTGTAATTCTTATTTATTTTTTATTTTATTTTTAATTCTGCACTGACTGTCTTTGAAATTGCCCCAGCCCCTGTTCAAATCCAATTTGGGGACAAAACCGAAGACAGACTTGTTCTGGGGACAGTGGGCCAGATCCACAAAAACCCGCCGTAACTTAACTTTTGCCATTTAAGTTACACCGCCGCAAAATCTCTACCTAAGTGCCCGATCCACAAAGCACTTACCTAGAAATTTTGAGCGGTATAACTTAAATCCGTCCGGCGCAAGGCGTTCCTAATCTAATGGGGCGAGTCCCATTTAAATTAGGCGCGCTCCCGCACCGGACGTACTACGCATGCTCCCAACGCGATTTTCCCGACGTGCATTGCGCGAAATTACGTTACGCAGAGTTTTGTGAATCGCGCCGGGTAAAAAAAGTTGCGGCGGGAAAAAAAAAAATTTAAAAAAAATTTGACAGCGTCGCGGGAAAGAAGGGTCTACTTTTACATGGTGTACTAACTTTACACCTTGTAAAAGTAGCCCTAATTTTGCGTTTGCAAACTAACAACTTACGGAGACTTCACGAAGGGAAACCGCTTTGTGGATCTCCGTAAGTGCTAATTTGCATACCCGACGCGGCATTTCGACGAGAAATGCCCCCAGCGGCGGCCGAGGTACTGCATCCTAAGATCTGACACTGTAAGTCCCTTACACATGTCGGATCTTCTCCCTATCTATGAGAAACTGATTCTGTGGATCAGTTCCATAGATAGAAACAGGGATACGACGGCGTATCAGTGGATACGACGGCGTATCAGTAGATACGACGGCGTATCCCTTTTGTGGATCTGGCCCAGTGTCTTCAATCTGGGGACTGTCCCCGGAATCCGGGGATGTCTGGTCGCCCTAACCTGGCAGTGATCACTGTAGCAGCGCCGACTATGACAGTAATTTGCTATGGTATCAAGACCATACTTGAAGTTCATCTTTAAAGCTACTCACTCTGAAAAGGTTTCCGCTATTATAATTCATCTATCGCCTTGTCTTAGCTCCACATTCTTGACATTTCTGTATCTCTCTTCTCTTGTATGAAATGCAGCCCCGTCAGCTCAGTGTCTCTATTGTGCTGCAATCTAAGTTTTTTTTCATTGCCCACTCAATCTTTTTTTTTGGGGATCCTGATGTGTAATTCCCATATTAGGCCCTTTGTATCCTTCTGGCATTACTTAAATCCTCCTCTAGCCCTATAGATCCATCTTATTAAACTGAAGATGGTGAGCAATGTCCCGGGATTCTCTAGAAGGATCATTATCTTTACAGCCCATCAGGATGGTTCTAGGGGGAGAGCAATAAGCTGCAGGTAATAGCCGAAGTCGATACTGTTTTCCCTTCTCAGCATCCCGGAGAGGGACGTGGTATAAATGCGCAGCGCGCTCCCCCTTCCGCCGCATCCCCCCAGCTACTCGTATGTTGGAAATGTCAGAGCCTTTCCAGGCACTAATGGCTCCTGCCGGAGAGATCCCTTGAAATCTACGTGCCTCGTGTTTGTCTTTCATCCTATTAAGCTGCAGTAATAGTTGACCCACGTCTGTTCTCCCTCGCAGGGGCGATCGATAGCTCTGTTTAGAAGCCTGACCCCGATGTACTCCACCAAACTGTCTGACAGCCAGAGTTTCCAATCTCTTCACCGTGCTGATAGGTTACTCTGGGACACTTTTATAAAAGCGTACCTTAAAAGGGAACATTTGTGTCTTTTCACTGAGCTCATTCTAAATAATTATTGGAACATTTACCTAAAAGTCGTTTTATTTATTGAGACTGCAGGGACTAATGTTTATCCTGGCAATTATCATGTGCCATTTGTTAACCTCTTGTACTCAAAATCTCTCCGACTACTTGTCTTTTATCTTTCAAGCTTGGGAAAATCCACTGTCCTCCATAGGTGTGTGCAGGGGGTGTGCCTGGGCACACCCTAATTGACTTGTGCAGCCCAGATTTGCCATGCTGCCTACTCCCCCCCCCCCTATGTCCTATTCCCACCCCACCTACGCAGCGCTACCGACTCCCCTCCTCTCCCGCCGGCTTTAATGGGGAATGGGGCTGGTAAATATATCCTTTACCAACACAATCTTTTTCTGAATGGATACAGTGAGTGATCAGTACCGATCGCACATGTGTCCATTCATAACTGAAGCCTAGTAAACTGTGTTTGTAAAGGAACAGGAAGCAGCTCAGCACAGGGCACTTCCCATTCATTCACTGTCCAGTGCAGCTGAGGCTGTAGAGAAAAGCACTGGGGAATCTCCGTCCTCAGTCCGTTTCTCTGTCTAAAAAGCGAGACATCAGGGGTCTGTTTAGACCCCTGATATTTCACCAAATAGGGCTCCTAAAAATTGTAAAAACAAAAAAAAAAAAATATATATATATATATATATATATATATATATATATATATATATATATATATATATATATATATATATATATATATATATTCTAAAAAAAAATTAAAAAAATTGTAAACAATAATCATAAAAATAAAAAAACTACTGGCGCTGTCCACTGCCTTACTGATACCGTCTACTTGTCAGTGTTTTAATACCTTTTAAAGGAGTTGTAAAAAAAAAATGCCGCACAGATGTAGTTCCCAGGAGGGGGTGAGCACGTTACTGACCACCGCAGTAAAGCCTCCCATCACGGTGATCAGTAAAATCAGACAAGCAGGAAGTGAACAGAACAGAGAAGAAATAGAGCAACTTCTGAGCAAAAACGAACAATGAGGAAGTGAAAAGAGGAATGTCTGCAGGTAAAGGATGCTTATTATGAAAAAAAAAAAAATCCTTTACAACCCCTTTAAATGCTTCAGCCCCGGAAGGTTTTACCCCCTTCCTGACCAGAGCATTTTTTGTGATTCGGCACTGCTTCGCTTTAACTGACAATTGCGCGGTTGTGCAATGGGAATGTTTGACCATTCTTCCAGAAGCACATTTGTGAGCTCAGGCACTGATGTGGATGAGAGAGCCTGGCTTGCAGTCTGCTCTCTAAATCATCCCAAAGGTGTTCTATCAGGTTGAGGTCAGGACTCTGTGCAGGCCAGTTAAGTTCCTCCACCCTCAAACATACTCATCCATGTCTTTATGGACCTTGCTTTGTGCACTGCCAGACATAAGGGCCTAGATGTGTCCAATGCCCAAAAGCCAAAGTTCAACCACATCTCTTTCTCTTTCTAGATATAAGGATTTGGCCTTCGCCTAGGTTCACACTGCTGCGAATTCAAAATCGCGGGTTTTACCGCGATTTTGCCGCGATTTCGGCCGCAATTTAATGTAAATCGCGGCCCGAAATCGCAAAAAGTAGTACAGGAACTACTTTTTGAAATCTCAGATGCGGCGTCGCACTGATTAGGACAGTGCCATTGCCGACAATTGCCGCCAATTTAAGATGCGATTTGACATGTCAAATCGCATCTCAAATCGTTCCAAATCGTACCCAGTGTGAACCAGGGCTTCTGGATTGTTGGACACATCTGGGCTCTTGGGTAATGACCTCCATTGCAAACGATGTCCTTGTACCTTGTTGAAGTGAATGAAGGAGGCAGCCATAGGTGTCTTTGCTTTATATCTGTAACACACAAACAAGATTGGTTGCTATTTATGACCTATAGATTTTTTTTTTTTTTTAATGCTTTTCAGTATATTGAGCATTTAATTACAACAACTCCAGCTGCACCCCCGCCTCCTACTGTCACATTCCTTCCTAAGGCATTGCTTTCCATTGTGACCTCAGATCCAGGAGGTTAAATGTACAATTATTGATCATTAAGTCTTTTTTTTTTTTTTTCTCCTTTTCCTCTTATTCCTTATATTTCCTATTGACTGCAACTGCACTGGAGGCATTTTCATGGCTCTATACGTTGGCGGTTCCCTTTTCAGTGCTTCATTAATTTGTCTTTCCATCTGTGGGTATTGATTGTATCATTATGGAGTGTGAGCTGGGTAGAGCAAAAACCCAAAGGCAGTTTAATGCTCAGGATGTACAATATAGGTAAAGATGACTCCAAAAAGGGAAAATGATGGTGTATTTTCAGCCAAAGAGCTTGTAAAGAGAATTTTTTTTTTTAACCACTTAACCCCCGGACCATATTGCTGCCCAAAGACCAGAGTACTTTTTGCGATTCGGGACTGTGTCGCTTTAACATACAATTGCGCGGTCGTGCGACGTGGCTCCCAAACAAAATTGGCGTCCTTTTTTTCCCACAAATAGAGCTTTCTTTTGGTGGTATTTGATCACCTCTGCGTTTTTTATTTTTTGCGCTATAAACAAAAATAGAGTGACAATTTTGAAAAAAATGAATATTTTTTACTTTTTGCTGTAATAAATATCCCCCAAAAATATATAAAAAAACATTTTTTTCCCTCAGTTTAGGCCGATACGTATTCTTCTACATATTTTTCGTAAAAAAAAATCGCAATAAGCGTTTATTGATTGGTTTGCGCAAAAGTTATAGCGTTTACAAAATAGGGGGTATTTTTATGTCATTTTTATTAATATATTTTTTTTACTAGTAATGGCGGCGATCAGCAATTTTTTTTCGGTATTGCGACATTATGGTGGACACTTCGGACACTTTTGACACATTTTTGGGACCATTGGCATTTTTATAGCGATCAGTGCTATAAAAATGCATTGGATTACTATAAAAATGCCACTGGCAGTGAAGGGGTTAACACTAGGGGGCGGGGAAGGGGTTAAGTGTGTTCCCTGGGTGGGTTCTTACTGTGGGGGGGGGGGGGGGGCCTCACTAGGGGAAACACTGATCTTCTGTTCATACATTGTATGAACCGAAGATCAGCATTTCCCCTGCTGACAGGACCGGGAGCTGTGTGTTTACACACACAGCTCCCGATCCCCGCTCTGTACTGAGCGATCGCGTGTGCCCGGCGGCGATCGCGCCCGCCGGGCACACGCACGGGAGTCGGCGGCTGAGAGAGAGGACGTTATACTACGTGCTCTCGCCCAGCCGAGCCGACCTGCCGACGTAGAACGGCGGTGCGCGGTCGGCTAGTGGTTAAATAACAAACATGTTATACTTACCTCCACTGTTCAGCTCGTTTTGCACACAGTGGCCCCGAACCTGGTCTTCTGGGGTCCCTCGGCGGCTGTCTCTGGTCCTGCCCTCAAGAACTTTCCACCTTCATGCGAGAGAGCTCGCATGGTGGCAAGTTCTTGCGGGCGCGCTCCCGTGATACAGCCAGCGGCTATAGCCACTCACTGTATCACTCGGGCCCGCCGCGTCATTGGATGTGATTGACGCTTTTTTTTACAAAGTTAAAATCAGTATTTTTTGCTAGAAAATTACTTGGAACCCCCAAACATTATATATATATATATATATATATATATATATATATATATATATAGTGTATTTTAGCAGCGACCCTAGGGAATATAATTAGAGATTGGTGCAACATTTTATGTCACACAATGTATTTGCACAGTGGTCTTTCAAATGAACGATTTTTTTGGGGGGAAAAAATACACTTTAATTAAAAAAATAAACCGTAAAGTTAGCCCAATTTTCTTGTTTAGACCCCTTTAACACTGGGGCATTTTTCTTCTTTTTTCAGGCGCTTTGGCGTTAAAAAAAAAGCCTGTAAAGCGCCTGAAAGAAGCCTCATCTGCAATCCCAATGTGAAAGCCCAAATGCTTTAAGAGCCTTTTCACACTGCCAGCGCCCGAAAAACTCTGGTAAAGCGCCGCTTAGACCCCTTTCACAATGGGGTGTTTTTCGGGCGATTTGGCGTTAAAAAAAAGAGCTCCCTCAATGGGAAGCAGGCTTTAGGATTCAATGCTCCTAAAGCGCTGCAAAGAAGCTGCTTGCATGACTTTTTTTGACGCTGCGCCTCAGTTGGGATTGCAGATGCAGCTTCTTTTAGGCGCTTTACAGGTGCTTTTTTTACCGCTAAGACACCTTTCACACTGGGGCATTTTTCAGGTGCTTTAGTGTGAAAGCACTCGGGCTTTCACATGGGGATTGCAGATGCAGCTTCTTTTATGCCTTTTACAGGCGCTTTTTTAACGCTAAAGCGCCTGAAAAATACCCCAGTGTGAAAGGAGTCTTAACCCCTTCCATACAGGGCATTTTCACCCCCTTCCTGCCCAGACCAATTTTTAGTTTTCAGCGCTGTTGCACCTTGAATGACAATTGCGCGGTCATGCAACACTGTACCCAAACTAAATCTTTATGTCGTCCCCCCCCCCCCACAAATAGAGATTTCGTTTGGTGGTATTTGATCATCTCTGCGTTTTTTTTTGCGCTTTATAAACAAAAGAAGAGCGACAATTTAAAAAAAAAACACAATATTTTTTACTTATTTAATAAATATCACAATTTAAAAAAAAAAAAACATTTTGTTTCCTCAGTTTAGGCCGATACGTATTCTTCTACATATTTTTGGTAAAAAAAATCGCAATAATCGTATATTGATTGGTTTGTGCAAAAGTTATAGCGTCTACAAAATAGGTGATAGATTTATGGCATTTTTATTTTATAATTTTTTTTTACTAGTATTGGCAGCGATTTGCGATTTTTTACTGTGACCGTGACATTGCAGCGAACACATCGGACACTTTTGACACGTTTTTGGGACCATTCACATTTATACAGCGATTAATGCTATAAATATGCATTGATTACTATGTAATGTGACTGGCAGGGAAGGGGTTAACCACTAGGGGGCGTTGAAGGGGTTAATATGTTCCCTAAGGTGTGTTCTAATTTTAGGGGGGAGGGGACTCTCAAGGGGAGGAAACCGATGTGTGTTCCTCTGTACTGGGAACACACATTGGTCTCCTCACCGCTGACATGAGGTGGATCTGTGTGTTTACACACACAGATCCACACTCCTGCCGTGATTACCGGCAATCGTGGGCACCCGGCGGCAATCGCGGCCGCCGGGCACCCGCGCCGGGTCACGAACGTTGCCGCAGGTGCGCGCGCCATAGATCGCCGGGAACACAGGACGTCATATGACGTCTACCTGGAACGCCGAGGGGTTCCTGCCGCCGTCATTTCCCAATGGCGCGGTATGGAAGTGATTAATGTGAAAAATTATGTTACGCCATGAGAATCGCACGGGAATCATGATCTATCTTCTAAGCAAAAAAATTGTGATTCTCATTTTAGCCAGAATCGTGCAGATCTACTTCACAGGTGTATACTTTCTCAGATCCATTGGGCGCTGTTTCCATTGTTTACATCCAGAGGCGAAAGGCTCGCTCTCCTGGCCAGGCCTGTCCATTAAAGCCCCATGGACTTCTATGGGGTCATCTGGGAGACAGAGGTAGATGAGCCCTATAGAGAAGTCTTTGGGTCTGTACTGTGCATGAGCAGCCAGGAGAGGGAGCCTTCCACCTCTGGGTGTAAACAAACAATGGAGGCTGCGACCATCGGACTTTAGTAATTATATAGCTATGGATGGGGAAGGAGGAATCTTTTAGGTCCGGGTAAAGGGGAAAAATGATTTCCCTTTTATTCTTTAAATTAATTTGTAGTGATTGTGACGTTGGGAAGACCAGATGTAGATACGATGATGCCCTTTTCTTCAAGCGCTTCCCCTTTTTTTCCAGTGATTATTTCAGCTATTTCTGGAAAGTGAATTGGAGTCAGCATGCAGTCTGCTTTATGCGTAGATCTGATTTTAACCACCCAGAGCAACAAAAAAAAAGATAAAAGATAATGATTTCATTTTCCTTGAACTATTGAGAGCCTTCTGATCGCCCTCCGCGTACTCTGCACCCCCTACTGGCCTTTTTCTGTATATAGCCACCAATGTGCATACTTAGACAGAAGTGGCATACAAAAGAAGGAAAAGGGTTTTGCATTTTTTCTATCTGTTGACGTTTTTTTGCTTCTTCCTCTAAGTCTAGGTGCACACTACTGCGATCTGCTTTTGATGAGACTTTCAGTTCCATTCCTGTATTGCTACTTGGATAACGTCTATTCTGTTGGGCCAAAATCATGCTGGAATCGCACCAAAGTAACATAGGAACCTTTTCCAAAATCGCTGTTCTGAGTCGCATTGAGTTGAATGGGCACTATTGAAAAACAATGTGATTTTGTGTGACTGAAGTCACATTGGAAATCACACTAGTGTGAACCGAGCCTAAAGTCACACACGATCAGGCTTTTTAACAACAAATGTCCGATGGACCTGTTTGATCGGACAATCCGACGTGTGTATGCTCCATCGGACAATTGTTTTTGCTTTTTCATGCTCAGAACCAATGCTAAAGATCAGACAACAAATGCAGAAGTTGCCCACAGGGTGGCGGTAAAAAAACGTGATTTGGTGAAAGTTGGCTGAAAAAGTCCTGCCGCGTGTATGCAGAACAAGTTCACGGCCAACACCCATTTGGAGCAAAATCCACGGGAAAGTCAGATGGAAGTCTGATCGTGCGAATAAGGCTTTACCCTTCTCCCCTGGGCATGGCCCCACAAATGCCAATGCCACCAGTGCACTTGATGTTAAAAATCTGGCATGTGGCAGTTATATTGCTTCTCACTATATACTCATATGGTCAAAAAGTATGTGGACACCCCCTTTAAAGTTTTAGTTTAGGTGCTTTCCGTGAAGGGCACTGGCAATACTTGAGAATACAAATACTTTGTAAACCAGTTTTTCTCAACCGTTTTATTTCAGAGGAACTCTTGAATCAATTTTCCACCAGTTTATTAGTGGTCATATGTACACATGCCACTTACGTTGGTGGTCGGTGGAAAGAATGTCTCCCTTTAAAGTGGTGGTCAAAATGCCACCCTTACAGAAAGCTAAACACATCATTGGGTTTATATAGCTGGGTGGCATTGGCCCCCAAACTAGATACTACCAAATGAGAGGTCAACCAGCTTCAACTCAAGGAACCCTTGGCAACCTCTGGAGCAGGGGTAGGCAACCTGGTGCCCTCCAGCTGTTGTGGAACTACATTTTCCATGAGGCATTGCAAGGCTGGCAGTTACAATTACTCCCAGAAGCATGATGGGACTTGTAGTTTTGCCACAGCTGGTGGGCCGCAGGTTGCCTACCCCTGCTCTGGAGGATCCTTAAGGTTCCACGAAACCCTGGTTGAGAATGGCTGTTATAGACCAGTGTTTCTCGACTGCAGCCCTCAAGGCGCCCCAACAGGTCATTGTTTCAGCCTTTCCATTATTTTGCACAGGTGATTTGATCATTTTCACTGCCTTGGTAATTACCACAGCCGAATCCGATTCATCTGAGGGAAACACTGTTTTAGGCTATTGTGGTCTTCCAACCGTATGGTTTGGAGAAGGCCCTTTTCTGTTTTAGCATGACTGTGCCCCTGTGTGTACAAAACCAGCTCCATAAAGACTTGGTTTGATGAGTTTGGTGTGGAAGAACTCAAGTGTTCTGCACAGAGCCCTGACCTCTGCCCGACTCAACACCTCCAGGATGATTTGAAATGCCACATAGGGTGCCAATCCTTCTCATCCACAATCGGTATCTGACCCCACAAATGCTATTTCGGCTGAATGGACACAAATACCAAAAGATACACTCCAAAATCTTGTGGGAAACCTTAGAAGAGTGAAGGCTGTTGGACATGAGGACAGCTCAATGTTAGTGGTTGTAAAGTTTCAGGTTTTATTTTTTTTTAAATAATAAACGTGTCATACTTACCTCCACTGTGCAGTTCGTTTTGCACAGAGTGGCCCCGATCCTCCTGTTCTGGGGTCCCACGGCGGCTCCAACTGGCAATAGATAACCCCCTCTGGGAAGCTCTCTCCCAAGGGGGTTACCTTGCGAGTGCGCTCCCGTGTCATACACTCTGCGTTCATAGCCACCGGCGCCCACGTCATTGGATTTGATTGACAGCAGCGGGAGCCAATGGCTGCGCTGCTATCAATCTATCCAATCAATGCAGAGACTCCATGGAGAAGGGGATGCCGGGGACGCGCCGAGCAGGTGAACTGGCTCAGGTAAGTTAAACGGGGGGGCTGGGGGGCCGGTGATTGCCAGGTGTTTTTTCACCTTAATGCATAGGATGCATTAAAGCGGAGTTCCACCCAAAAGTGGAACTTCCGCTTAATCCACTCCTCGACCCCTTACATGCCACATTTGGCATGTAATTTTTTTGGGGGGGGGGAGTGGGGGCTTCAGGAGGAGTGGGACTTCCTGTCCCACTTCCTCCTTCTGCCGAGGGGCTGCTAAGGCGAATAGTCATATCGCCTTTTGGCAGCCCCTCCCTGTAGGCGATCGCCTGGGACACGTGACAGGTCCCAGGCTTTTGCCTGTCCAATCGGATGGCACAGCGCTGCGCAGTTGGTGCCCGGCCGTGAAGCTGAAAGCTGTCACGGCCGGGTGCCCACACTTAGAATGAAGACGCCGGCCGGAGAGGGGGGGAGGGGAGGGGAGAGGAGAGGAGCGGAGCCCCGGCCGGCGCGTCGCTGGAACGTGGAGCAGGTAAGTATATGTTTATTAAAAGCCAGCAGCTACACTTTTTGTAGCTGCTGACTTTTAATAAACATTAAAAATGAGTGGAACACCCCTTTAAGGTGAAAAAACACGAACCTTTACAACCCCCTTTAATTCCCATAGCTTTGCAATGGGATGCCCCCAGACTTGTAATGGGGGTGATGGTCAGGTGTCCACAAGCATGTGGCCATAAAGTGTTGAACTTTACATGCTGTGCGGATCTGTTCGCTCGTTTAATGTACATAAGTATATAAATGCTGTATTTGGAGGCCACAGATATCAATCCTAATCGAATTCAGTAGGTGCCGCAGTGTAATAACTGTTCATTTACATCTCCTTCTCCCAGGATGTCTTGCTGCTGTGGAAACAGGAGAAAGTGTCAGTTTCTATGGTAAAATCGGATTTTTCTGAGACGTGTACTCATTAGTCTTCTGCTGTTTTACTCGGCTTAATATAGTGCTTAGTTTTCAACACCCTCCATCCGGCAGTAAGTAGATGGTGATCTTCTGTGTAGGCTTAACCCTTCTGCATCATTAGTTAGATGTACTATCTGGCTGAACCCCCCCCCCCCCCCCAGGTCAATCTGTTTGCGTATTTTATGTACTCTTTGTCTGTTTAGTGAATGAGCAACTGTAAAGCATGAGCATTTTTTTATATAAAAAACAAAAGAGTTTCATGTCGCACGTTTAGGACTACATGCACACTGTGCAATTAGCCCCTGTGCGTCAAAACCCAGAGGACACAGGCCCTGCTGTCTGCAACTTGTTACAGTCTGTGATAGGCTGAAATACGCGGCTGGACCCTATTTTAGGTGGTACTCCCTTGTCACCACCTCCCATTCTCACCTCCCAGGACTTTTCCCAAGCCTCTCCTATCCTATGGCACTTCCTAACCCAAACTATCCAACTATCTCCTACTCTGTGCACTTTAAAGCGGAGTTCCGGACACAATTTCACTTTTTAAATATAAATACCCCTGTAATACACAAGCTTAATGTATTCTAGTAAAGTTAGCCTGTAAACTAAGGTCCGTTTTGTTAGGTTGTTACAGCATTTAGACACTTTATAAAATAGAAATTGACTGGGGCCATCTTAAGTGTAGGCATCATGAAGCCAGACTGTATGACTTCCTGGATTTCAGCCTTGCAGATCTCGCACATGCCCAGTCCTGCACAAGCAGTGTCAGATCAGGTTTCAGCACCTGTGCTGTCCAAGTCACATGATTCTTTGAGATTGGGGAGTGCACAGACTCCTGGAAAGTTACACCCACTACATTCCCAGGAGTCTGTGCGGTGTAGGTTAGGAAGCATTAAGCACCGAGGTGCAGGAAGTGGGAAGATTAACTATTCTGCCTAGCAACAAGACTTTGAAGGCATCTAAAAAGAAAAAAACGTTGTTTTTAAAAAAACTAGGGCTGTTACTGATCAAAATTTTTCTGTTCGATTAATTTTTTTTTTTTTAATCGATTAATCGACTAATTTCGATTAATTATAGCGCACATACAGATCCAACTACTTTTAGCTGATCTCCTTGCAGGCTGATTCCCAATGCAGCTACCGACCACTGGAAAAATGGATAGCAGGATACAAAAAACACACAAAGGCAGCGCTCGATGGGAATAGCATTAACAATTTTATAGTCTTCAAGTAGGTAACAAAATAAATATTACACTGGAGATAAAATCGATGTAGCTACATAAACTGTAAACATGGTGCGAGTAATACCAAACGATACCAAAAGCAGTCATAAAAACATATAGCTAAGTATGATACTGGTATAAAAATGTGTACAACGATACCACTGCTGAATCCAGATGAGGAGGGGTTAACATCAGTCCGTCGGCATGTAGATGTCCCATGAAGGGAACTATCACAACTCCCAGTGGATGGCTGTAGAATCCCAGGTTGATAGAGGGAAGTGATAGAGGGAAGTGTAACAGCCCTTGCATGTGGCAGATAAAAAGGTCCCGCCGGCATGCAGATATGAAGGCACAGCAAAGGAGCCCCTCAGATGGACACGGCAAGCCCCGCCGGTGTCCGTGACATCACCGGATCTCCGACAGAACTCCCTGAAGGCCTAGAAGCCGGCGGAGAGGTGAGTACCAATCAAAATAATTTTAATCGATCAAAACGATTTTGATCGATCAAAAAAATTAAAGATTAATCGATTAATTAAAAGTTAATTTGCACAGCCCTAAAAAAACGTCATTTAAAATGATTGTGTGTGGGGCTGCACATCGTTTTTCAGTTTCTGAAAAATGACAATTTTTTTTTTCGAACATGCTGCATTTTTTAATGTTTTAAAAAAATTCATTTTTCGGGTTGTAAAAAATGATCGTTTGTGGGCTAAAACGACGTTTTAAACCCGCACATGCTCAGAAGCAAGTTATTAGACGGGAGCGCTCGTTCTGGTAAAACTACCGTTCATAATGGAGTAAGCACATTCATCACGCTGTAACAGACAGAAAAGCGCGAATCGTCTTTTACTAACACGGAATCAGCTAAAAGCAGCCCAAAGGCGAATAGAACTTCCCCTTTAGAGTGCCGTTGTAAGTCACTGCGCTTTGTTCATCATTTTTGAAAAACGATGGTGTGTGGGCAACATCGTTTTTAATGATGAAGTTGGAAAAACATCGTTTTTTGGACATGCTGAAAAACAACGTTTTCTTTCATGCCGAAAAATGATCGTGTGTACGCGGCATAACAATTGTATTTCCACCATCTCCATCAGCTCAACCCCCACAGTTATTACCTTTTTGTATCACTTGACCCTCCTTTCTAGAGTGTAAGCTCTAATGAGCAGGGTTTTCTGATCCCTTCCGTATTGCATTGTATTGTAATTGTACTCATGTTGTAAAGCGATGCGCAAACTGTTGGCGCTACAGAAGTCCTGTATACAAGTCCTGTTCCACGCGTTTGTAGATTTATTAAAAACCAGCAGCTACAAAAAGTGTAGCTGCTGACTTTTAATAAACAGACACTCATCTGTCCCACGGCCCAGCGATGCGGCCACCCGAGGCCTCGTTCCTCTCCCCCTCCTCTCCGCTGGGCGCTGTCATTGCAAGTGCAGGCACTGCGTATGTGCGAGTCGCACTGCGCTCTGTTAATTGGCAGGCAATCTTCTGGGAGACCTATGACGTGTCCCAGAAGATTGCAGAGAGGGAGGGGGAGAGGAGTCGCCACCTAGGCAGCGAGGCAATGGAAGAAGGAAGTGGGACAGGAAGTACCAGTTATAAACTAGTTACCCCCCCCCCCCCCCAAAAAAAAAGACATGCCAAATGTGGCATGTAAGGGGGCGAGGCGTGCTTAAAGTGGAAATTCCACTTTTGGGTGGAAATACGCCTTAAGGCAGGGCTTGACAAATTTGCTTTGAATCTAGCAGCCAGCTAAAAAAGTTATGAGCCAGTTTTATTCTAACTAACAAAGCTTACGGGTGGAACATCGAACATGTTCCCGAAGGTGTACTAACCCTTTAACCCTTTCACAGCCAGGGCTACGTTTTTTGCACATGTTTAAAAAAAAAAAAAAATTTCCTGAAGGTTACATAAAACCCCAAACATTATATATTTTCTAAAAACCAGACACCCTAAACCCTAAGGAATAAAAAAGTGGTAGTTCCAATTTTTTTTATGTTGCATGATATTTCCGCAAAATCTGAGGTTGAACCAAATAAATATATACCCAAACATGTCAAACCTTAAATTTGCGTGCGCCCGTGAGTTGGCGACAGACTTTAGTACCCTATATTTTCCATAGGCAAAGCTTCAAAAGCCCCCTATAGGTCATAGGTTTAGTGTAAGGCCCCTTTCACATGGGGCGGATCAGTGATGATCCGCCCCGTGCACCTCCGCTTGCTCAGCGGGGATCGCTCCGTTGATCTCCGCTGAGCCGGCGGATGACAGGGCGGTCCCCGCACACTGTGCAGGGACCGCCCTGTCAGAACTCCGCTCTCCCCTATGGGGGGATCGGATGAACATGGACCGTCTGTCCGTGTTCACCCGATCCGATCCGCCAGACGGATGGAAAAGTAGGTTTTTCCTCCGTCACACTTTGGCAGATCGGAGTGGGTCGGATGTCAGCGGGCATGTCACCGCTGACATCCGCGGCTCCATAGAGGAGCACGGAGCGCCCGTTCAGGTCCGCAAAATAAACTGTCAGGCGGACCTGAACGGGCCGCCCGTGTGAAAGAGCCCTTACAAAGGAGGTTTGGTGCTAAAATGATTGCTCTTATTCCAGCGTGCACAGCGATATGTAACCGGTGTATCACGATCAACGTTTTTAGGCGTCGGTGCCACGTGCGTTTACATTTGTATGGGGGGGGGGGGGTAATGATGGCCGGGCAATCTGTCAACGGGGACCTGGAAGTGACATCACACACTTCGAGGTTAACAACAAGAAGGGGAGATGAGCGTATGTCCGCTCTCCTCCCTCCCCTCTACCAGGTGGCACCTGCTGTACCAGGCCCACAGATGGGCAAGCAAAGTCGAGGATTCATAGCAGGGGTGTGAGGCGCATTTGGGCGGTAGCCCAGGTACAAGGATGACATTTTTTGTCGCCATGTCAACCTGGCGACTGGGGTTTGTTGAGCCCTAGCTTAGGGCTATGTGCAGGTATTCTTCATTCACTGGGAATTGATCCACAGGGGCTACGTGCCCAGTGTGCATGTAGCCTTGAATAGTGCTATTTAAGAACACCAATCCTTAAAGTGAATGAATTGTTATTACCGGTATTTTTTATTCATTTTTAAAGAAGCAGCTGAAAGAGACCTTGTTAGTGTTTGTGTTTTCTTGTTGAAACCACACAAAAGACCAAGTTTGCATTGATTGAGCTCTATAAATATGAAATATTTCTTCTTTCGCAAGAAGGTTTGTGGTATATAGTTTGTTTAAAAAGACTCTGTAATTGGGACACCGGTATCTTAGGCTCCATTCACACCTCAGCGTAGGTGATCTGCCGCGTATTGCGGCAACATCAAATAGGCGTTTTGTCCCGCGATTTGCGGCGACAAAACGCGACGTTTTAAACATTGTTTTTTGCTGGAGGGGTGATTTTTTACATGGTCGGCTATGCCCGAACGCTGAAGCCGCCCGAAAAAAACGGTCCGGGACTTCTTTTGAGCTTCAGGCGTCTCGGCGTTCGGCGTGGAGATGTGAACCATCTCCATAGCCAACCATGTAAAATCACCCCTCCAGCGTATTAGGGGCGGCTGCGGCGTCGCGCTTCAGGCGTATATACGCCTAGGTGTGAATGCAGCCTTAAAGTCTAGGTGCAGCCAAAGCATAAAAATCAACACAAGGGACATAACTTACAGTCAGTAGGATGTGTTCCTTATGCTGATGCCTCTCCTATTAGCTGAAATCCCCCCACCCCCCCGAATCCCTGTTGCCAGTGTGGCGTCAGTTAATACAACTAATAGGCTTTCACGGGCTCTCTGTGACCCTTAAATTATGGCCGCCCTTTCCACCCAGCTGCTCCGAAGAAGCCGTACTACAGCAGAAACCGGACTTATTTTGGTATGTGTTTAGCGCTGTCTGTTCAACAGAAGCCAGTCTAACGTTTCGTTTCTGTTGAACGGTCATGCTAGAAAACCAACATTTAATTAGCGCTCGCAGCCATTGGATGCTGGTGCTGGTCTGTGTAGTCTGGCGGGGCGAGTCCCCCCTGTCAGAATACAATAGAACAGCAGGAGAACACAAGTAATGTTGATGCAGGGATCTGCTGGTTGAACGCAAAAAACTGTACGTATGTAGCAATAGTCACATGTGAGAACCCCAGTGGGTGTTCTGGGGATTAGCTATGGAAGGCCCCATTGAAAGCAACAGGAGGCTGCCGGCTCCTGTACAAAGAAATGGCAACCACCCCAACCTAAAACTGGCATTTGCAGCAAGGAGCACATGAAAGGGCAACACATGTCAAAAAAACACAACAATGTATGCAAACTAAACCCTGGTTTTAACGTGAACTGTTAGCCAGGACAATTCAGTTTGTTGCAGGCTGGCTGGTAAGTAAGCTGGGAATTTTTCTTTGTCGTTTTTTGGCTGCTGGCTCCTGCAGTTAACTGAGGCAACTCGCATATATTTCCTCATCCAGTGATCACATGCAAGTGATTGGCCCTGGATGGAGCCTGCCTGTGTCCAGGGCCAATCACTTTAGTGATTACCTGTAAAGTGGCCTCGGTTAACCGCGGGAACCAGCAGCCACCCAATGCTTTCAATTTCTCTGCTTTTGCAGCTAAGACCCGTTTCACACTGGGGCATTTTTCAGATGCTAACGGGCTAAAAATAGCGCCTGTAAAGGGCCTGAAAAAGGCCTCCCCTGCAGCCCCAGCATGAGAGCCCAAGTGCTTTCACACTGGGTCAGTGCGTTGGCAGGAGGTTAGAAAAATTCCTGCAAGCAGCATCTTTGGAGCGGTTTAGGAAGGTGTATACAGCGTTCCTCCACCACCCCTGCCCATTGAAATGAATGGGCAGGGCTGCCAAATCGCCTACAAAGCTCTTTGGCAGCGGGAGCATTTAACCCTTTCTTCAGCCTCTAGTGGGGGTTAAAAGCGCCCCACTAGCGGCCAAAAAAGCGCAACTAAAACGACAGTAAAGCGCCGCTAAAACGTTCCCGCTAATGCGGAGCGGTGCCAGTGTGAAAGGGGTTTATGTGCTGGGGTTCCTGCATGTGATCAGAGTCGGAAGCATTCATAGATGTGAATGCACCATTATTCCTCGCTCCTCTGGAAGCCAGGCCACTCCTCTGCTGTCTGATGCTCCCAGGTGGTTGATGGGCCCTCAGGAAGCCACGAGCAGCAAAGGGAAGAATCTTTGCACAAAGAGAGGGGGGCCCGTGGGAGCTAGGAATAAGGTAAGTATATCCTCTTTATTTATCATCTCCTAGGAAAAGCGAGCAGTTAACCCTTCAGTGCAAAGGAGGGCCGACTGCAAGGATAGGGATTTTTCATGCCCAGAGTTCAGCTTTATACATGTACTTAAAGCGGATGTCCGCTGAAAAAAAAATATTAAAAGCCAGCAGCTACAAATACTGCAGCTGCTGACTTTTAATATTAGGACACTTACCTGTCCTGGAGTGCAGCGCCATCCGCAGCAGAGGACGAGCGATCGCTCATCACTCTGCTGCCCCCCCGACCATCCTCGGTGAGGGAACCAGGAAGTGAAGCGCTCCGGCTTCACTTCCCGGTTCCCTACGGTGCATGCGCAGGTCGCGCTACGCTTGCCGATTGGCTACCGCTGTGTACTGGGAGCCGAATGTTCCCAGAACACAACTGGGGGGGGGGGGGCAGGTGACGTCATGCCCGCAGTCTGCCCGAGACTATGTGGCCGGAAGTGGGTGCAAATACCTGTCTTTAGACCGGTATCTGCACCCCCCTCCCCTGAAAGGTGTCAAATGTGACACCGGAGGGTTCCGATCAGCGGGACTTCACTTTAGGGTGGAGCTCCGCTTTAAAGTATTACTAAACCTAGGACTCTGCAGTCGCTATATCTGGTCTCCCACAGTACACAGAAATGCAATTATTCTAGTAAATATAAACTGCTAAATACCTTTTCTCATCAGCAGTATATAGCAGAACTATGACTCCTATTAGTGTCTGGTTAAAGCTTGTGAGAGGATTTTTCATTCACCTCTGATTGTCCTATGAAGCTACAGGACCCCTGACCCTCTGTCTGGACAGTACTGATTGGCCTTTTGCTGATCACATGTACCCTCCAAAAAATAAAAAACTCTCTAGCAATACACACAAAACTGAGCATGACTCCAAAGGCTCTGTTCTATTTGTAAAATTGATTGGGGACAATAAAAAAGAAGGGGGATCAGGGAAAACAGGATCAAACAACCTTTTTATACAATGCAGAGGATTAGCCCCTTAGACTCCACAGTGACTATAACAAGCATGCTTTACTGCATATACAGACTGATTTTACTGTTGTGGGTTTAGTAACATTGTTGGGTCACATTGATTCGAACAACGTCTCTCTGAAGATGTTTTCTGAGAATTATTTGCTTCTAAATTGGCATCAAGTCATTGTAATCCTAGAAAATGTCTTGGCTCATAGCTACTACTGTGACTTGTAGTTCTCCTAAAGCAGGGATATGCAATTAGTGGACCTCCAGCTGTTGCAAAACTACAAGTCCCATCATGCCTCTGGGTGTCAGGCTTGTGGCTGTCAGAGTCTTGCTGTGCCTCATGGGACTTGTAGTTCTGCAACAGCTGGAGGTCCGCATATCCCTGTCCTAAATGTTTCCCAACCTATACTGCCTGAAAATGTTCTGCAAGTTCAAATCCAGAGATGTCTCATCCTTTGGACCCGTATACCTTTGCTCCAGCCCCCTCCCGCACTTCCATTACCATTGTGATAAAGCCTTTGTTAGCAGACAATGGGCAGACAGGTCAGCGGCCTAATTTGCGATTTGAAATGCTTCAGAAAGCACACGCAGAATCTTGTGGGAATTCAGCGTGGAAAGTGCTGATGCAGCACCATCTCATTTCTGCTTGTCTGGGCTTTTTCAGGAGCCGGCACCTATGACAGAAGACCTGCTTGAGGAGCAGTCCGAGGTTCTGGCCAAGCTGGGCACCTCTGCGGAAGGGGCGCATATCCGGGCACGCATGCAGAGCGCCTGTCTGCTGTCTGACATGGAGTCTTTCAAGGTATGGAAATAAAAATGGCTGCAGTGTGTAAGTACACAGGTATTGGTTGGAATATAGAGCGGCTTTTCTCATTACATTGGGGGTTCATTTACTAAAACTGGAGAGTGCAAAATCCTGTGCAGCTGTGCATGGTAGCCAATCGGCTTCTAACTTCCACTTGTTTCATTAATGGCCCATACACACGGAAAGCGATCGTCCGAGGAAGAATCGTACCATTTTCGGATCGTGTGTACACTACTTTCGAGAGCCGATCACGACAGTCCATCCGATATTATTCGATCGGACAAGCGCGGAAATTTTCCACGTACGATTTTCGTTTAGTCAGTACAGTTGTCGTCCGAAAATACAATACAAATACATTACAACACATGACATCACTTCCGATTATTTTTTTTCTGTCGTACGAGAATTTTCGTGACTTTAACCACTTTCCGACCTCCTCATGTACATATACGTCAGCAGAATGGCACGGACAGGCACATGTACGTACCTGTACGTCCTCTGCTTGACGTGGGTCGGGGGTCCGATCGGGACCCCCCCCCCGGTACTTGCGGTGGTCGGGTTTCCTCGGGGAGCGATCCGGGACGACGGCGCGGCTATTCGTTTATAGCCGCCCCATCGCGATCGCTCCCCGGAGCAGAAGAACGGGGAGAGCCGTATGTAAACCCGCGGGGAGCGATCCGGGACGAGGGCGCGGCTATTCGTTTCTAGCCACCCCCTCGCGATCGCTCCCCGGAGCTGAAGAACGGGGAGAGCCGTATGTAAACACGGCTTCCCCGTGCTTCACTGTGGCGGCGCATCGATCGAGTGATCCCTTTTATTAGGGAGACTCGATTGATGATGTCAGTCCTACAGCCACACCCCCCTACAGTTGTAAACACACACTAGGTGAACCCTAACTCCTACAGCGCCCCCTGTGGTTAACTCCCAAACTGCAACTGTCATTTTCACAATAAACAATGCAATTTAAATGCATTTTTTGCTGTGAAAATGACAATGGTCCCAAAAATGTGTCAAAATTGTCCGAAGTGTCCGCCATAATGTCACAGTCACGAAAAAAAATCGCTGATCGCCGCCATTAGTAGTAAAAAAAAAAAAATGCAATAAAACTATCCCCTATTTTGTAAACGCTATAAATTTTGTGCAAACCAACCGATAAACGGTTATTGCGATTTTTTTTACCAAAAATAGGTAGAAGAATACGTATCGCCTAAACTGAGGGAAAAAAAAAATTTATATATGTTTTTGGGGGATATTTATTATAGCAAAAAGTAAAAAATATTGCATTTTTTTTCAAAATTGTCGCTCTATTTTTGTATATAGTGCAAAAACTAAAAACCGCAGAGGTGATCAAATACCACCAAAAGAAAGCTCTATTTGTGGGGAAAAAAGGACGCCAATTTTGTTTGGGAGCCACGTTGCACGACCGCGCAATTGTCTGTTAAAGCGACGCAGTCCCGAACTGTAAAAACACCTTGGGTCTTTAGGCAGCATATTGGTCCGGTCCTTAAGTGGTTAATATTTCATTTTACTTGCGACTATTAAGCGAAAAAAGTCGTACGATTCATCGTACGATATTCGGATCGTGTGTATGGGCCATTAACTTTAAAAAACCCGGACGCTGATTGGTTTCCATGCACAGCTGCACCAGATTTTGCACGTTCCAGTTTTAGTAAATCCCCCCCTAGATGTCAAAGTTTCTGTTGTACTTGGAATGTTCCCAATATTTTTCTATGTCTGCCTCGAAAGTACATTTTTATAAGGATCATATTTTTAATAGCCAATACCACTGAATCAAAAGTTTTTGTGTATATTCAATGTAGAGTGGGTTAGGGAGCAACTTCACCTACACGGCTTCACGGCTGTCCAGTAGCTCAGGAGCAGATTTCACCAAACCATGGCACAGCTATGAGTGTCTGGACTGTGTGTATTTTCTTATACTGTCCACTAGAGGGGGCCTTTAAACTGGAGGTGTCCTGACACAGCTGCGGGGAATTCTCCCAGTTACAGACCTATAAAGCAGTAAAAGCCATGCAGGGAATTGACTTGCCCTGCAAACTCATTTAGGTGGAGTTGCTTCTTAACCACTTAAGCCCCGGACCATTTTGTTGCTAAATGCCCAGGCCAGGTTTTGCGATTCGGCACTGCGTCGCTTTAACAGACAATTGCGCAGTCGTGCGACGTGGCTCCCAAACAAAATTGGCGTCCTTTTTTCCCCACAAATAGAGCTTTCTTTTGGTGGCATTTGATCACCTCTGCGGTTTTTATTTTTTGCGCTATAAACAAAAATAGAGCGACAATTTGGAAAAAAATACAATATTTTTTACTTTTTGCTATAATAAATATCCCTCAAAAACATACATAAAAAAAAAATTTTCCTCAGTTTAGGCCGATACGTATTCTTCTACCTATTTTTGGTAAAAAAAATCGCAATAAGTGTTTATCGATTGGTTTGTGCAAAATTTATAGCGTTTACAAAATAGGGGATAGTTTTATTGCATTTTTATAAATTATTTATTTTTTACTACTAATGGCGGCGATCAGCAATTTTTTTCGTGACTGCAACATTATGGCGGACACTTCGAACAATTTTGACACATTTTTGGGACCATTGTCATTTTCACAGCAAAAAATGCATTTAAATTGCATTGTTTATTGTGAAAATGACAGTTGCAGTTTGGGAGTAGGGTGACCACATTTCCAAACTGCCATTCAGGGACATCCCCCCCCCCCAAAAAAAAATACGTTTTTTTACTAATTTTTTTGCCAGTTTTGGGGGCAGGGGCGTATCATGAAATCAGCGGGCCCGTGACAGAGGGCTGGGTGACAGGGGACTGGGTGACAGAGGACTGGGTGACAGAGGACTGGGTGACAGGGGACAGAGGACTGGGTGACAGGGGACAGAGGGCTGGGTGACAGGGGACAGAGGGCTGGGTGACAGGGGACAGAGGACTGGGTGACAGAGGGACTGGGTGACAGAGGGACAGAGTGACTGGGTGACAGAGGGACAGAGTGACTGGGTGACTGGGTGACAGAGGGACTGGGTGACAGAGGGACAGAGTGACTGGGTGACAGAGTGACTGGGTGACAGAGGACTGGGTGACAGAGGACTGGGTGACAGAGGACTGGGTGACAGAGGGACTGGGTGACAGAGGGACAGAGTGACTGGGTGACAGAGGGACAGAGTGACTGGGTGACAGAGGGACAGAGTGACTGGGTGACAGAGGGACAGAGTGACTGGGTGACAGAGGGACAGAGTGACTGGGTGACAGAGGGACAGAGTGACTGGGTGACAGAGGGACAGAGTGACTGGGTGACAGAGGGACAGAGTGACTGGGTGACAGAGGGACAGAGTGACTGGGTGACAGAGTGACTGGGTGACAGAGTGACTGGGTGACAGAGGGACTGGGTGACAGAGTGACAGAGTGACTGGGTGACAGAGGGACAGAGGGACTGGGTGACAGAGTGACTGGGTGACAGAGTGACTGGGTGACAGAGTGACTGGGTGACAGAGGGACTGGGTGACAGAGGGACTGGGTGACAGAGGGACTGGGTGACAGAGGGACAGAGGGACTGGGTGACAGAGGGACAGAGTGACTGGGTGACAGAGGGACAGAGTGACTGGGTGACAGAGGGACAGAGTGACTGGGTGACAGAGGGACAGAGTGACTGGGTGACAGAGGGACAGAGTGACTGGGTGACAGAGGGACAGAGTGACTGGGTGACAGAGGGACAGAGTGACTGGGTGACAGAGGGACAGAGTGACTGGGTGACAGAGGGACAGAGTGACTGGGTGACAGAGGGACAGAGTGACTGGGTGACAGAGGGACAGATTGACTGGGTGACAGAGGGACAGATTGACTGGGTGACAGAGGGACAGATTGACTGGGTGACAGAGGGACAGAGTGACTGGGTGACAGAGGGACAGAGTGACTGGGTGACAGAGGGACTGGGTGACTGGGTGACAGAGGGACTGGGTGACAGAGGGACAGAGTGACTGGGTGACAGAGTGACTGGGTGACAGAGGGACTGGGTGACAGAGGGACTGGGTGACAGAGGGACTGGGTGACAGAGGGACTGGGTGACAGAGGGACTGGGTGACAGAGGGACTGGGTGACAGAGGGACTGGGTGACAGAGGGACTGGGTGACAGAGGGACAGAGGGACTGGGTGACAGAGGGACAGAGTGACTGGGTGACAGAGGGACAGAGTGACTGGGTGACAGAGGGACAGAGTGACTGGGTGACAGAGGGACAGAGTGACTGGGTGACAGAGGGACAGAGTGACTGGGTGACAGAGGGACAGAGTGACTGGGTGACAGAGGGACAGAGTGACTGGGTGACAGAGGGACAGAGTGACTGGGTGACAGAGGGACAGAGTGACTGGGTGACAGAGGGACAGAGTGACTGGGTGACAGAGGGACAGATTGACTGGGTGACAGAGGGACAGATTGACTGGGTGACAGAGGGACAGAGTGACTGGGTGACAGAGGGACAGAGTGACTGGGTGACAGAGGGACTGGGTGACTGGGTGACAGAGGGACTGGGTGACAGAGGGACAGAGTGACTGGGTGACAGAGGGACTGGGTGACAGAGGGACTGGGTGACTGGGTGACAGAGTGACTGGGTGACAGAGTGACTGGGTGACAGAGTGACTGGGTGACAGAGTGACTGGGTGACAGAGTGACTGGGTGACAGAGTGACTGGGTGACAGAGGGACAGAGTGACTGGGTGACAGAGGGACTGGGTGACAGAGGGACTGGGTGACTGGGTGACAGAGGGACAGAGTGACTGGGTGACAGAGTGACTGGGTGACAGAGGGACAGAGTGACTGGGTGACAGAGGGACTGGGTGACAGAGGGACTGGGTGACAGAGGGACTGGGTGACAGGGGACTGGGTAGAGAGAGATTATACAGTCTAGATTACAATTTGCAGGGGCAGCAGAGGTGACAGAGAAAGGGGGGTGCACCATGCAACCCCCCCCCCCCCCCCTCTCTCACTGTCACCTCTGCTGCCCCTGCAAATTGTAATCTGGACTGTATAATATCTCCCCCCATTGCATGGTCAACCCCCCCCCCCCCCTCCCCTGCACCTACCTTTTCTGCCCCTGCTCCAAGGATGGCCGGCGTGGCGCAGCGGAAGTCGGGACTCGCAGGAGGTCGGGACTCAGGACGGACGGCGGATCGAGTCCAGCTGAGCAACCGAGGCCTGGAGGGGAGGAGGAGGAGGTCTTGGTCTGTGCCGCGGTACTGGTAGGTGACGGTGAGTGACTCACTGTCTCTGCCTGCCCTGTAACGATGCTGCTGCTCTCTCTGCAGCAAGAACCGCGGCTGGCCGTTGGAGGAGGAGGAGGTGGGGGTGGAGTCGGAGCCGCAGAGAGAGCGGGACACGGTGACGTCACTGGTTGCTACAAGCCAAGCGGGGCTTCCCTAGCAACCAGTGATTTAGAATCATTTAATTACAGCGACAGCAGCGGCAGTGAGTGTGGCAGGCAGTTGATTCCGGGACTCTCTATTGTCCCGGTTTGAAGGCTCCCGGGACACGGGACAAAAATGTATATTACGGGACGATCCCGGGCAAACCGGGACACGTGGTCACCCTATTTGGGAGTGAACCACAAGGGGGCGCTGAAGGAGTTGGGGTTCACCTAGTGTGTGTTTACAACTGTAGGGGGGTGTGGCTGTAGGACTGACGTCATTGATCGAGTCTCCCTATAAAAGGGATCACTCGATCGATGCAGCCGCCACAGTGAAGCACGGGGAAGCCGTGTTTACATACGGCTCTCCCCGTTCTTCAGCTCCAGGGAGCGATCGCGACGGAGCGGCTATAAACGAATAGCCGCCCCGTCGTCCCGGATCGCTCCCTCGAGGTAAGCCACACGCAGCGGGGGGTCCCGATCGGACCCTCGACCCGCTAGAAGGCAGGGACGTATATATACGCCCATCTGCCTGTACGTGCCATTCTGTGGACGTAAATAGGCGTGCGGCGGGCGTTAAGTGGTTAACAGTCACATCCAGTAGACACAATGGTGCATTATTCCATGGAGGCTCTACTGTTTTATTTCAAGTTAATTTCTTATGGTTCTAAAGCCTCAAGGTCTCTGCATTAAGTTAAAGCGGTTATATACCCCCCAAAAAAATAAAACCTGCAAGGCAAAGGCATAATGAGCTAGTATGACTAGCATACTAGCTCATTATCAATTACTTACCTTAGATCGAAGAACCCGCACAGACCCTCGTTTCTCTCCTCCGCCGTGATACCCGGAGTGACTTCCGGTTATCGCCGATCCGGCGGAAAATGGAAAAGAGTACCGCTCCAAGCCCTGCGACCTATGCTGTGCTCCCGCCCTGTAGTACTGACAGGTGCAGACTCTGCGCTGATCCGTGGAAAAAAGAAATGTTCCTGGACTGCCGCACTCTGATAGGCGATTTATTGAAACAAAATGAACTAAGGATAAAATCCAAAGCTGTATAACATCCAAAAATTCATGCAACACTGCAATCAATGGTAGAAAGTGGACATAGGGGACAAAAAAGCTAACATGCTTCACATCATGGATAGATGCTATGGCCCAGATTCTCAAAGGCGTTACGACGGCGCAACACCATTTGCGCCGTCGTAACTCCTCATCTGGCCCCGGGTATCTATGCGACTGATTCTTAGAATCAGTTACGCATAGATACCCATTAGATCTGACATGCGTAAGGCTCTTACGCTGTCAGATCTTAAAAACAATTTTTTTTCCCGCCGCTAGGTGTCGCATCGTCGTTTTCCCCGTCTATGCAAATGAGGTAATTACGCGAGATTCCCGAACATAAGCGCGGTCGACGCTGAGAATTTACGTCGTTTCCGTTGCGTATGCGACGCGTAAGGTTGCCCCTGCTATTAGGAGGGGCAACCAATGTTAAGTATGGCCGTCGTTCCCGCGTCGAATTTAAAAAAAAATACGTCGTTTGCGTAAGACGTCCGTGAATGGCGCTGGACGCCATTTACGTAAACGTCTAAGCAAATGACGTCGGGGCTACGTCATTTAGCGCAATGCACGTTGGGTAATTTACCCGACGGAGCATGCGCAGTACGCTCGGTGCAGGAGCGCGCCTAATTTAAATGGTGCCTGCCCCATTTGAATTGGGCGGGCTTGCGCCGAGCGATTTAACGATACACCGCCGCAAGTTTACAGGTAAGTGTTCTGAGAATCAGGCTGTAAACCTGCGGCGGTGTAACGTAAATCACATACGTTACGCTGCCCAGGAGCAACGTAAATGTATGAGAATCTGGGCCTTAGTGACTGGCCGGAGCAGCGATGATGTCACTCCCGCGCATGCGCGCGGAACGGCATGATCCCTGCGCATGTGCACATTTCTGGCACTTTCCGGCAGGCTCCCATTCAGGACCCGGCGTGCTCAGTGCGCCTGTGCCGTTGTTTACGCCGCGCATGCGCCGTAGACATCGGTGCCCGATTTTCTGCAAATATCTCCTTAACCATGTAGGTTAAGGAGATATTTCTTGCACCTACAGGTAAGCCTTAATGTAGGCTTACCTCTAGGTGCAAGTTGTATATGAGGGTATACAACCGCTTTAAAAAAAAAACTTCTATGTCCAGGATCCCCCCCAGCCCTCCTATATATTTACCCGAGCCCGATTTTTTTTTTTCCAGCTCGAGAGCAGCAACTCTCCCGGCTCTCTCCCTCCTCACAGGAAAGATTGATAGCAGAGGAAGCCAATTGGTTCTTGCTGCTGTCAATCAAATCCTAGGGTTGGGGGCGGGGCAAAGCCCAACTGTCTGTGTCTATGGACACAGACAGCTGGGCTCGGGAGCAAGCCTGCAGGAGATTGAAGGCAGGAGGATCCAGGAGTGCTGGATGAGGGACCCCAGATTAGGAGGATTGCTGCAAAGGAGGGAAAGGCAACTCCATATTAAAGAATAACTAAAGGCAAAACTGTTTTTGTTTTGGATGGAGTAGAGAGGCATTAGAAAGCTTGTCAGTTTTTATTGCTGTCTGTGTCTCCATTAGGGAAATTCACCCTCTCTATTTGTCCTGTAAAGTAAAGAAAACCCAACATTTTTTTGTTGTCCCCAGAAAAGTAATAGAGGGGAAATCTTCCAATGGAGACACTAGTTCTGGTTACCTGGGGGTCCCCAAAGAATTCCGTTTATTTACAGGGATTTCCTCTCACTTCCTGTTATGGGACAGGAAGTGAATGAAAATCTGCAATGGGACACAGATGGTGAAAAACAAGAATCCGATTGGGGTTATAATCCTCCCTTGTAATCAAAAATGAATAGAAAAAGTTTTGCTTATAGGTCTACTTTATTAAACGAAAAAAAGTGTACTGAAGGCCTATAGAACACCTCCCAGCGCCAAAACAGGATAAAAGCTGATTGCAATAAGCTAATAACTGAAAGAACGTAGATGACAGAAAAACTGTATACTACGATAATGGGAGCAGCCGTTTAAAACAATAAAGACATGATAAAAAAATGATCACAATTAAAAGAGCATAAATGCACAATTAAAACAATCACAAACAGCGCTAATAGTGATAGTTCTGGTGTAAATGCTCAAGGCACCACTGATACACTATAAAAAAATTGCGTGAAGAAAATAAGCCAATAGAGGTAAAGTCCCATAAAAGGATGTGGTTCACTTTAAGAAAGGACAGACAGCAAGAGCACCTTCCACCCGAACTCCTCAAAAGACACCGCGTGGGACAAAATAAGCCCCCTCTGGGGTACACACTTACCAAAAAGTAAGTAATATATGGCGATGTATATATAACTCCAGACTGGTATAAATCCTTCAAGCAGGGTAATCAAATAAATCTGTATGGAGGCTCCCAATTAATCCAAAAAAAGACAAAAACAGTGCCATAGCATAATTCCGTTTTTAATGGGTTAAAAATAAAAATAGCCCACAGATGAGATAAACCCTTCAAACATTACACGTACAATATAAAAGATAAACAAGCGCATAATCACCAACTCCTGTAGGCAAGGTAAAGCGTCGTGCTGGTCCTATTTCGGTCTCAGAGAGACTAACAGACTATGGTTCCAGCCGAGGCCCTGGTGGAGCGCAAGCGTCACTTCCTGAGCGTCGTGAGTAGCCACGCTCTGACACGTTTCGTCATAGGACTTCGACAGAGGGCGCCCTCTGTCGAAGTCCTATGACGAAAGCATTTACACCAGAACTATCACTATTAGCGCTGTTTGTGATTGTTTTAATTGTGCATTTATGCTCTTTTAATTGTGATCATTTTTTTATCAGGTCTACTTTATTGTCCAAGGTTTTGGAATGGAATGTCCAACATTCTCCTATGGTTAGGTGTTCACAAACTTTTGACCATATAATGTATGATTTTCCCTTCCAATCTTGTATTGTGATCTAACCAATAATCTGTGTTCCCAGGCTGCAAATCCTGGCTGCTCCCTGGAGGATTTTGTGCGTTGGTACTCTCCCCGCGATTACGTTGAAGAGGAAGTGGTGGACGAAAGTGGCAACAAAGTTGTTAAAGGTGAATTGAGCCCTCGAATGATGATCCCCAACAACATGTGGGTAGAAGCATGGGAGACGGCCAAGCCGACGCCGGCTCGCCGCCAGAGGAGACTCTTTGATGACACCAAAGAGGCAGAAAAAGTAAGTTCAGTATTGTCGCCCTGATACTGCAGTGATTCCATTTTCTTTAAAATTTTAATTAAAAACAAAGCAAAAAAACATGCGATACTTAACACCTCTGTGCAGTTGGTTTTGCACAGAGTGGCCCCGATCCTCCTATTCTGGGGTCCCTCCACGGTGCTCCTGGCTCCTCCTCTTCTCGAGTGCCCAGTTGGAGAGCCTCTCTCGCTGGGGGCACTCGTGCGGGCGTGCTCCCGTGTCCGGCTGCTGCGTCCATTGACACAGACAGCAGGACTCGGCCAAAAGCTCCTACAATGGGCACTCGAGCATCAGAACTGAACCGTGGAGCAATGGAAGAAGGTGGCCTGGTTTGATGAATCAGGTTTTCTTTTACATCATGTGGCTGTCCGGGTGCTTATGCATTGCTTACCTGGGGAAGAGATGACACCAGGATGGAGTATGGGAAGAAGGTAAGCCAGTGGAGGCAGTGTGATACTTTGGGCAATGTTCTGCTGGGAAACCTTGATCCTGCCATTCATGTGGATGTTACTTGACACTTACCATCTACCTAACCATTGTTGCTGACCAGGTACACCCCTTCCGGGAAAGCCTGTTTTGACCTTGCGTAACTGGTAAGATCAAGAATCCCAGGCGAGGGCACAACTGGTGAAGGTGCGGGCACCAAGGTGGCAAGAGAGTTCTTGAAGTTATTCACAGATGAAAATAAATTGGAAGCACAGTTGATTTCGACAAGAGACTTTTTTTTATTTGTTTTTCATATTGAGGTTTGCATATTAAAGGGGTTGTAAAGTAAATATTTTTTCCCCCTAAATAGCTTCCTTTAGCTTAGTGCAGTCCTCCTTCACTTACCTCATCCTTCCATTTTGCTTTTAAATGTCCTTATTTCTTCTGAGAAATCCTCACTTCCTGTTCTTCTGTCTGTAACTCCACACAGTAATGCAAGGCTTTCTCCCTGGTGTGGAGAAAGTCTCTTGAGGGAGGAGGGGGCGAGCAGACAAGTCCAGGGCACTCTCTACTAGGGCTGCGCATCTTCACCGGTCTCACGATTCGATGCGATTACGATTATCAAGTCCACGATTCGATTCCGCGATGCATCACGATTGCAGCGCAACTGCGTATGGCTCTCCCCCCAAAATACTAAAGGAGATGATCAGAGACTGCAGACGTGGTACAGGAGATGATCAGAGACTGCGGACATAGTACAGGAGGTGATCAGAGACTGCGGACATAGTACAGGAGGTGATTAGAGACTGCGGACATGCTACAGGAGATGATCAGAGACTGCGGACATGCTACAGGAGATGATCAGAGACTGCGGACATGCTACAGGAGATGATCAGAGACTGCGTACATGCTACAGGAGATGATCAGAGACTGCAGACATGGTACAGGAGATGATCAGAGACTGCAAACATGGTACAGGAGATGATCAGTGACTGCAAACATGGTACAGGAGATGATCAGAGACTGCAAACATGGTACAGGAGATGATCAGTGACTGCAAACATGGTACGGGAGATGATCAGAGACTGCAAACATGGTACAGGAGATGATCAGAGACTGCAAACATGGTACAGGAGATGATCAGAGACTGCAAACATGGTACAGGAGATGATCAGAGACTGCAAACATGGTACAGGAGATGATCAGAGACTGCAAACATGGTACAGGAGATGATCAGAGACTGCAAACATAATAGGAGATGATTAGAGACTGCAGACATAATACAGGCGATGATCAGAGACTGCAGACATGCTGCAGGAGATGATCAGAGACTGCAGACATAGTACAGGAGATGATTTCAGCGTTTGTATATGCCGCGCTCATGTGACTGCCCGGAACGGCCCGCCAATTCGGCACCCCTAATATATATATATATATATATATATATATATATATATATATATATATATATATATGTATATATATATATATATATATATGTATATATATATGTATATATATATATATATATATATGTATATATATATATATATATATATATATATATATATATATATAAAATGTAAAATATAAAATTTGTCCACGGGGGCGGGGCCAAACATCGATTAATGCGGTCGCATGCATCGGTGCTGCATCGGGGACACTGAATCGCGATGCAGCGATTATATTTGACACCCCTACTCTACTTTGCAGATAGAGAAAGGAGCTGTGTGTTAGTGGGCGTCCTGACACTCCTACTCGCCCCCTCAAGAGGCTTTCTCCACACCAGGGAGAAAGCCTCGCATTACGGTGGTGAGTTACAGACAGAAGAACAGGAAGTGAGGATTTCTCAGAAGAAATAAGGACATTTAAAAGCAAAATGGAAGGATGAGGGAAGTGAAGGAGGACTGCACTAAGGTAAAGGAAGCTATTTAGGGAAAAAAAATGTTCACTTTACAACCCCTTTAAGTGGATATAAATTAAAATTTGCGTTGCGTAACTTCTTAGAAATTCTTTTCACTTTAAGGCTATAAATAGTTTTATTTTTTAGTGTCCATGTACATTGATAACACTTAGTAGCTGATTACATTTGCAAAAAAAAAATCATTGAAGGCGCAGTCGTTCTTCATATACCTCCAACCCTCGCACTAATCGAACGGCGTGCCGATAACATTAGTGTGGACACCAGAGGGCAGACAGATGGGGGGAGTCTTATCGGTCTTCTCAGTCACTGCCGGCCGGACGATAATCCACTTTATCTAAATCTCAGTGCTGTAAACTTCCCTAATCTATAACACGCTGAATGCAGCAATAAGATTACATTTCTACACGTGTGTGTCGTGCCCCTCTCAATTACTGCTATTTATAGTTTGCTTTTCTAAAGCAATAAATAAAAAGTACTTAAGAGGATGCGGCCATTCTCGGCGGTTTCCATGACAGCACTTTATACGGGATCCGGGCTCTTTGTTTCGTTGTTAAAGGGTCTTTGTATTTTCTTGTGTGTCGGCTCTGTTCATAAAAGTAACCCGTCTACTGGAATCTGTACCGGAGGAGAGTCGTCTGTTGGACAGAGAGAGGGTTTAGAGGAGATGCAAAACACTGTAGCGTTGTACAGACATGGATAATTAGGGAAGTCTCAAGACTCCAATTTTTTTTTTGTTTTTTTTTTCACAGTAAAATTTTTATTGAGCAAAAAGAAGAAGAAAGGTTTACAATATCGCAGTTGAAACATTGGGATATAGGCGTACATATGGTTGCAAAATTCAACGAAAAACAACTGATTGCAGTCAATCGGTTAGAAAGATATTCGGAAACATTAAAGACATCAAGTCAAACGTTGGTGGCAACAATTCAATAAACAAAAAAAGATCTTGGCCCAGATCCTCAAAAGAGATGCGATGGCGTATCTCCAGATACGCCGTCGTATCTCTGGGTCGCGCCGTCGTATCTATGCGCCTGATTCTTTGAATCAGTTATGCATAGATTTCCCTTGGATCCGACAGGCGTAAGTCTCTTACGCCGTCGGATCGTAACTGCATTTTTCCGCTGACCGCTAGGGGTGTATAAGCTGATTTACGCGTCGAAATATGTAAATCAGCTATATACGCAAATTCCCGAACGTACGCCCGGCCGACGCAGTAAATTTACGCTGTTTCACGGTAGGCTTTTCCCGGCATATAGTTGCCCCTGCTATATGGTGGCATAAGTGCCGCGTAACAATGTTAAGTATGGCCGTCGTTCCCGCGTCGAAATTTGAAAATTTTGCGTAATTCGTCCGTGAATGGGGCTGGCCGTAAATTACGTCCACGTCAAAACCAATACGTCCCTGCGGCGTATTAGGAGCAATGCACACTGGGAGATTTCCTTGGACGGCGCATGCGCCGTTCGTGAAAAACGTCAATCAAGTCGGGTCACAGTACATTTACATAAAACACGCCCCCCTGATCCAAATTTGAATTAGGCGGGCTTCCGCCGGCGGATTTACGCTACGCCACCGCAACTTACAGAGCAAGTGCTTTGAGAATACAGCACTTGCCCGTCTAAGTTGCGGCGGCGTAACGTAAATCGGATACGTTACGCCGCCGCAGAACTACGTACGAGAATCCGGCCCCTTGAGTTCTGCAATATGTACAACTTCCAAATATGCATTGGTTATTATGTATATGACTGTAAACCTATTCGTAACAGTATGGAAAAGAATATAAAAGATGTGAGAGTTGTCATAAAACGATTGCTTCTGAACCCGTTTATTGGCATTTTAGCTATCTATTATACCCTATATTGCCAAAAGTATTGGGACGCTTGCCTTTACACGCACATGAATTTTAATGGCATCCCAGTCTTAGTCTGTAGGGTTCAATATTGAGTTGGCCAACCCTTTGCGGCTATAACAGCTTCAACTCTTCTGGGAAGGTTGTCCACGTAGTTTAGGTGTGTGTCCATGGGGATGTTTGACCATTCTTTCAGAAGCACATTTGGGAGGTCGGGCACTGATGTGAATGAGAAGGCCTGACTCGCAGTCTCTTCTCTAATTCCTTCTAAAGGTGTTCTATCGGGTTGATGTCAGGACTCGGAACCAGGGCTTTTGCTGCAGTGAGCAAAAATATAGTTAAAGAGCTTTTATACTTTTTCATGGAGCACCCCTGAATTGAATGGAGGTTTCAATGATCAGCTTAATGATGGTGCAAACCTTTTTTCCATAAAGGCTGTAGTAGGCCACAATCCTGCCATATATGGATCTCACCTGGCTACAGCGCCAACAGAGATCCGAATCCAAAAGGAACCATCTGTGCAATTTTACTGGTGTTATATACATAGGCGTGCGCAGGGGGTGTGCCTGGGCACACCCTAATTCCAGGCGCCAGTGCCATTCAGTGTTCAGAAGTGTAGGGGGGGACATGAGCCATGGGGCAAGGGGGACCCACTGTGCCTTGTCACACACTACATCCTCCCTCTCTCTCACCCTCTCACTCTCTCTAACCCCCCTCTCTCTCTAACCCCCATATCTCTCATTCCTCTCTCTTTCTCCCCCTCCTCGCTCCCCCTCTGTCTTTCACCCCGTCTCTCTCTTAACCCCTCTTTTTCTCACCCCCCCTCTGTTCCAACCACCCTCCCTCCCCCCTCTGTTTCACCCCCCTCCTTCACCCACTTCTCTCTTTCCCCCTCTCAACCCCTCCTCTCTCCCTCTTACCCATCTCCCCCCCCCCCAGTTCAGACCCTCTCTCCCCCCTACCTCTCTCTCACTCCCCTTTCCTCTCTCTCTCTCTCACCCCTTCTCTCTCTTAACCCCTCTTTTTCTCCCCCCTCTGTTTCACCCCCCTCCATCTCTCTCTCTCTCTCTCTCTCTCTCTCTCCCTCTCTCTCTCTCCCTCTCTCGCTCTCTCGCTCTCTCGCTCTCTCGCTCTCCCCCTCTCCCCCTCTCCCTCTCTCCCTCTCTCCCTCGCCACCCTCTCTCTCACCCCACTTTCTCTCTTTCCCCCCTCTCAACCCATCCTCTCTCCCTCTTACCCGTCCCCGTCCCCCCCCCAGTTTCAGACCCTCTCTCATCCTACTTTCTCTCTCACCCCCTTTCCTCTCTCTCACCCCCCACTTTCTCCCTCTGACTGGCTCTGCCATAAGATGCAAAATGTATTGAAACTTTTGAAAAAGTTTTAATACATTTCGTAAATGTTTGTTTACAATTATTTAAAAGATTGTGTGTGTGCGTGTATATGTATATATGTGTGTGTGTATATATGTATATATATATATATATATATATATATATATATATATATATATATATATATACACACACTCATATCCGCATGTGTGTTTGAGTTTTGGGGTGCACACCCTAATGTAATAGGCTTCGCACACCTATGGTTATATACCAATGTGTTGAAAGCTTGTAGGATGTTTCCTGAATTCGGGTACTGATGGAGAATTTATGGGCAAACACGCAAGCATGTAGACATTGATCATGGGTATCTAGATCGGTTTCCCATATCGTTTTGTATTTGTCCAAAACTCCAGTGTTCTGTTGTTGAGGACAGGCCCTAGATCAGGGGTAGGCAATTCATTTTCCCAAGAGGCCACACGAGGAACTGTTATAGTTGTGGAGAGCCAAACCAATAGGCTGAACTTATAGGTTCCCTCCTCTGCTATACACGCCCCCAGCATGTGAAGTCAGGGAGGGTAAAACCTCTCTCCACCCCTTACCTTTGGGGTTGAGAGTTGGACTTCCGAAACCTCCCCAAATGCCCTCATCGGCATTATATCCTTGTTGCCCACCTCCCATGGTCCGCTCCAGTCACACGAGAGGTGGTACCTCTCCTACACAGCCAAAGACACTTGGAAAAGGCGGAAGTGCATGCACTGCCATCTTTGTGATTGGTGGACCAACAAGGATGTAAGCATATCCACCACCAGCTTATTGACTGGCTGTCCTGGTTTTAGGGAACCCACACTCCTCCCAGAGAACCATGGAGCAGTGTCACACAGTGTACAGCTATTTACATTTGATTTATAATTTCCAGTTGTCCATATACTGGCCAGACAGGGACAGCCAAAGAGTCCGATGAAGCCTAGAGGCCATAAAATTTCCAGGTCTGCCCTACAGAAGTCATAAGATTGGTGTTTTCCTTTTGTGTTGTACAGACATGGGTGCTTATAAGATATCTTAAGACTTTGATGTTCTCCAGTAGTAAAGAGATTGAGGCTTATACTGGGATTAGGTTTAGACTGATTTTCTTTAGACACAGGTACTTAGAGGAGTCTCAAGACACTTTTAATACTATCCTGTAGTACAGTTACATTCCTTTTTGTGCTGCATGGTCGCAGGTATTTAGAGGGGTCTGACGACTGATACTTTAGTGCAGAGAGAGGTGCTTGGAAGGGACTTAAGCCTCGTACACACGGTCGCACATCTGACAAACTTTCCCTTGGATTTTTGTCCAAAGAAATTTGTCCGGTCACACCCATAGCATACACACGCTAGGACTTTTCTGAAAACTTTTCTAAAACTTTCCCAACATCACGTGTCTTTTCTGCTCTTTATCACCACCCTTTGGTTAACTTCTGCTATTGTTGGTTGATTTTAACATTGGTTCTGGGCATGCGTGTTTGTACTTCGGACTTTTGTTGTCGTAAAGTTTGTCCGTTTGCAGACCAAACTTGTTGTCCGACGAAACCCGAAAAAGTTGATCCGATGGAGCGTACACACGGTCGGACAAATGTGAAAACTTGCAGATTTTGAAGTTTGTTGGACAAAAGTCTACCGTGTGTACGGGCCTTAAGAGGGGATTTCCCCTCATTTCTGAGACATTTCCTCACTTCCTGTTAAGTCTTTGGAACAGGAAATGGAGTAAAATCTATCCAATGAGAACCATCCAAAAAAAAAACCTAACCATGATTTTCCAGTTTCTTTCTTTATCCAAAACAAAGACACAAAGTTTTGACTTGAGCTTTATTTAAAAAGAGATGTGAATGAGGAATCCAGTTAACCGATCTATTTTCCCGATACACCACCTGGTCTCCGCCATCTCTTTAGTCTCCAGCTCTGTTCCTTATGTTGTTAGTATTGTTCTCTGTCCGTCGGGGTCTACACAGTACTCTCTGGTACTGCAAATCAATAGTTCGTAAAGCAGTCCATTTGTTAGGCAGTGTGTATATTGCAGGGCTGGACAGATCCCAGGAGCCAATTAGGCAGCCAATGTGCCTAAACAATTACAGCTGCTGACTTTTTTTTTTTTGGTGTTTCTTTCAATGTCAAGTGCATGCCGTCTGACTCCAGAGTGGAACGCTAGTTTTGTTGAAGATACAGCAAAAATGCTTGAGAAACATTGCAAAGATTTTAGCAGATGTTTCTGTTTTGCAGATAATAGGATAACCCATGCTAGTATACAGTGCCTTGAAAAAGTATTCATACCCCTTGACATTTTCCACATTTTGTCATGTTACCGCTAAAAACATAAATGTATTTTATTGGGATTTTATGTGATAGACCAACACAAAGTGACACATAATTGTGAAGTGGAAGGAAAATAAGTGTTTTTAATTTTTTTTTTACAAATAAATATGTGAAAAGTGTGGGGGGGACATTTGTATGGCGCCCCCCGGAGTCAATACTTTGTAGAACCGCCTTTCACTGCAATTACAGCTGCAAGTCTTTTTGGGGATGTCTCTACCAGCTTTGCACATCTAAAGTGATATTTTTGGCCATTCTTCTTTGCAAAATAGCTTAAAGGATCACTAAAGGAATTTTTTTTTTTTAGCTAAATAGCTTCCTTTACCTTACTGCAGTACTGGTTTCATGTCCTCATTGTTCGTTTTTGCTTTGAAGTAGTTGTAATTCTGCTGTGATCTCCACACTTCCTGCTTGTCTGGCTCCTTATGAAAAAAGTCATGGGAGCTTCTCACTGTGGTCTAAGCTGTGTGTCTAAAACTCCTCAGAACCAATCAGATTCATTTTAAAAACAAAACACTGCCCTGGATTTGTTTGTTTTTGTTCTGTGGGTCTCTTTACTTCACATAAACATGAAACCAGTTTAAAACCGAAAGTGAAACTAGAGGCATATTATATGATAGAATTTAATCTATTTTTAATCATTTTTAAAAGGAATCAGTTAACTTTTATGTCTCTATACCCTGTAAACAGTCATTTCAGCAAAAAAATAAAAAAAAATTCCTTTAGTGACCCTTTAAGTTCTGTCAGATTGGATGGAGAGCGTCTGTGAACAGCAATTTTCAAATCATGCCACAGATTCTCAAAGGGATTTAGGTCTGGACTTTGACTGGGCCATTCTAACACATGAATATGCTTTGATCTAAACCATTCCATTGTAGCTCTGGCTGTATGTTTAGGGTCGTTGTCCTGCTGGAAGGTGAACCTCCGCCCCAGACTCCGGTCTTTTGCCGAGACTAATGGGTTTTCTTCTAAGATTGCCCTGTATTTGGCTCCATCCATCTTCCCATCAACTCTGACCAGCTTCCCTGTCCCTGCTAAAGAAAAGCATTCCCACCACATGATGCTGCCACCACCATGCTTCACAGTGGGGATGGTGTGTTCAGGGTGATGTGCAGTGTTAGTTTTCTGCCACACATAGTGTTTTGCTTTTAGGCCAAAAAGTACAATTTTGTTCTCATCTGACCAGAGCACCTTCTTCCACATGTTTGCTGTGTCCCCCACATGGCTTCTCACATACTGCAAACAGGACTTCTGTTTGGCTTTCTTTCAAGAGTGTCTTTCTTCTTGTCACTCTTCCAAAAGGTTTGTGGAGAGCGCGACTAATAGTTGTTCTGTGGACAGATTCTCCCCCCTGAGCTGTGGATCTCTGCAGCTCCTCCAGAGTTGCCATGGGCCTCTGGGCTGTTTCTCTGATGAATGCTCTCCTTGCCCGGCCTGTCATTTTAGGTGGACGGCCGTGTCTTGGTAGGTGTGCAGTTGTGCCATACTCTTTCCATTTTCGGATGATGGATTGAACAGATCTCCGTGAGATGTTCAAAGCTTGGGAGATTTTTTTATAACCTAACCCTGCTTTACACTTCTCCACAACTTTATCCCTGACCTGTCTGGTGTGTTCCTTGGCCTTCATGATGCTGTTTGTTCATTATGGTTCTCTAACAAACCTCTGAGGCCTTCACAGAACAGCTGTATTTATACTGAGATTAAATTACACACAAGTGAACTCTTTTTACTAATAAGGTAACTTCTGAAGGCAATTGCTTCCACTAGATTTTAGTTGGGGGTATCAGAGTAAAGGGGGCTGAAAACAAATTCACACCACACCTTTCAGATATTTATTTATAAAACATTTTGAAAACCATTCATCATTTTCCTTCCACTTCGCAATTATGTGCCACTTTGTGTTGTTCCATCACATAAAATCCCAGTAAAAATACATGTATTGTATGTGTCTGGTTTTAACGTGACAAAATTTGGAAAGTTTCAAGGCACTGTATTTGATAAAAGTGAGGGCTACCTACAGGGCCGTTCGAAGACATTTGGGAGCCCCAGGCAAGAAAAAAAAGTGTCAGTTTTTCAGTTGAGAAGCGAGGGGGGGGGGGATGCGGCTTACCTCTATCCTCACACGCCGGCAGATGTTGGTGTCCGCACAGGGGCCCCAGCAGGGAGGGCCCTTGCCGCATCGCTGCGTCCTCCTGCAGTCCGGTCGGCCGTGGTGTACCGTAACCGCGCGGTACAGGAGATTCAGTTTGCTGTTCCCGGGGCCGGACTGAGAGGAAGTGAACACTCAGTCAGTGTGTGTACTTCCTGTCAGTCCGGCCGGGAACAGGAACCTGATTCTCCTGTACCGCGCGGTTATGGCACACGGCCGACCGGACTGCAGGAGGACGCAGCGATGCGGCAAGGGCCCTCCCTGCTGGGGCCCCTGTCCAGGCAAATGCTTGCTTTGCCTGTCGGGTTCCGACGGGCCTGGCTACCTAGAGGGTCTGCTTCTTTTAATGGGCAAGTTCACTCTTTACATAAACCTGGCTCATGAAGACTATGGGCCCTTTTTCACAAGCTGTCTGATCAGGTCCGCCTTTCAGTTTTTCAGGTTAAAGGGGTTGTAAAGGTAAAAATTGTTTTCCCCTAAATAGCTTCCTTTACCTTAGTGCAGTCCTCCTTCACTTACCTCATCCTTCCATTTTGCTTTTAAATGTCCTTATTCCTTCTGAGAAATCCTCACTTCCTGTTCTTCTGTCTGTAACTCCACACAGTAATGCAAGGCTTTCTCCCTGGTGTGGAGTGTCATGCTCACCCCCTCCCTTGAGGGGGGAGGGGGCGAGCAGGAGAGTCAGGACGCCCACTAACACACAGCTCCTTTCTCTATCTGCAATGTAGAGAGCGTCCTGACTCTCCTGCTCACCCACTTCCCCCTCACGGGAGGGGGGAGCACGACACTTTAGTGACACTTTAAAGCGGATCTCCACTCTAAAGTGGAGTCCCGCTGATCGGAACCCTCCCCCCCTCCGGTGTCACATTTGACACCTTTCAGGGGGGAGGGGGGTGCAGATACCTGTCTACAGACAGGTATCTGCACCCACTTCCGGCCCTACGATACGGGCAAAGGACGGGTTTTTTCCTTCCTTCCCGTCCGTCCCCCGTTGTATGCTGGGAACACTCGGCTCCCAGCACACAGCGGGAGCCAATCGGCGGGCGCAGCGCGACTCGCGCATGCGCCGTAGGGAACCGGGCAGTGAAGCCGGAGCGCTTCACTTCCTGGTTCCCTCACCGAGGATGGAGGGGGGGAGCAGCAGGGTGACGAGCGATCGGCTCGTCATCTGCTGCGATCGGCGCTGGACTCCAGGACAGGTAAGTGTCCTTATTTTAAAAGTCAGCAGCTGCAGTATTTGTAGCTGCTGGCTTTTAATATATTTTTCCCGTGGCACATCCGCTTTAAGTCTCTGGGAGTGTTCTGTTGCCATGGTTAGATCTGGATTTTTGGAGGTTTTTAAAATTATATCGAACTTTTAGATTTTAAAGAAAGTAAGATTTTATATATGTTGATTTAAGAATGTCTTGTTCATCAATTATAAATGTTAGATCAGGTTTATCATTGGTAGAAGTGGAGTTCTTCTTTTAATACGCTTTGTGGTAAGAAGGCATCTAGGATGACCTGTGTGTAAGCTGCTCCCACAATAGTCTATTGTGTTTTCTTACTGTAGGTCCTTCACTACTTGGCAATGCAGAAGCCAGCAGACCTCGCCCGCCATCTGCTGCCATGTGTCATTCATGCTGCTCTGCTCAAGGTGAAAGAAGAAGGTATGTATCCCTCGATAATGTGCTTTGTATCCTCCATACCTTTTCTTATATTCTCCTTTTCTTTGTACCAATCTACATAACTTCCTAGTCATTTTTTGATTTAAAACCACTTGCATAGCATGCAAATTAATGGCAGCCAACAACAAACATTGGCTGCCAGTCACTTAAAGGGGTGTTTCACCCTAAAAAACACATTACAATACGATTAAGGCTATTTTTTTTTTTTTTTGATGCTGTACATACCTTTGTACAGCATATTCACCCGTGGCTTCCGGCTTGCGAGTCCCGCGGGAGTGGGCGTTCCTAACATGTCTGTGATTGACGTTTTGACCAAAAACGAGCTCCCCCCGTCGCGTAAGCCGCGTCACGGTTGGCGAAAGGAGCCGAACGGTGAGTCGGCGCTATACTGTGCATGCGCATCGCCGTTCGGCTCCTTTCGCCAATCGTGACGCGGCTTACGCGACGGGGGGGAGGTATGTACAGCATCAACAAAATAATAATAGCCTTAATTGTATTGTAATGTGGGGGGCCAGTGTAATAAAAAAAAGTAGTTTTTAGGGTGAACCACCCCTTTAAATGATACTATGGGCAAACCCAACAACTATCTATATGATGCACTCTGTCACTAGCATTAACACAGCAGTTTGTTTTTCTGAGCCCCCCCCCCCCCCCCCCCCGTATTACAGTTTTAATACCTGGCTAGTTTAAAGCGGAACGCACTCCACTGCCACATTTGGCACTTTTTGGGGAGTAGCGGGTCCCTGTTTTTTCCCCCGCAGCCTTCTGGGACACATCACAGGTCCCAGACGATTACGAGACCATCCGCAAAGCGCAGCGCAAAAGTAAACCGGCTGTGAAGCCACAAGGCTTTACTGCCTCACTCTCTTACTTACGATACCGGCGCCTGCACCCAAAGTAGATTGAAGAATCGGCTCAGGTGCCGACATCGCTGGATCCCTGGATAAGTGTGTGCTAATGGATTCCCTCAAATTGCAGAGACTTTCTCTCACTTCCTGTTTTGGTTATGGGACAGGAAGTGAAGGTAAATCTCTCCAATGGGATACAGATGGCAAAAAACTCTATCCAAAATGAATGAAAAAAAAAAAAAGTTAGGACTGCACTCTACAGAGGAGCCTTGATGAGGCAATGTGACTTTAACAACATACGTGTTGTGCAACTAAAACCTTAGTGTAATTTTTTTTTTTTTTTGGCTAGCCGCCTGAGAAATGCATTTTTTGTTTGTGCAAAACCCTTCCATGTGAACCTTACTAAAGCTAGTTATAGTTTGGGGTGGTGCCATTTATTTAGCTATTTAAAAGCACCCTGCTGGTCTTTTCCACCAGTCATGATCTGCCTGCATAGAATTGAGCAGCAGAGGGGCTCAGTGATGACCTCACTGCGATGTCATGTGATTATATTTAAAATTTGTTGATTGGTTGGGGAGGAGGGAGGAACCAGAGAAGGCAAATTAAGTAAACTGAACTCCAGCTTTAACCCCAAACCGTTCCCAGAGCACAATGTTTTTTTTTTTTTTACTCTAGTGATCTTTTAAAAACTCATGCCTACCAGAAAGTGGGTGCAGAAGTATTATTTGAAGACCCATTCCCCTTCTTTGGATCTGGCCTCTAAGCATAGGCATGTGCCCAGGCTGTGCCAGGTATGCCCAGGCACACCCTAATCACCCTGTGCAGCACAAATTCCCTTTACTGCCCTGGCTCCCATCTTTCCCCCCCACAGCACTGCCAGCTTCCCTCCTCTCCTATCAGCTGTTGCTGCTGGGATGTTTTAGGAGTGGGAAAGGGGCCAGTAAATATGTCATTTACTGGCCCCTTCCCTTTCTGAATGAACATCGTGAGTGATCGGTAGTGTGTGTTTGGGCTTTGGGTTGTACACCTTAATGCAATAGGCTGCGCACACCTATGCCTCTAAGTTATCTGCCTATACTTACCTCTGTGCATCTGTGTTGAGTAAACTGCAGTTCTTCTCCCCTATACTATAGTTTGCCCTTCATTGTTCATATTCAGATTTTACGTGCGTCATTCCTCTTTTTCTAGAAATAGTAGAAGACATTCCTTCTGTAAAGGCCTCCGTAAAACGTATCGTCTCCCATTCCAGTAAAATCCTGCGATTCCCGAGCCCAGAAGACAAGAAGTTGGAGGTGAGAGGAGATGCATGTTGTTGCCTTACTACAGTACATTTGTCACACAGGCTGGATCCAAAGTGTTGTCAAGCACATTACAAGGCAGAATTTGCTTTTACTTTAACTGGTTGCCGACCAGCCGCCGCAGTTCTATGGCGGCAGGTCGGCTCTCCTGCGCGAGAGCCCGTAGCTCTACGTCAGCAGGTGAAGCGGCTACTAGGGGCATGCGTGCGTCCCCCCGCTCGCTCCTGCGCCCAGCGGTCGCGATCACTGCCGGGCACCCGCGATTGCTCGTTACAGAGCGAGAACTGGGAGCTGTGTGTGTAAACACAGCTCCCGGTCTTGTCAGGGGGAGAAATGCTGACCGTCTGTTCATACAATGTATGAACAGCGATCAGTAATTTCCCCTAGTGAGTCCACCCCCCCCTACAGTTAGAACACACCCAGGGAACATACTTCACCTCTTCCCCGCCCCCTAGTGTTAACCCCTTCCCTGCCAGTGGCATTTTTATAGTAATCAATGCATTTTTGTAGCAATGATCGCTATAAAAATGCCAATGGTCCCAAAAATGTGTCAAAAGTGTCCGATGTGTCCGCCATAATGTCACAGTACCGAAAAAAAATCACTAATTGCCGCCATTACTAGTAAAAAAAAAAATATTAATAAAAATGCCATAAAACTACTCCCTATTTTGTAGACACTATAACTTTTGCGCAAACCAATCAATAAACGCTTATTGCGATTTTTTTTTAATGAAAAATATGTAGAAGAATACGTATCGGTCTAAACTGAGGAAAAAAATTGTTTTTTTTTTATATTTTTGGGGATATTTATTATAGTAAAAAGTAAAAAATATTCATTTTTTTCAAAATTGACGCTTTATTTTTGTTTATAGCGCAAAAACTAAAAACTGCAGAGGTGATCAAATACCACTAAAAGAAAGCTCTATTTGTGGGAAAAAAAGGACGCCAATTTTGTTTGGGAGCCACGTCGAACGACCGCGCAATTGTCAGTTATAGCGACGCAGTGCCAAATCGCAAAAAGTGCTCTGGTCTTTGACCAGCAATATGGTCCGGGGTTTAAGTGGTTAAAGATGTATGCTGCATTCTCCAAAAGTTGCAGCACTAGCTATTGAATATCACATGTGTAAAAATATTACATATAAAAAGCCTACATTTGTATAATTGGAGTACTAATTTGAATACACTACAACGGCAGTTCTATAACAAAGTCCAAGCATCCCATAAAACAGTGAAAAGGTGAATAATCCTTGGCAGCATTCAATTAATATCCCATCTTTTGTTTTCACTCCACCACCGTGACAAATCTAGCTTCATACCAAAAAACACGGACCCCAGAATTAGTTCACCTGCACACTTTGGGGCAAATCCTCAAAAAACCTGCCTAACTTAACTTTTAGCATTTAAGTTACACTGGCGGAAAATTTCTACCTAAGTGCCCGATCCACAAAGCACTTACCTAGAAATTTTCGGCTGTGTAACTTAAGTGCCTCCGTCGCAAGGCGGTCTTCTCATCCAGGGGGCGATGTCAATTTAAATGAGGCGCGCTCCCGCGCCGGACGTTCTGCGCATGCGTGTGACGTCATTTTTCCCGACGGGCAGCGCGCGAAATTACGTTACGTCGGGCTTTGTGGATTGCGACGGGAAAATAAAGTTGCGTCGGGGGGAAAAAAAAGTTACGCGGCGAAAAATAAAATTTGAAATTTAAAAAAAATAGCGGCGATCGAAAAAAAGGTATGTTTTTACAAGGTGTTACTAGTTTACACCTTGTAAAAGCATCCCTAATTTTACGCATGCAAAACGTAACTTATGCAGAAAACACAAAGCTAAAAAGCTTTGTGGATCTGCCTAAGTACTCATTTGCATACGCAAAGCGGCATTTCGACTCGAAATGCCCCCAGCGGCGGATGCGGTACTGCATCTTAAGATCTGACAGTGTAAGTGTCTTACAGATGTCAGATCTTATGCCTATCTTTGGAAAAATCCTTCTGAGGATCAGTTCCAAAGATAGGCACAGAGATAAGCAGGCTGAACAGCAGTTCCACCTGCGTATCTCCTTTGAGGATTTGGCCCTTTATTCCCTTTGTGCCAAAGGGTAAAACAAATCTTAATGTCTAAGCACAATTTTGCAACTTTGACATGTGTTGGTAAAAGTGTACACATTATCACAACTACTTTGTGCATCCAGGTGGATTATATCGGGACAAATTGGGCTTTTATTTGGTAGTAAATAGTTATGGATATCTTCTGGATTTTTTTTTGTTATTATCAAAGTAAAACTGGCCCAAAATAGTAAACAAAAATATAATGTTTTTTTTTTAAAGCGGTTCTCCACCCTAAAGTGGAGTCCCGCTGATCGGAACCCTCCCCCCCTCCGGTGTCACATTTGACACCTTTCAGGGGGGAGGGGGGTGCAGATACCTGTCTAAAGACAGGTATTTGCACCCACTTCCGGCCACACGCTACGGGCGAAAGACGGGCATTCCGTCACATCCCGTCTGTCCCCCGTTGTGTGCTGGGAACACTCGGCTCCCAGCACACAGCGGGAGCCAATCGGCTGGCGCGGCGCGACTCGCGCATGCACCGTAGGGAACCGGGCAGTGAAGCCGCATCGCTTCACTTCCTGGTTCCCTGAGCGTGGATGGCGGGGGGAGCAGCAGAGAGACGAGCGATCGCTCGTGCTCTGCTGCGATCGGCGCTGGACTCCAGGACAGGTAAGTGTCCTAATATTAAAAGTCAGCAGCTGCAGTAGTTGTAGCTGCTGGCTTTTAATATTATGTTCCCGTGGCACATCTGCTTTAAATATAGCTATATATTTATTGTTACTACCATAACCAACCATCAAAAACAACACAAAATAAATTCTCCTGCTCCTGACGATCGCACCGATATCACACGTGTGTATGTTATTTGTTGTTTGTACCCATAGTACAGCCCAGAAACAATCGTGCGCATTTTGCTTTTTGTTTGTGCTACCTTCCTAAAACACACCTCCAAGACGACCACTGCCTTGCTAAAGAAGCTGAGGGTAAAGGTGATGGACTGGCCAAGCATGTCTCCAGACCTAAACCCATTGAACATCTGTGGGACAGCCTCAAACGGAAGGTGGGGGAGCGCAAGGTCTCCAATATCCACCAGCTCTGTGATGTCATCATGGAGGAGGGGAAGAGGACTCCAGGGGCAACCTGTGAAGCTCTGGTGAACTCCATGCCCAAGAGGGTTAAGGCAGTGCTGGAAAATAATGGTGGCCACACAAAATATTGACACTTTGGACCCAATTTGGACATTTTCACTTAGGGGTGTACTCACTTTTGTTGCCAGCGGTTTAGACATTAATGGCTGCGTGTTGAGTTATTTTGAGGGGGCAGCAAATGTACACTGTTATACAAGCTGAACACTCACTACTTTACATTGTAGCAAAGTGTAATTTCTTCAGTGTTGTCACATGAAAAGATGGAATAAAATATGTACAAAAATGTGAGGGGGTGTACTCACTTTTGTGAGATACTGTATATATGTACAGCGGCTTTGAGTTGGTTAAAAATAAGCATGGCGCTCGCAAACAAAAGTAAAAACAGGCAAAGTATCTGCTAGCCGCTTGGTCCAGCTGCGGCGAGCGTGATGACGTCGGTGCACATTGCTCCTGGCAATCCATTCCGTCAAAATCGGCAACTTTTGTCCATTCTATTTTTTTTCCCAAAGGCTGAGCTCCAGACTTTGCCCTATCCAGAGTAATGCTAGCATCATAGTGTAACATCATTCCACACATTGACAGACTAGGCACAGCAAAATGAACTTTACTTGTAAACTGCTACATGTGCAAGTGCTCTTTTCTTGGAAACACATTGGGCCATATTCTTATACATCTAAGGCGGCGGAATGTATGTACTTTACGTTACTCCGCCGCAAGTTTAAGTGGCAAGTGCCGGATTCCCAAACCACTTACCTGTAAACTTGCGGCGGCGTCGCGTAAAGTCCACCCGCGTAAGCCATCCTAATTCAAATGATCCTGGCAGGGGGCGTGGATCATTTAAATTAGGCGCGCTCCCGCGCCGATCGTAATGCGCATGCTCCGTTGGGTAAATTACCCGACATGCATTGCGCTAAATGACGTCTCACGGACGTCATTTGTTTTGACTGTAACGTAAATGGCGTCCAGCGCCATTCACGGACGACTTACGCAAACGACGTTACATTTTGAAATTTCGACGCGGGATCGACGGCCATACTTAACATTGAGTACGCCACCTAGGGGGCATCTTTATCTTTACGCCGCGTATCGCTTACGGAAACGACGTTAAAACACTACGGCGGGCAAGCGTACGTTAGAGAATCGGCGTGACTAGTCATTTGCATATTCTACGCTGACCGCCACCTAGCGGTCAGCGTAAATATTGCAGCCTAAGATACAACGGCGCAAGCCGTCGTATCTTAGGCATGTTTAAGTGTATCTCAGTTTGAGAATACACTTAAACATAGGAAACAGACTTACGTCGGCGTATCTGCTGATACGCCTACGTAACTTGTTTAAGAATATGGCCCATTCCCTTTAGGTAAAGAACAATATAGGTATGCAACCTATCGGCAATCATTTTTCATTTTTCCAAACTAACAAAATGTCACACCTGGTTGGTTGCCACAAATTACGGTGGCATTTTGTGGTGTTTTAAGTAAATAAGAATGTTTTTGCTTTTCACCCTTCTTTCCTCAGGACATCATCAGCCAGATTACAAATGCTGAGGCCACTATAGCCAGAGCGCGGTCACTGAAGGCAAAGTTTGCCACAGAACGCTGTGAATATCCAGAGGAGAAGGAAGATCTAGAGACGTATGTATTGGATGCTGGTATTAAAGAGAACCTGTCTGTCACACCTGCATTGGGTTTGGTGTGGGAAAGCAGTGAGAATATAGAATCCTCCAGAGATTGATAAGGTTGACCCTACCATCTGATGGTGGCTGCATATCTCTGGATCCTTCACCATCTGTCAGACAGCAGCCGGTACCCAGTGATCTTTTTTAGCTGCCTGTTTAATGTTCAAAACGAAACCCTCTGTCAGTGGTAAGAATGCCTCCCTTGTAAAGTATGGATGAATTGGTTTCAGCAGGGGTCTCTTAGACCTGAAAAATATTTCTAAAAAGATTAATAAAGGCTAGTCTAGACCAGTGGTCTCCAAACTGGCCCTTTATCTGGCCCTCAAGACCCTATTCCTCCCACTGACACCATCCATGGGGCAATATTCCTCCCACTGACACCAGTGGGAGGAATTCTGGCGATTTGGAACACTATTTCTCCATCTGAGACCAACATCGGGGGGTATTATTCCTCCCACTGACAACCATCCTTTGCTTGCCTTTATCTGGCCTTTGGGGCACAATTCCGCCATCCGACACCATCAGTGGGGCACTGTTCCTCCCACCGACACCATCGATGGGGTACTAGTACTCCCACTGACACCATGGATAGGGCACTAGTCCTCCCACTGACACCATGGATAGGGCACTAGTCCTCCCACTGACACCATGGATAGGGCACTAGTCCTCCCACTGACACTATTGTTGGGGTACTAGTACTCCCACTGACACCATGGATAGGGCACTAGTCCTCCCACTGACACCATGGATAGGGCACTAGTCCTCCCACTGACACTATTGTTGGGGTACTAGTCCTCCCACTGACACCATGGATAGGGCACTAGTCCTCCCACTGACACCATGGATAGGGCACTAGTCCTCCCACTGACACTATTGTTGGGGTACTAGTCCTCCCACTGACACCATTGTTGGGGTACTAGGCCTCCCACTGACACCATTGTTGGGGCACTAGGCTAGGGTGACCAGACATCCCCAGTTTCAGGGGACAGTCCCCTGATTGAGGACACTGTCCCCGGAACAAGTCTGTCCCTGGTTTTGTCCCCAGATTGGATTTAATAAGGGGCAGGGGCAATTTCAAAGACAGTCAGTGCAGAATTAAAATAAAAAAAATTGAATTACACACCCCCGCTCCGCCATGCCTACTAGCATAGGGGGGTTGTATTTTTCCCATTATCTGTGCCCCCTTTCTGATGATCATGTGCTGGTCGGAGCGGAGGAAATATTTCTTCAGTTTCGAGCGCATGCCCATTCAGCTTCGCTCGCATGTTCTTTTGCCTTGGCTCAAATCCTGGCCAGCCACCTGCCTATCTCCTTGCCTTCCTTGGCGGAGTGATCTTCTTCCGCTCACCATCCAGTAGTAGCCGGGAGACCCGAAGAGTAAGACTTGAGAGGCTGTGAGGTGGGCGACGACGGGCAGAGAGTCGCTGATTGTTGCCATTACTAGTAAAGAAAAAATATGTCCCCGGATTTCATTTAAAAAATCTGGTCACCTTACACTAGGCCTCCCACTGACCCCCATGATGGGGCACTAGTACTCCCCCTAACACCATTAATGGGGCACTACAATGATGGTGGCACTAGTCCTTCCACTGACACCATCGATGGGGCATTTTCTACTTCCACAGGCCACAGTCTTGCCCTCCTAAAGCCTGAAGGACAGTAAACTTGCATTTTTTTTAAGAAAGTTTAGAGACCCCAGATCTAGACCCTAGAATTATACTTCTTTCTTTTTTTATTATTATTATAGTGTGCAAATATTTTCAGCAATTTACAGAGTCTAAATACCCGCAGAAGGATCATCATACTATAAGTTTTTGTGGGAGGTCAAGGACTGATCGGTCCTCACCATACATACACACGTCACATATGGGTAGAAGTCCTTTAACTTGCCAGTAGGATTTTGCAGGGTGAGAAGAAGTTTGAACCTCCATAGGGATCCGGAGAGAAGGCACATTTTTAGTAGGTACCGATCCCGTGACTTGTGCTTTGCAGGACAAGTGCGTTACTATTTACTAGGGTTGTCCCGATACCGATACTCGTACTCCCGCAAATACCCCCGATACCAAAATAGAATATCCCCCCCCCCCCCGCCGCCGTCGCCGTTATGCCGCATCCCGCCGCCGTTACGCCGCATACCGCCACATCCCCGCTACCGCCGACTGGTTAATACGGGCGGGGAACATTACAGCTTTGAATAGCTGTAATGATTCGCGCCGCGTATAGACACTCCCCCTCGCTCGGGTGAACTGTCCAATCCCGAGCGAGGGGGAGTGTCTCTACGCGGCGCGAATCATTACAGCTATTCAAAGCTGTAATGTTCCCCGCGTATTAACCAGTCGGCGGCAGCGGGGATGCAGGTAAGGGGGATATGGGGGGGAGACATGGCTGCATGGGGGGAAACATGGCTGGATGGGGGGGAGACATGGCTGGATGGGGGGGAGACATGGCTGGATGGGGGGGAGACATGGCTGGACGGGGGGGAGACATGGCTGCATATGGGGGACATGGCTGGATATGGGTGGACATGGCTGGATATGGGGGGAGACATGGCTGCATGGGGGGGAGACATGGCTGGAAATGGGGGACATGGCTGGAAATGGGGAGAGACATGGCTGGATATGGGGGGGGACATGGCTGGATATGGGGGGGGACATGGCTGGATATGGGGGGGACATGGCTGGATATGGGGGGGACATGGCTGCATATGGGGGGGGACATGGCTGCATATGGGGGCGACATGGCTGCATCTGTGGGGGGACATGGCTGCATTTGGGGACACATTTAAAAAAAAGTATCGGTATTCGGTATCGGCGAGTACTTGAAAAAAGGTATCGGTACTCGTACTCAGTCCTAAAAAAAAGTGGTATCGGGACAACCCTACTATTTACTGTACTGTTCATCTGATTGGCCTCCTTAGTAACAGCCGCCGTTTATATCCTTTAGCCCACTGCATGTCTGCCCTTACTGACCACCTGATTTCTCCACACCGACAGGTTTGTCAGTTGTCTTCTGGAACAGCCTGAAGTGCCAATCATCGGAGCGGCCCGAGGGGTGGCCGGCGTGATCATCCACAAGATGTTTGTGAACTCTCAGAGGGTAAGTTCACACTGATAGCGGTTAATAATGAAGAACTTTGGGTCACGCTTGGAAGGCGAAGGTAACCTTCCAAGCAGAAATACAACGCATTTTTACCGCCGTCCATTTTGCTTCGCTCAAACGTGAAGGAAGATAAGGAGACCCATTCAGTGTGTGATTAATGTCCTCTCATTATTTGGCACCGTGGGGCTGTACACAGGCACACAATAAATATGCAGCTTCTATGGTGCTTCCCTGCCACACTTCTGTATAAATGAGGAGAGACGGCTGTACGGAGCATCTTTTTTCTGTATCAAAGGATGTTTAATCTGTACAGCGCTGGAAACACTTCTAAGAGCATCTTTGAATCCTATCCTAGAGGTGCCCACACGCTGGGGAGAAGGATTCAAGAACACGGTTGCACAGATTTGCTTTTCAGCGTTGGAGTTGGAGAACGGAGAGGGACAGTTGGCCGTTTTTATCATCTGTCTCACACATACAAGATGTTAAAGAGCAACTCTGACCACGTAAAATCAGGGCCAGATTTCTGAATTACTGACACGGACTGCGACCTAGAATGTCCAGAGACCTCCATACACGTGTGATGTTTACTGTCATCAATGCATTTGCATGTATAATAAAAGGTCTGCCTGTCGCCCTGCCAGTGTAACAATCCCTGGTCCTTCCTTACTTTGCTGTCCTTGCAGTTTGTGCATTTTTGTTAGTGGAATATTGTATTGCGCAGTCACAGTTTTACCCGTTCTGGCTCTGTACATTTAGAATCGAAGTGGTGACAAAGCGATTGTAGAGGATTACATGTTTTTTTTTTTTTTTAAATGGCAGATATGTTAAACTTGCCTGCTTCATGCAATGGTTTTGCACAGAGCAGCCCAGATCGTTCTTTTCTCTGGTCCCTCCGCCATAGCAACCCGCTTGCTAGGGGGGATACTTTTGTGGACTTGCTCCCAAGCTGACTCTGTGGGCCAGATCCACAAAGAACTGCCTATCTTTAGGCAGGCGTAGCGTAGCGTATCTCAGATGCACAAAGAATTTGCGCCGTAAGTTACGGCGGCGTAGTGTAAATGTGTCGGCGTAAGGGCGCAAAATTCAAATGACTAAGATGTGGGCGTGTTTTATGTTAATTTATCTTGACCCCATGTAAATGACGTATTTTTTTAAGTTCGCATTGCGCCGTCCGTGGGGGTATCCCAGTGCGCATTCTCGAAATCACGTCGCAAATAGTCAATGCTTTCGACGTGAACTTAATTTACGCAAAGCCCTATTCGCGGACGTTTTACGCAAACGACAAAAAATTCAACGCTGTCCCGACGTCCATACCTAACATTGCGCACGCCTCATAGAGGCAGGGGTAATGTTACGCCGAAAAAAGCCTTACGTAAACGACGTAAAAAAATGCGCCGGGCGGACGTACGTTTGAGATTTGGCCTATGTAGCTAATTTGCATACTCTGCGCGGAAATCAACGGAAGTGCCACCTAGCGGCCAGCGTAAATATGCACCTAAGATCCGACGGCGTACTAAGACGTACGTCAGTCGGATCTAGCCCACATTCAGGCGTATCTTGTTTTGTGGATACAAAACAAAGATACGACGGCGCATCGTAGAACTTACACGGCGTATCAATAGATACGCCGCCGTAAGTTCTTTGTGGATCTGGGCCTGTGTGTCCATAGACACACACAGAGCAAGACTCAGCCCCGCCCCCTCCTCACTGGCTGCGATTGACAACAGGGGGAGCCAATGACTCCCACTGCTGTCTCTGAGCCGTTGAGGAGGGAGAGAGCCTTTGCTCTCATACAAATTGCTGGATCACGACCGGGCTAAGGTAAATAAGGGGGGCGGCGCGCTGGGGGGGGAGGAGAAAGCTGTTTGCAGAATTTATTTTGTTTTACCTTAAAAGAGAAGTAGGGTTTTTTAATTTTTTTTGGCCCATTTATAGTTGCCTAGGTGGATGAAGCATCAGACCGATGCTGCAGCTGTCCCCCGGCGCCTCTTCACTGAGGACCGAGCCATTGAACATCACCAATGGTTCAGGTTCTCACAGATCCCCGAGCGGAGAGCTGCTGACTGTCAATCAGCAGCTCTCCTCTCTGCTCCTCCACACTCATTGGAGCACTGAGCTGTGGAGGGGGCGAGGAGTGCCCGTTTTAGGCTCTCAGTGGCTTTCTGAGAGGCTGAGACGGGTGTCTGTCCAGGCACCTGGCGGATGCAGACTTTATTGTTGTGATGATGTGGTGTCTGGACTGGTCAGACAGAGGACTTCAGCGCCGCTCTCTGCTTAAAACGTCTCACAGGAGTGTGAAAAAAAAAAAAGGAATTGTGCTCCTGTGATACATTTTCGTACCACTTTGCAAACACAGCTGTGCCGATAGCGCCGCCCCCCCCCCCCCCCCCCCCCCCCAGCACAGCTGCTTGCGATCGGAACTTTCCGATCATGTGACAGCCAGTCACAGCGGTCAGATTATCATAGACCTTGCCATCTGAAAACCGTTAAAGGTCCCGGAGGTGCTGAGCTAAGGGGTTTAAGTCAAAGTCCATTTGGTTAACTGTTCACCAGAACTTCTCCAGGTCCTGGCTGTATTAAGGAGGAAGTGGGCTGACAGCAGAGGGCAGTTGGGAGTAGGGAGAAAGATGTAGGGCAGGGGTAGGCAACCTCGGCCCTCCAGCTGTGGTGAGTCCAATGAGACATTGCAATCACAGGCATGACTCCTAGAGGCAGAGGCATGATGGGATTTGTAGTTTCATCACAGCTGGTGTGCTGAGGTTGCCCACCCTTGATGTAGGGGGACCTGGTGACTGGATTTTTGTTAATGCAATTTTGCTCAGCAGTACATGAACTCCTTGGCCTCGGGGCAGTAAAAAGCAACATGGCAGCTGGAGTGGGTGGGGCATGCGCCTTGGCAAAATTCCAGTACATTTGGCATTCAGCAGTGCACTGCCAGTAAACATGACCCATTCAAGTGAATAGGACTGTGCTGGAACCATGTGCATTAGACACGCCAACTGCCCTCTAAAAAGCAATCCACCATATACTGCTTTACAGAGAGCACCGCAAGTGTAAATGAGGCCTTGCTGTTTGACATCACTGTGCTTCCAAGATATAATGTGAATACGACTTCACTATTTTTAGAGATATGATTTCATCCGATCCTCTGCCCAAAATGTATATTTTAGGTTTGGTTGAACACTGAGCAGGAGCGGACTGACCACTCATGGGGCCCCCGGGCAATAGGAGATTATGGGGCCCCGGGCAATAGATTATGGGGCCACACAGTATACACAGACACACAGTTTTGAGCGTACAATTATGAGATCTTTGTAGAATTCCCCATTCCACCTGTTTGACCTGGACACTATGGGCTAGATTCACAGAGATGTGCCTATCTATAGGCGGGCGTAGCGTATCTCAGATACACTACGCCGCCGTAAGTTAGAGCGGCAGGTCCTGTATTCACAAAGAAGTCGCGCCCTAACTTACGGCGGCGTAGTGTAACTGGGCCGGCGTAAGCCCGCCTAATTCAAAATAGGCTGGTTGGGGGCGTGTTCTATGCTAAATACTCGTGATCCCACGTATTTGACGTTTCTAACGAACGGCGCATGTGCCATCCGTGGACGTATCCCAGTGCGCATGCTCCAAATTACGCCGCAAAGACCCCATTCACGGACGACTTACGCAAACGACGTAAAACGTGAAAATTTCGACGCGGTTCCGAAGTTCATACTTAACATTGACTGCGCCATCTTTTTGGTGGTTTATCTTTACGCCTGAAAATGCCTTACGTAAACAGCGTATCTTTACTGCGACGGCCGGGCGTACGTTCGTGAATAGGCGTAGCTAGCTGATTTACATATTCTAGGAGTAAATCAGCGTACACGCCCATAGCGGCCAGTGTAAATATGCAGCTAAGATACAACAGCGTAGGAGACTTATGCCGGTCGTACCTTAGCAACATTTAAGTGTATCTCAGGTTGAGAATACGCTTAAATATACGACGGCGGGGATTCTGCTAATTTATTTTTTAATAACACCTATATACTTACCTGTTCTGTGCAATGAAATAGCACAGAGCAGCCACACATCTCTTCTCAGGTCCCCCGCCGGCGCTCCTGTCCCCTCCTTTCTGTCCAGTGCCCTCATGGGAAGCCCCTATCCATGGGGGCACTCGTGTGTGTTTGCTCTCGAGCCCCGCTGCTGCTTCCATTGACACAGACAGCAGGACTCGGCCCCGCCCCCGGCTTTGACTGACAACAGCAGGAGCCAATGGCACCCGGTGCCCCAGCAAATCCAGTGAGACCTGGAAGTGAGGGGAGAGAGAGAAGAGCTGCAAACCTCTGCTGCAGCTGCCCCCCAGAGCCCCCCCCTGCCCGATTTTTTTTTCCTGTGACGAGAACAAGCCAAGCAGCTCCAGCCGCTGTCTCGGGTCCTCATTGGATAGATTGATAGCAGCGGGAGCTATCAAAAAAGATTATGCATTTTTTTCCCTTCCACCAGGCGTTGCAGGAACAAAAATCGCTCAATTCCCCTATCAACACCATTGGTGTTGATGGGGGAATCCTTCCAGCAGTACTATTGTATTCTTCCAGTGGGTAGCCTTATCTGCCGGCAGAACAAAATCATCACTGTTGGCAGCTATAGCCGCTGGCAGTGATCGCATCAAAGAAATCCATCAGGCAGTCGGATCGACTTCAGTACAACCAGCCTACCCATAGATGGATGGAATCGCGGCTGGTTTAGTGGGGACTAGCCAAGATTTGATCCATCTATGGCCAGTTCTAGTAAACCCGAACAATGAACTTCTTTGATTTGCTCCCTTCTGTTCTATTTATGTATTACAGGTACTTGTATAGCGCTGTCAAAATATATATATATATATATATATATATATATATATATATATATATATATATATACATATACTGCTCAAAAAAAATTAAAGGAACACCTTTGAATCAGATCTCCTGTGATATTGATCTGGTCAGTTAAGTAGCAGAGGGGGAGGGGTGTATACAGAGGGGGAGGGGTGTATACAGAGGGGGAGGGGTGTATACAGGGGGGGGTGTATACAGAGGGGGAGGGGTGTATACAGAGGGTGTTGTTAATCAGTTTCAGCTGCTTTGCGGTAAATTATAATTAACAGGTGCACTAGATGGTGAACAATGAGATGACCTCCAAAACAGGAATGGTCTATCAGGTGGAGGTGTCTGACATTTTTTTCCCCTACTCATCTTTTCTGACTGTTTTTCACTAGTTTTGCATTTGGCTAGGGTCAGTGTCACTACTGGCAGCACGAGGCGATACTTGGACCCTATAAAGGTTGCACAGGCAGTCCAACTCTTCCAGGATGGCACATCAATACATGCCATTGCCAGAAGGTTTGCCGTGTCTCCCAGCACAGTCTCAAGAGCATGGAGGAGATTCCAGGAGACAGGCAGTTACTCTAGGAGAGCTGGACAGAGCCGTAGAAGGTCCTTAATCCATCAGCAGGACCGGTATCTGCTCCTTTGTGCAAGGAGGAACAGGATGAGCACTGCCAGAGCCCTACAAAATGACCTCCAGCAGGCCACTGGTGTGAATGTCTCTGACCAAACAATCATCAACAGACTTCATGGGGGTGGCCTGAGGGCCCCACATCCTCTAGTGTGCTATGTGCTCACTGCCGGACACTGTGGAGCTCGATTGGCATTTTCCATTGAACACCAGAATTGGAAGGTCCGCCACTGGTGCCCCATGCTTTTCACAGATGAGAGCAGGTTCACCCTGAGCATTGAAGTCTGTGGCCCTTGCATGAAAGTCAGACCAAAGCATGCATGAACCTAATTTGAAGTCACTGCGACTTTCGGTCGCACATGTATGAATGATTATTATTGGAAAACATGGGGTACGACTTGTCATGCGACTTTGATGTCCAAAGTCGCATTAGTGTGAATGGGATGTAAACATTTTTTCTATCGGTTTTTTTTCTGTAAAAAATGTAGAATGTGTTGAGAAATATGTGTGGCAGATCAGGAGAAGCTGGATTTATAGATCCATGGTAGTGTTTTGGATCATATGGAGTAAAGTCTGTGTGTGTGGGAAGCTAGAGAGTGTTATCCATCAGGCCCCGTACTCACGACCAAACATGTCTGCTGAAACTGGTCCGCAGACCAGTTTCAGCAGACAGGTTTGGCCGTGTGTAGGCCCGAGCGGACCATTTTCGGGCGGATCGGACAGGTTTCCAGCGGACAACTGTTTCCTGGACTTGCTTTAAAACAGTCCGCTGGAAACCTGTCCGCCCGGACATGTACGGTCGTCTGTACAGACCTACCGTACATGTCCGGCCGCTCGCCATCCCTCGCATGCGTGGAAGCATTTTAAAGGCAGGCCGCCCACGTTGCCGCGTCATTGTCGCGGCGACACCGTGTCATCGACGCGGCGACACCGCAGACACGCCCCGCGTATTGTTTACGCGCGGACCTCTGTTCGATGGTGTGTACAGCCATCGAACAGAAGTCCCCGGGCAGACATGTCCAATGAAAACGGTCCACGGACCGGTTTCATCGGACATGTCTGCTCGTGAGTACTCGGCCTCAGAGGTAATCTGCACAGACAGAAATACTTAAAGCCCAACTTTGGGCAACATTTTTTTCCCCATACAGTGGGGCTGTATCTAGAGGCGAGGAGAAAGCTTATACTCGCCCAATCCTTCGGAAAACGGTGCTCCCCCATGGTCCAGCAGTGGACTGTTCCTGGTCTGTGGAGCCTGCTCTGGGCTTAATGACGTCAGGAATAGTCCACAACTCACTGGTTTCCGGTTCAGTCTTGTGCTGGGAGGATCAGGTAAGTAAATCTCCTTTCTCCTTTCTCCTCTCCCCTAGACTAAAATTAGCAACTGGCCCGTGCAGCGCAGACACAGCCCCCCCCCCTGCATGGAAAAACTTTTTTTTTTTTTCCCCCAGGGTTGGGTTTTAAACTGTCATTTCCAAAAGTTGCCTGGCTATCAGGCTAAGCCAATGGTTTTCCTTGACTTGGAATAAATATGCATATGAAAAGTTGTGACTTCACTGATTCCATGCGCGTTCCAGCTCAGAGGTTTGGTGTTGAAGATGGAAACAGGTTTTTTAGGAGGTGGCCAGCAATAGCAGCCTCCATATTTTTATTAACATAGGTTTCCTTCAATCTGGACATTTTGAGTGTGTGTCCTTCTCTTCCCATAGAATGTTGGCAGCATGTTCCCGACGTCTCCCATGTGCATGTATCTGTGTTGACACGTTTACATATTGTCATGTTGCATGTCCTAATGTGTGTCTAACCTGTCCTAGTCATCCTAGGCTTGACTGTCTCTCTATCTTTTACCACCTTTCCTTTATCAAGCTGACTGAATCTTCTGATGAGGTAACGGAACCTTCTACCTCACTTCCTCATCCCATTACCCATGTGCAAAGTAGAGGAGAGGAGGAACAACCTATACCAACCCTTTACTAGACTAAACTAATATCACTAATGTACTAATATTCATTACACTGAAGGCAGATGGAAAAAAACGTGCGAAAGCTGCCTACATCCATCAGATGCGGTGCATGTGCTCTGACTGCCCAATGGTTGGGTAAACCAGTTCCTACCTAATGAGGGAGGAAGTACTGCAAGTACTGGCCCATTTCTGGGGGAACCCAATATGATTGGAAAATGGATATATGCAGCGCTTACAAAATAAATAAAATAGTCCGCAAACACTGACACAAAAGTCCATGTTTCTTTTCTGGAGTCACTCAAGGTGTAAGTCAGACAGATTAGAGTGAATAATGAATGATATCCACCGAACAGCAACACACTGGGCCTCTTACCCCAAATAGTGGACCACTAGATTATAGGTGGTAAAACGGGCATAGTGTAAATCAACAGGCTGGTCACGTCTCCACCAACACAACAAGCAGCTGGATCTTGTATAGCCCTCACAGGTAGTGAATCCACAGGTTCATGCATTGAAATAAGAGAAAATGACTTACCATGGTGCATTATATCAAATCAGTATAAAATTAATTCCAAAGGGAATTCCAGAGTATTCACATTTAAAACAATAAAAACTAGCATATCATAGATACAAGACAAGATGTTTCCATCTTGCAGTTTCATGACACCAGATCTCAGGCTCCAGCCTACGCGTTTCGTCCAGTGAGGAACATCGTTGGGCGACGACGTTCCTCATTGGGCTGAGGAAGTTACTCATTGGATGAAACGCATAGCTTGGAGCCTGGGATCTAATGTCACGACGCTACATGCGTTGACCACGACCATCTTGTGGGTTGTCTTATCTATGATATGCTAGTTTTTATCGTTTTAAATGTGAATACTCTGGAATTCTCCTTGGAATACATGTTATACTGATTTGATATACTGCACCATGAGGCGTCATTTTCTCTTATTTCAATGCATGAACCTGTGGATTCGCTACCTGTGAGGGCTATACAAGATCCAACTGCTTGTTGTGTCGGTGGAGACGTGACCAGCCTGTGGATATACACTATGCCTGTTTGACCACCTATAATCTAGTGGTCCACTGTTAGGGGTAAGAGGCCCGGTGTCTTGATGTTTGGTGGAGGATATCATTATTCACTCTAATCTGTCTCACTTACTTGGGTGACTCCAGAAAAGAACCATGGACGTTGGTGTTTGTGGACTTTGACATATCTATTTTATTTATTTTTTAGCACTGAAGATATCCATTTTCCTATGTTATTATTGTTGGCTACAATTTTATACTAGCTGCTCCTTAGAACCCAAGCGCAGTGAATACTCTCTATTTTTATTCAACAAATATGATTGGCTGAGATTACCCAACTCTTCCAATCAATTCTCGGCTTAGCAGGTGTAACCAAGGCTCCTGTAAGGGTCTGCAAATAAACCAGCATTCAAGTTTCTGTATCGATACCTACACTATATTACCACAACATCAGTGCCTAACCGCACAAACACACTCCTAAACCTTGTGGATGGCCTTCCCAGGAGAGGTGAAGCTGTTATAACTTCAAAGGGCGGGGCCAACTCAATATTGAATCCTGTGGACTAAAGCCTCGTACACACGCTCGGATTTCTCGGAACCAGCAAGAAAACTGCTGGCAGAGCTTTCTTGCCGAGTATACCGAGCGTGTGTACGAGGCTTTCAGGTTTCTCGTCAAGGAAACTGCCCAGAATCTCGACGAGAAAAATAGAGAACCTGCTCTCTATTTTCCTCGTCGTGATTTTCCTGCCGAGAAACCCGAGCGCCTGTATACTTGCCTGTTGCCGTGGAAACCCGCGCATGCTCGAAATGACTTGGATGCATGCGCAGTAGCTTCCAAGGGCAGTGTAGGGTGCAGCGACGGCATCGAATGTGACGAGCGCGTGCTCGTCGTACGCGATGACGTCACCGTGTTCTTGCCATTCAAAAGAACGGCGGTTCTTTTGAATGGAGTGTCTGTACACTCGGGCGGCAAAAGATTCTTGCCAAGAATCTCGTCGGGAAAAACAATGGGCTAGATTCACATAGATCAGCGGATCTTTAGATCCGCGTGATCTATGTGATTTAAGATCCGCTGCCGCAAGTTTGAGAGGCAAGTGGGTAATTCACAAAACACTTACCTCCAAACTTGCGGCGGCGGATCGTAAATCTCCCGGCGGAATTCAAATTCCGCGGCTAGGGGGAGTGTACTATTTAAATCATTCGCCGTCCGTGCTTTTTCCCGGCGTGCATTGCTCCCACTGACGTCGCTAGGACGTCAGTGGTTTCGGCGTGAGCGTAACTTGCGACGAGCGGGTTAGAGAATCGGCGTACGCAAACGACATAAAAAAAAAAAAATTGACGCGGGAACGACGGCTATACTTAACATTGGCTGCGCCTCATAGAAGCAGGGGTAAGTATACGCCGGGAAAACCACTACGTAAACGTCGTAACAACACTGCGTCAGGCCCGTGTATGTTCGTGAATTGGCGTATCTCGCTGATTTACATATTTCTCAACGTAAATCAGCGAGAACGCCCCCCACGGCCATTTTTAAATTGCAGTTAAGATCCGACGGTGTAACACAGTTACACCTGTCGGATCTTAGGCATATCTATGCGTAACTGATTCCATCAATCAGTCGCATAGATACGACGGGTCTAAGTCAGAGATACGACGGTGTATCAGGAGATACACTGTCGTATCTCTTTGTGAATCTGGCCCAATGTTTTTTTTCCTGACGAGATTCTGGCCCGTGTGTACAGGGCTTTAGACTGAGATGCATTAAAGCTCATGTGCGTGTAAAGGCATGTGTCCCAATACTTTTGGTAATATAGTGTATATTCTAACCATAACCCCATTGTTTTAGAAGACTCAACATTTAATACAGCATACTAAATTATTCCTGTACACCTTCTTGAACTGTCGCTTCAAAATTTTCTTGTTGCCATGGAGGAACGGCGCACATTGCTGTGTCGGCGGCATCTCGTTCCTGTGGGGTCAGTTCACTAAGCTGTACAAACAATTCTAACCGCATTCATTATTTTATCTGACGCTGATTTTCTCCATCCATTCAAGTACATAAATATATCATAGGTGAGGAAATGTGCGCTGCGCACTAAATATTGAACTATGGCAGGCCTTTATTTTTCACCAATCTGCTCATTTATCATCAGATGGCTCCAATTCCTGAATTCAATTCTTGAATAGTTGCCCCATAATTACAACCTAAGTGGTAAATTGAACAGAGCCGTTCGATGAAACTGAGAACATCATTTCCTACAAAGCAAATAAGACACGCCACTGAATACAAAGTACATATTATGTGTCACAGTTTTGCATGCATTTGTGTGTGTTGCATTAAGGCAATCTGTTCACTTAGAATGTCGTCCATAATGAGCCACAAAACATACCTGTACTTCAGGCATCGCACCACAACCTGTGTACATTCATAGGCATCCCGTGGATATTGTATATGGTCATTGGGGTGCCATTCAGAATTCCTTGTAGTATTAAAAGACACAAATATGCAGCCAGAGCTACAAGAAGCCTTCCGCATTTCCAGTTGGGTACATTAAAGTGGTTGTAAACCTCTGACATGAATTATGAACAAAGCATATAGGGCTAGATTCAGGTAGGGCGACGTAAATTTGTGCGGGCGTAGCGTATGTTATTTACGCTACGCCGCCGCAATTTAGAGAGGCAAGTGCAGTATTCACAAAGCACTTGCTCCGTAAGCGTAAATCTGCCGGCGTAAGCGCGCGGAATTCAAATTGTCAAGAGGTGGGCGTGTTTTATGTAAATAAAACATGACCCCGCGTAAATGACGTTTCTCACGAACGGCGCACGGGCCGGCCGTGAACGTATCCCAGTGCGCATGCTCCTAATCACGTCGCAAATAGTCAATGCTTTCGACGTGAACGTAATTTACGCAAAGCCCTATTCGCGAACGACTTACGCAAACGACGCAAAATTCGACGCTGTCCCGACGTCCATACTTAACATTGGCTATGCCTCATATAGCAGGAGTAACGTTGTGCCGGAAAAAGCCTTACGCAAACCACGTAAAAAAATCCGCCGGGCGCACGTACATTTCTGAATCGGCGTATCCAGCTCATTTGCATATTCTACACTGAAATCGACGGATGCGCCACCTATCGGCCAGCGTAAATATGCATTCTAAGATACGCCGCTCGTATCTTAGCCTAATTTAAGCGTATCTGGTTTCCAGAATACGCTTAAATTTACGACGGCGTAGATTCAGAGATACAACGACTACTGATACGCCGGCGTAACTGTCTCTGAATCTAGCCCATAGTGTGTGTAAAGTCGATCCAGAGAACTAAGGGGTTGATTTACTTAAAGGCAAGTGCTTCAGATCTTAGTAAATGAGCAGAGGCTCTGCTTATTCCCAGCGTCCAATCATGTGCAAGCAAAAATTCTTTTTTTTTTTTATTTTATTTTACTTTTCTTTGCATGTGATTGGGGATTCTTTACAAAGTGAAACTTTACCTCATTTATTACACTCCGGAGCAACTGGACTTTGCAAAGAATACCCAATCACATGCAAGGTAAAGATAAAAAAAAAAAAAAAATTGCATTTTTGCTTGCACATGATTGGATGATGGGAATCGGCGGTGCTTCTGCTCATTTATTAAAGCCGAGTTCCACCCAAAAATTGAACTTCTGCTTATCATGCCCCCCCCCTCACATTTTGGCACTTTTCAGGGGGGGAGAGCAGATACCTGTCTAATACAGGTATTTGCTCCCACTTCCAGAGATAGATTGCCGCATATCCAGCCCTTCCCCCGCCCAGCTGTCTTGTGGGAGACGCACAGGTCCCAGAAGACAGCAGGGACCAGTCAGGACACGTAGAGTGCAGTAGAGAACCAGGCTGTGAAGCCGCAAGTCTTCACTTACTGATTCCCTTACTGAAGATGGTGGCGCCTCCACCCGGGAGCCGAGGGACGGGTCGGCTTCGGGTGAGGACATTGTGGGCGCCTTGGACAGCTAAGTGTCCTTATTTTAAAAGTCGGCAACTGCAGTATTTGTAGCTGCTGACTTTTTTTCAACAGAACTCTGCTTTAAGATGTGGAGCAACTTCACTTTGCAAAGTTCACAGTCTACTTACCTTTAGTAAATCCACCTAAGTGTAATTTCTGCCTGCTGCCTCCTTCCTCTGCTATCAGCATGAAACACTTCTGACAAGTTTTCCTGACACCAAGAGAAAAATGGTGATAGGGGAGGGCTTAGCCTGTGATTGACAGCCTCAGCTCTGTTCCTGTGTGGAGGGGGGGTGTGTCCTTTTCCTCCAATCAGCTCTCAGAGCTCTCCTCACCAAGCACAGCTCTCTGCCCCCTGCTTTTCAGAGCTGAAGGGTCCTGTGTAAATTCCCCTTCATCCTGTGTATGTAGGAGATAGACGGCTAAAGAGGTACAACATATGTAGGAGGCTTTGTTCCACCTCTGTGAAATCACACATAGGGCATTTAGGGAGCATTTTGAAGGGCGTGTAAAACGCTCCATTCTAAAGCTCATTGACGCCATACAAATGCTATAGGAGCGTTTGTTGAGCATCAGAAATTTAGTTAAGTATGAACAAAGGCCTAAGATGTCCAGGAAGGAGAGAAGTACTGTAAGGGCCTGGACCCATAACCCGGGTAAGTGCAGCTTTTCCCCATCTATGTATAAGACATTGATTAAGGACCCTGCAACCCGAAGGCCAGCTGCATAGGTAGTGTTGCAGAATAAGCATTGTGTGCCTATGGCTAGCCATATCACTCAGTCATCCCAGGGACATTGGAACTAGGTTGCAGCAACATTACAGTGGAACTTTAGTGAGAAAATAAAGTCCTGCTAGATCACTTCAGGCTGGCGCCTTTTGCAGGTATAGCTATAGAAAACATTAAAAATAAGTATACTGTTGAAAATGCAGTAATACACAGTCTCACCCTGCTCTGCACATGCTCAGTTGCTCTCTATCTGTGCCAAATGAAGACATTGGGGTAGATTCAGGTACATTTGCGCATTTCTTACGGAGGCGCAGCGCACCGTTTTGCCGCTGCGCCTCCGTAAATTACCTGCGCTACGCTCGATTCACGGAGCAGTAGCTCTGTAAATTGCGTGGGCGCTCCTGAAAAATGCCCGGCGTAAGAACGCGCAATTTAAATGATCCCATAAGGGGGCGTGGATCATTTAAATTAGGCGCATTCCCGCGCCGAACGTAGTGCGCATGCTTCATCGGGAAACTTTCCCGACGTGCATTGCGGTAAATGACGTCGCAAGGACGTCATTTGCTTCAAAGTGAACGTGAATGGCGTCCAGCGCCATTCACGATTCACTTACGCAAACGACGTAATTTTTCAAAAACGCGAGGCGGGAACGACGGGTATACGAGGGGCAGCCTTACGCAAAAACAGACGTACGCAAATGACGTAAACTGCGTACGCAGGGTACGCGTACAGTTGTGAATCGGCGTTAGTATGCAATTTGCATACTCTACGCTGACCACTACCGGAACGCCACCTAGCGGCCTCCGTAAGAATGCAGCCTAAGATATGACGGCATAAGAGCCTTATGCCAGGCATATCTTAGGCTGCAGTCGGCGTATCGAGGTTCCTGAATCAGGAGCATTCGATACGCCGGCGCAAGTAAGCAATTGCGCTGCGTAACTTTGGTTACGCAGACGCAATTGCTCTCTGAATCTACCCCATTGATCTGCTGAAAGCCTAAAGATTTACTTTGACTCTGGGCTTCAGGAAAATGGCAGCCTCCAGCAAGAAGAAACAGGAGCAATGCTGGAGGCAATTCACAGCGCACACTCATTTTGGTAGCGGAATTATTAATGTGGAATATACGTTCTTTGCTAAAGAACATTATTTTGAATCTAGTTGTTAGGAGACAAGTTCCACTTTAAGGGATGTGGCTATCATTGGCTGCTTGCCAGTTGGCAGGGTTGTTCCTCAGCCTAACCTCTACAATTGTCATTGACATCAGATGGAGCAGGACTCCTGTGATGAGTCTAAGGGGTGATTGGCCTGTCTAGTGAGGCCTCATTGCAATAGTTAAAGTGTTACTAAACCCACAACAGTACAATCAGTCTGTATATGCAGCATAGCATACTTATTATACTCACTGTGGAACTTAAGGTGTTAATCCTCTGCATTGTAGGAAAAGATAGTTTGATCCTGTCTTCTCTGATCCTCCCCCCTCCTAAACTGTCTATCTGGGGAGGGCCAGCTTACACAGGCAGGGTAGCCGACCTGCACATGCTCAGTTGTCTTTAATGCTGTAGAGCAGGGCTATGCAATTAGCGGACCTCCAGCTGTTGCAAAACTACAAATCCCATCATGCCTCTGAGTGTCATGCTTTTGGCTGTGAGAGTCTTGCTATGCCTCATGGGACTTTAGGGTTGCCACCTTTTCTTCACGTCAAACCCGAACGCTTCAGCGTCGCACAGCATTTTTTTTTTCATTGTATGCATAGATAAACTATGCATAGATGTTGCTATTAAATAACATTTCTAATCATATGATGTTAATCACAAGAGTCCCCCCTTTACATCAGAGTCCACAGAGTTCCCCTTTTACATCTGAACTCGCAGAGTTCCCTTTCACTGTAAGGAGGGACTCTGCAGACTCTGATGTAAGGGAGAACTCTGGGGACTCTAATATAAGGGATGCTCTGGGAACCCTGATTTAAGGGGGAACACTGAGAACTCTGATGTATGGAGAGGACTCTGATGTAAGGGGGAACTCTGTGGCCTCTGGTGTAAAGGGGAGCTCTGGAAGCCCTTATTTACATTAGTGTACTCACTTATACACAGAAGGGGGGGGGGGGGGCTTAGTCCGGTCTGAATGATGTGTCTGGATCTCGGACACTTTGAAACCCGAACTGTCCGGGTGAATCCCTCCCTATGGGATTTATAGTTCTGCAACAGCTGGAGGCAGGGCCGCCATCAGGGGGGTACAGGCAGTACACCTGTAAGGGGCCCGGATGGCAACCCCCTTTAAAAAGGAGCCGGAGGTTCCTAGGGGCCCGGAGGCCCACAGTACCCCAGATGGCAACCCCCCCCCTTTTTTTTTAATATATATATTTATATATTTTTTTTATTTAGTTTATTTTTTATTTATTTTTATATATAATATTATTATTAAAGGGCTCAGAGGTCCCTAGAAGGCAACCCCCCCTTTTTTTTATAATTTTATTTGTTTATATATATATTTTTTTTATTAAAGGGCCCAGAGGTCCCCAGATGGCAACCCCCCTTTTAAAAATATATATATATATATATATATTTTTATTAAAGGGCCCAGAGGTCCCCAGGGCCCCGGATGGCTACCCCCCTTTTTTTTTTTTATAAATATTTTTCTTTATTTCTTCTTTTTTTTGTAGGCCCCCCCCACTTCTCAATTCGCGGCGACCCCCCCCCCCCCCCCCCCCCGTTCTCTGCTCCAGAAGGGCCCATGCATGATGCTGTGTAAGGGGCCCCATAATTCCTGATGGCGGCCCTGGCTGGAGGTCCACTAATTGCATAGCCCCGCTGTAGAAAATGTTTCCTTGTTGAGCTGAACTAGCCAGGTCACATGACATTACTGGCTTTAGTAACACCTCTCTCTCTCCTATAGTTCTAAATATCCGTTTTTGTTTTTAGACTGCATCCATGGGCCCGCTGGAGGAAGATCTGAAAAGGTCCGGTGCACCAGAAGACAGGAAGGCGATGTCCGGGGCAGATTTCCCTCCCCCCGCAGGCCGGGAAGTCATCCTGCGCACTACGGTTCCAAGACCCGCCCCCTATTCCAAGGCTCTGCCCCAGCGCATGTACAGCGTACTGACGAAGGACGATTTCAGACTAGCTGGAGCTTTCTCCTCCGATACATCCTTCTTCTGAAGCTCCTAACTAAAAGAGGAGAGCCCTGAGGGGGATGGGTAATAGGGCATCACATAGATGTCTTATCTGCTCCTCCAGGCTGAAAATATTTCTCTTCTGAATTTGTTTAGAACCTTTAATTCCCGGAATGAGAAGCAGAAGATGCTTATATGGCCAGAGTGCCGATGCAATCAGGTGCGGTAATGATAAATCTTTTCATGATATTAATTGGAACTTTCAGACGCTACAAAGGATTTCAGGTCCTTTATGTGACAACGCTTGGAGTAAAAAAAAAAAAGAGAAACATTCGCTATCATTAGCCTCAGGACATGAGGGGGGGGGGGGCAGATTTTATCCACTTCTCATTTGCTGTCAGCTGATCATACAGAGATGTTGGAGATGTCGGTGTCCTCATTGCAGAGATAATATGTACGGGTTACGTGATCTGCAGCTGAGTAAAATGAATGTTCTCTTCTCTCCATAGGAAACTAAATCATTTTGCTCTTTTGTTGATAGGTCAGATGTGAGGGACAAGTCCCATGACTCCAGCATGGCGGAGACGTGCCGCAGCTGACATTCATATATCACCAGTCACATAGGACTAAAGCAGGTATGAACAGCCCGCTGTGCTTTAGTATTGCAGGGGAACTACAAGTCCCAGCGTGCCTACCAATACAGGATGCTAGAACTTGCAGCTCCCAGGCACAAGTACATATAGCTTTATTACCTCCCTGGCGGTATGATTATTTCAGGAAAAGGGTGCTGAAAGCAGTACCATTATTTGCAAGGAAATTTGGCGTTTTATACTGTAGGCCTCTAATTCTTAGGAATAACTCACTTAAATCTGACCAAACAAGAGTCTAATAGGCATCCCGGTATGATTTTTTTTTAAAAACAAAATTATAATATAATAAATAATTATAACAAATAATAATATAATTCTAATAAAAAATATTCAATAATGTAATCAACTCAAAATCACTGAAATTTGCTCAGTTGCAGAATTGTTGCTGTCATTATTATTATTTTTTTTATGACGAATTTCCCCACAAATTCTGCAAGTGATTATAATTTATAATCGCTGTTTTCTAGCAGCTCTAAAGCCATTTTTGACAATCTACAGTTTGCAGGCAGAAAGAACAGTTTTTATTATATAAAAGTACATGTAGTGCACTGGGCAGACCACTAGGGACAAAGGGGGTGTGTATTTTTTACATACAGTACTGTAATCTATAAGATTACAGTATACTGTATGTAAGGTGTTTGTTTACCTTTTTGAATTTGGCGCCAATCTCCGCCCCCGTGCGTCGTAACGTCGCAGGGAACGGAGATCGACGGCACACGGGGACGCTGTGTGAATCGAGCAAGGTCCCGCTCGCTCGCACAGCGCGGTGGCATCGCTGGATCCAGGAACAAGGTAAGCCAGCGCACGCTGCAGGCTCTGCATAGCTACCCCGAGCGTGACTCGGGGATACTGATTTCAGCCCAAAAAATCCACCCCGAGTCACGCTCGGGAATACCGCCAGGAGGGTTAAGGCTAGGTTCACATCTACATAACCATGCGGGCCGTGGTTTGCACGGGCACAGCAGCCCTTTCATTTGAATGGGCTGTCGTGCCCCGTGAAATGCAGGACAGACGTCCTTGCACTAGTGTGGAAATCGCAGCCTGCATGAGAACAGCGAGTACAGCGCAGTTCTCAGTGTGATTAATGGTGCCAGTGTTTCTATGTGTGGGTGGTGCCGCTGTAGAAATTGATGCGGATACTGCAGCGGCACCACCCACACAGGTGTGACACTAGCCTTAGTGCCCCTAAACCGTTAGATTGAGGCTCCATTCAAACCTTTGCACCTTATGTGTAGTGCATTCAAAAAAATACTGATTGCAACATGTTTAATGCGCTTTCATGAAAATGTATTGTTCAATGGTTACGCACCAGACAGAGGGGAACTGAACCCCAAGACTCCAGCATTGTACAGCTCATAACCCAGTGCCAGTAAGCTTCCTAAAAAGATACAACGCTCTACAGCAGTGGTCCCCAACCTTTTTGGCACTGGAGACCGGCATTGTGGATGAAAATTGTGCCAAGGCCCGATGATGCGGGCCAGCGATGCGGTTTTTCGAGGCCAATATGACAGGAAATGGTTAATCAGGATGATTGAAGCACATTAATTTTATATTACAATATAATAATAAAAATAAATAGTTAAACTCACCATAATGCAGCCACATGCCACCAGATGCAGATTCCCACCCCCCCAGCTCACCTCTAGCTCTCCCTGCCCTGGATTTCACAGCCGAGCGCTGCCGCTGTTGTCTGAGTGCTGCCGCCGCTGCCTGGCTTCACTCGCGGAGGGGGGGGGGGCGCCGACTGAACAGCGTGATGTGGGAGAAAATGTCATCTCTCTGCTCGCCTGCTTCACCCCTAACTGTGTGGGCGAAAGTGCGGTGATGGCGCCGATCTCTCTGCTTGCCCATCACCGCCGCACCTCAGATAGCGCAGGCTTCGCGGCCCACCTGCAAACAGGCTGCGGCCCGGTAGTGAGCCGTGGACCGGGGGTTGGAGACCCCTGCTCTACAGTATTTACCATTCCCCTGATAAATGTCACCTTTTTTTCCTTCAGCTTAGACGCCCTTGTACATCCTAAAAATAAGTGATCTGCAGCCCTGGTGCTCCCTACATAGGAAGTATCACTCCCATCCTTCCAGAAGTACAAGCACCCTGCCTTAGTAGGAATGAAAATGGATTGTGAGCATTTAATTTTATCCCCCCCCCCCCCAAAAACATTTTCACAACTTGCAGTGAAACAGCTTTCATCACTGTCAGAAAGACTGCAACCCCGACCAACTGCCATATTTTAGGACAGTGATGTCACGCATGATGTCACGCATTGAACTCAACAGGTTTGATTGCACTACCCTAACCTACCACCAGGCTCGAGCCTAGAACTCAAGAGAAATCCTGAAAATAACATTCTATTAAATGGGGTAAGTTTCAAACAACAGATATTCTAAAATCCAAACTGTAAGTCATATGAGCCTATTAAATGTCATCAAGGTTCAGATTTTATGGAGTTTTTTTTTCTTCCAGATTTTATGTTTTTTTGCTGTAAAAATGAACTTGTGTTGATGTGATATAAAGTAACATGTTACAAACCTGTCCAGGGAACGCACTAATACCACGCTGTGTTTATGTGTAGCTGTGCAATATAAAATAATGAAAAACGTTACATGAGGTGCTTGTGGATTCTTTATTACAACGTCCTCAGTCACTGGGGGATTAACAAAGAGAAATATCTGTGCATTTCCCACACACTGACTGAACAATGCCGATACACACGTTGTAGATGTCGCACCGGCCAGTCCTATCACTTTGTATGACATGCAACAGTTTCTAATAATCAGTGGCCTGGATTCAAGAAGCAATTGCGCCTGTGTAACCATAGTTACGCAGCGCAATTGCTTACTTGCCCCGGCGTAACGAATGCTCCCGATTCAGGAACCTCATTACGCCGACTGCAGCCTAAGATATGCGCGGCATAAGGCTCTTATGCCCGCATATCTTAGGCTGCATTCTTGCGATGGCCGCTAGGTGGCGTTCCCGTTGTGCTCAGCGTATCGTATGCAAATTGCATACTAACGCCGATTCACAAAGTTACGCAAGCCCTGCGTACGCAGTTTACGTCGATTCTGTACGGCGTTTTTCGTTACGTATACCCGTCGTTCCCGCGTCGCGAAATTTCAAATTTACGTAGTTTGCGTAAGTTATTCGTGAATGGCGCTGGACGCCATTCACGTTCACTTTGAAGCAAATGACGTCCTTGCGACGTCATTTGCCGCAATGCACGTCGGGAAAGTTTCCCGACGGAGCATGCGCTCTACGAACGGCGCGGGAACGCGCCTAATTTAAATGATTCCCGCCCCCTACGGGATCATTTAAATTGCGCGCGCTTACGCCGGGCATTTTGCCGGTGCGCCCACGCAATTTACGGAGCTACTGCTCCGTGAATCAAGGGCAGCGCAGTAAATTTGCGGGGGCGCAGGGCAAAAACGCCTCCGTAAAAAAAGCGCAATTGTCCCTGAATCTAGCCCAGTCTTCAGTTCGACATCATTGATGGATTTAGTTTTAGTCTGACTAAAATTCTGTTTTAGTTGTGAATTGTTTTAGAATAAAACCGAATGGGTTTACATTAAATTGCAACGCATTATTTAACCACTTCCGCCCCGGAAGATTTACCCACTTCATGACCAGGCCATTTTTTTTTTTTTTTACAATATGGCACTGCATCGCTTTAACTGACAATTGCGTGGTCGTGTGACGCTGTAAACAAACAGAGCTTTCTTTTGGTGGCATTTGATCATCTCTGCGGTTTGCGCTATAAACAAAAAATACTTTTTTGAAAAAAAATATATTTTACTTTCTGCTATAAAACATATCCAATAAAATAAAATGTAAAAAAGCAAATTTCTTTCATTTAGGTCAATATGTATTCTGCTCTATATTTTTGCTCAATCCCAATAAGTCTATATTGATTAGTTTGCGCAAAAGTTATAGCGTCTACAAACTGTTATTTATTTTTTAACTAGTAATGTTATCAGCGACTTATAGCGGGACTTAGTTGGGTGTCCGATCTGTCCACCACAATATGACATGTTTTTATGGATCAGTGACACTAATACAGTGATCAGTGCTAAAAAAATAAAAAATAAAATAAAAATATGCACGGTCACTGTGCTAATGACACTGGTAGGGAAGAGGTTACCATCGGGGGCAATGAAAGGGTTAACTGTGTGCCCAAGCCAGGGGTCTAAAACTGGCGGCCCTCCTGCTTTCGTGAAACTAGAAAGTCCCATGAGGCATTGCAAGGCTGACAGTTACAAGAATGACTCCCACAGGCAGAGAGGCATGGTGGGACTTGTAGTTCCACAACAGCTGGAAGGCCACCAGTTTGAGACCCCTGGGCTAGGGGGAGTGCTTCCTAACTGTGGGGGAGGTCAAGATCTGTGTTCCTGATTAAGCCCCTTTCACACTTGTGCGATTTGGGACTGCAAAGTCGCATGACAAGTCGTACCCCATGATTTCCAATGAGTACCATTTATATCTGTACTACTTTGATGCAGATTGAGGTCCATAGACACAGGCATTCCCTGAAATCCTGGCAAAATCAAGTAACTTTCTCTCAAGCGTCTTCCAGGACAGCCCATGAGACCTAGGGCTCCTCCTACCAGGACAGGAAACACGTTAACCCCCACCAGATAAAAGGGCGGTCCTCCAGGCCCCATGCCAGTATTAGTGTTTCCTCCGGATGGGGGGTAACATGTTTCAGGAACCTGGTCCCCTAGGTCTCATGGGCAGGGGCTCTAATGACCGTTCAAAGGGGTATGTATATATTTTTGACTAACCTCCTTGCCATTAGCAGTTTTTCCATGGGGAAGTTTTTGCTGCTGCCCTTGCTTCTTTGTGCCTGGAGAGGGCCAGGACCGGGATGGCGTCTGGTCCCTTGCGCTGTTCGCAGCACAGGCTGTATGTTGGTGAGAGTGTTTCCCGCACACAGCATGGCTGATTCGTGCTGGGAAACGTGGAGCTCACTAGCGCTGGTAGGGGCGGAGCCTCTGCGCTTCAAGCTGGCTACAGGAAGATCCGGCGAGGGTCACTTCCGGGTCGCATGACGTCATCCTCGGGCGCCGGAGACATGGTTCCTGTCTCCATAAAACGGCGCGAAACGGGGGCTAATGGCTGCTGGTGATTTCTGGTAAAGACAGCATAGGCTGTAGGACTACCAGACGGACGGCATGGACAATCCTGCGATAATCGCTCAGGCAACGGATGCAGTCCCCAACACCAGCACCTCTCAGGTAAGCTGCAAGTGTTTTTTTATGGTCACTTTTTCTTGCTATCCTGGTGAAGGTTTTTACCCCCCCCCCTCCCAATCATAGGATTAGGTGTTAGGGGACACATTTTCTTCTCCTGCACGTGGTGATGGAGTATTTTTTTGTGGCTTGGGTTACTTATGGGGTCATTTAATTTGTGTCTTTCAGGCCAAGACTCAGGACAAAGCCCAATCACAGCCACATAAGAGAAAATGTGCGGTAACAAACTGAGTTCCACTTGGGGAAAACCAGTTTGCCGCACTTGTATAGATGGTTTAGTGAAGGATGACCCAGTGACCTCATGTCAAAAAATGTTGACTTCGGTCAGGGATGAGCTTGCTTCTACCTTTGGCTCATTTAGGGAGTTGATTGACAAAATGCAGGTTCCCCAACAGGGTACATCTTCAAAAAGAAAGGCTTCAGTGGTTAGCACCCCGCAGGTGAGCGTAGAGAGTGAAGACTCTGAGGCTGAAGCCAAATCTACCCATTCTTCTCAGGAAGACTCAGGGTCAGATACAGAGCCCAAGGATAGAGTATCCTCTAAAGGCTCAAATTGTCTCTGGAAGATGTGGATAATTTGTTAAAAGCCATCTATACCACCCTTGAAATGGAGGAGGAGGAGGTACAAATGTCTAAGCATGACCTTATGTACAAAGGTTTGCACAAAAAGAAAAGTAAAAACTTTCCAGTGCACGATTCCCTCCTTAATACGATCAAACTGGAGTGGGAGAGTCCAGAGAGAAAACCTTTCTTTTCCGGTAACCTAAAAAGAAGGTTTCCATTTGATGAGGATGCAGCGCTACCGTGGAATAAGAACCCAAAGTTAGATGCTCCTCTTTCAAAAGTTTCAAAAAATTCGGACCTGGCGTTTGATGACATGGGTACGCTAAAGGATCCTATGGACAAAAAATGTGATGTCCTTCTTCATAGAGCTTGGGATTCAGCTATGGGGAATCTCAAACCAGCTCTGGCCTCTACTTGTGTAGCCAGAAATCTGGAGGAATGGCTTACACAAATCCAAACCCATCTTTTAGCGGGTACTTCTAGGGAAGAGATTTTAAAATCCTTTCCTCTCCTTTTTAGTGCTGTGGGTTTTCTGGCAGATTCGTCTGCGGAATCAGTAAGAATGACAGCCAGAACTTCAGCTTTAGTGAACTCAGCCAGAAGAAGCATTTGGCTTAAAACATGGTCTGGGGATGCAGCATCTAAATTACGATTATGTGGGCTTCCCCTAAACGGGGATCATCTTTTTGGCCCAGGTTTGCAGGAGGCACTGGAACGTACGGCCGATAGGAAAAAGGCCTTTCCAGAAAAGAAAAAGCAGACGGGAAGAAAGTTTTTTCGTGGCCAAAATAAAGGCTTGCCATGGCAACAAGGTCCTAAAGAAAAGGACAATAGGCCCAAAAAACATTGGTCCGGGTACAAAGGCAAAGGGAGAGGAGGTGTGTTGTTTAACACACCTCAGCAGCCCGCCAAGCCACAATGACCAACATCTGCCAGTGGGGGGGAAGACTGAGGGCCTTTCTCCCACAATGGGCAACCGTCACCTCAAGTCCCTTCATTCTGGATCTGGTGGCAAATGGATACAGGCTAGAGTTTTCCTGTCGGCCACCAGAACGACTCTTGATCACATCTCCTCCCAAAGATCGGGAGAAAGCAAGAGCTCTGGGTCTCCAAGTAGGAGAGTTGTTAGACCAGAAGGTCCTGATTCCGGTTCCTCGGTCAGATCAGAACAAAGGGTTTTATTCCCACATTTTTGTCATCAGAAAGCCGTCAGGAAAGTATCGGCTTATTCTGAATCTTCGGTCTCTAAATCAGTCGATCCGATACAAACACTTCAGGATGGAAACAGTCTTCTCTATCAAGAATCTGCTTTACCCAAACTGTTTTATGGCCACGTTGGACCTCAGGGATGCTTACCTACATGTCCCGATCCATCCGGCTTTCCAGAGATTCCTGAGAATAGCAGTAAAGATGGGATCGGAAATCAGGCACTTCCAGTTTCAGGCCCTCCCCTTCGGTCTGTCCTCTTCCCCTCGTATCTTCACAAAGGTATTGGGGGAAGCGCTGGCGCCACTAAGATTAAAGGCGATAACTATCATCCCTTACCTGGACGATCTATTAATAGTGGCAGAGTCCCGCCAGAAATTACTAGCAGATCTTCAGACTGTACTCGACTTCCTTCAATCCCTGGGCTGGTTGATAAACAGGGAAAAGTCTTCCCTAGATCCAGCCCAGAAGGTGAAGTACCTGGGTTACGACTTTTGCTCAGTAGTCCAAAAAGTTTTTCTCCCAGAAGAGAAGGTCTCCAAGATGGTGCAAGCAGTGTCAGCCTTACAGACCAATCAGTTGGTCTCACTGAGGGAAATTTCAAGGACGGTAGGTCTCATGACCTCGTGTTTCCCTGCGGTACCATGGGCAAGGTTCCATCAGAGACCATTGCAGAGATTCCTTCTGGAAAATTGGGACGGGGACGCCAGGTCCCTAGAGTCAAAAGTTTGGTTACCGACCAAGGTAAAGAGAAGTTTGTGGTGGTGGAGGAAAAATCTGCACCTAACAAAAGGCCTGCCTTGGTCCATCTCGATATCCAAGAGGATCACGACGGACGCAAGTGCCTGGGGGTGGGGAGCCCACCTCAAAGACCAGGTCGCACAGGGGAAATGGTCCTTGAAGGAAGCAAGAGCCTCATCGAACCAGAGGGAGCTGCTAGCGGTGCAAAGAGCCCTGCAAGCTTTTCAATCGGAGGTCAGGGGTCACAATCTCCAGATCCTGTCAGACAACATTGCGACAGTGGCGTACCTCAACAAACAAGGAGGCACGAGGAGTCGAATTCTTCAAGGAATCGCACAAAACATTTTGTCTTGGGCAGAAGTAAATCTAGGCTCAATTTCAGCAGTGCACCTGAAGGGGACGCAAAACAGTTTGGCAGACTACCTCAGTCGCCACAGGGTGGAGCGAGACAATTGGTCACTTCATCCAGAAGTCTTTTTGGAGATCACCAACAAATGGGGTTGTCCCGAAGCGGATCTGTTCGCAAATCAGGACAACCGCAAAACAGAGGAGTTCTTTTCTCTAAACCCAGAGGATCGATCACTGGGGATAGATGCCCTGGCGAATCCGTGGCCCTTCAACCTCTGCTACGCATTTCCGCCAATCAGACTCATTCCGGAAGTGCTCCGGAAGTTTCTCCTAGAAGAAACAGATCTTATTCTGATCGCCCCCTTCTGGCCCAAGAGGCCATGGTTTTCCCTGCTACAGTCTCTGGTCTCGGAGCCTCCACTGAGACTTCAGAACAGAGAGGACTTGCTGTCGCAGGGTCCAGTGTCACACCCACAGGTGGTTTCATTAAGCTTGACAGCTTGGTATCTGAAGAGAAGATACTGAAGGCTCAGGGGTTTTCTGACAAGGTGATTAGAACCTTGGTAAATTGCAGAAAACCAGTCACTAGAGCCATCTATTCCAAGGTTTGGAAAAAGTTTAATTCATGGTTGTCTGAAAACCAAAGATCAACGCATGATGTTCCTTCTATTTTGGAATTTTTTCAAGAGGGTGTCGACAAGGGTCTTTCAGTTAGTACCTTAAAGGTACAGGCGGCAGCTATCAGCGTTTTCCTCCAGTTTTCTCTTTTGGAAAATCCCATGGTAGCTAGATTCTTTAAATCCATTTCAAGGGCCAGGCCAGTAGTGGTAAGAAGTTGTCCAACTTGGGACCTGTCCCTGGTACTTCAAACTCTGGTAGAGTTTCCCTTTGAGCCTTTAGAGGATATTTCTGTTAAATTACTTACCTTAAAAACTATTTTTTTAGTAGCTATTACCTCAGCTCGTAGAGTAAGCGAGTTACAGGCCTTATCAGTAAGGGAGCCTTTCCTCACGATTTTTGAGGATCGAGTTGTATTGAAAACTGATCCAGGTTTTTTGCCTAAGGTAGCTAGTACATTTCACAGATCACAAGACATTGTACTGCCATCCTTTTGTAGTTCACCACAGGGTGATCAGGAAAAGAAATTTAGTTTTTTAGATGTAAGAAGAACCCTTCTTGCATATTTGGAGGTCACCAAGGTCTTCAGGAAGACAGACGCTTTATTTGTCCTTTTTTCAGGTACACACAAAGGTAAAGGTGCATCTAAAGCCACATTGGCTAGATGGATTAAGCAGGCCATCTCAGAATCTTATAAAATCAGAGAAGTTCCTACACCTTTTGTTACAGCACATTCAACAAGAGCTTTGGCTGCATCTTGGGCTGAGAGGGCTGGTGCTTCACCAGAACAAATCTGTAAAGCTGCCACATGGTCCAGTTATTCGACCTTTATTAAACATTATCGCCTGGATCTGCTATCCGCTCAAGAACAGGCGTTTGGTCGAAAGGTCCTTCAGGCAGTTGTCCCACCCTAGACTGGTAAGTTCTGGCTCATCGTCTCATGGGCTGTCCTGGAAGACGCTTGAGAGAAAAGCTGAGTTAGGCTTACCGGTAACTCCTTTTCTGAGAGTCTTCCAGGACAGCCGGATTCCCACCCGGTTTTGTTGTATGGAAGTTATGTGTTATTAATGCATATGTTTTTCAGGGTAGTCCTACGGTTCTCGAGAAGACTGGCATGGGGCCTGGAGGACCGCCCTTTTATCTGGTGGGGGTTAACGTGTTTCCTGTCCTGGTAGGAGGAGCCCTAGGTCTCATGGGCTGTCCTGGAAGACTCTCAGAAAAGGAGTTACCGGTAAGCCTAACTCAGCTTTTCAAGTCACAGCAGTGTGAAAGGGCCCTTAGCAGAAACACAGGATCAGTACGTTCCCCTCTCACTGAACCGCAATCTGCCTTGTTAACATAGGCAGACCACCGTTCTGCCCATCTCCCGAACAATTGGCGGGTCCCAGCGGACAGCGTCCCCCCTGACCCGAAAGTGTCAGATCATGTACTGGATGCAGCCTATTGACGGCAATGGCACCTTTCCATTTCCAATCTTTTTATAGCGCACAAAATAAAAAACACGGAATTGATCAAATACCACCAAAAGAAAACTCTATTTGTGGGAAAAAAATGACAAAGTGTATTTGTGTACAGTGTCGCACGACCGCACAATTGTCAGTTAAAGTAACGCAGTGTTGTATTGTAAAAAATGGCCTGGTCATGAAGAGTTTAAAGTGGAGTTCCACCCATAAATATAACATTACATCAGTAGTTTTAAAAAAATGTCATTAGTCCTTTACGAAAACATTTTTTTTTTTTAGATGCCTTCAAAGTGTTGTTGCTAGGCAGAATAGTTAATCTTCCCACTTCCTGCACCTAGGTGCTTAATGCTTCCTAACCTACACCGCACAGACTCCTGGGAATGTAGTGGGTGTAACTTTCCAGGAGTCTGTGCACTCAGTCTCAAAGAATCATGTGACTTGGACAGTACAGGTGCTGAAACCTGATCTGACACTGCTTGTGCAGCACTGAGCATGTGCGATATCTGCAAGGCTGAAATCCAGGAAGTCATACAGTCTGGCTTCATGATGCCCACACTTAAGATGGCCCCAGTCAATTTCTATGTTATAAAGTGTCTAAATGCTGTAACAACCTAACAAAACGGACCTTAGTTTACAGACTAACTTTACTAGAATACATTAAGCTTGTGTATTACAGGGGTATTTATATTTAAAAAGTGAAATTGTGGCCGGAACTCCGCTTTAAAGTGCTTTGAATTTGTTGGCAGTTGGATTTGCAGGTAAAAGCTGATTGGCAGTATTGTAATAAAATAAACATTTTCCTCGCTGTAGCACTCCTGCAGGGATATAGACAACCCCCATTCATTTCTATTGTACTCATGCAGATAAAATACTAAGAGGTCAGAACAACAGCCAGGCAATGAGCAGCTTCAGGAGCTCAGCAAAGGCAGCTCCCCCTCCCCCATTTTTCTAATGACAGGTTCACTTTAAGGGTTGTTGTACACATTCAGCACATTTGCTGTGTGACAGATTCCATTTCCCGCAATGGAGCCAGAAGGAGAGTTTTAATTTGGTTGTGCAGTGCGTGCCGCACACTCCTAACTGACTGATTATATGTTCATTAACAGAACAGCAGGATCCTGGGAGCGTCGGGCTCTTGGGGATTAATGGACACCCCACACATGTTATACATTCAATATCATTTATACACAGCAACAGATCATAAAGACTTTAAAGATGAACTCTAGACACACACACACAATACATCTATGGGAAGAGTTTTACCCAACTAAAGGATCTGCAACTCTGTAAGCAAGTCTTGTGTTGCAGACACACCTGCCAGTCAGACCAGCCTGGTCCTCAACTGTTTTCCAGCAGAAGTAGCACTGATCAACCAGGACTCTGCTCTCTTCCCTCCTGACACTGCAGCATGCCTGAATGACTTCTAAGAACACAGGTGGTAGATACCGAGGCATATTCAGGTACCTAATAGCCACACATAAAATATATTGTAATATAACACAGTTTTTCCCCCTGAAAATAGAACGCAAATTTTGCATGCGTGTTATACAGCAATTTTTTTTTTTAAAGCCAATTGAGAGAGGGTGCCATGGAAAAGAGTACCGCTCCAAGCCCTGCAACCTATGCTGTGCTCCCACTCTGTAGCACTAACCGGTGCAGACTCTGCGCTGATCCGTGGGAAAAAGAAATGATCCTGGACTGCCGCACTCTGATAGGCAATTTATTTAAACAAAGGATAAAATCCAAAGCTGTATGACATCCAAAAAGTCATGCAACACTGCAATCAATGGTAGGAAGTGGACACAGGGGACAAAAGGCTAACATGTTTCACATCATGGATAGATGCTTAGTCATGACTCTAAAGGAACGGCATGGGTATGCGCATGCGCCAGTGATGTCACCAGCAGCTTCGCAAGTAAATATCTTCTAAACAGCGCACGTTTAGGAGATATTTACTGTAGCAATAGGTGAACCTTATTATAGTCTTACCTATTGTTCAAAAATCATGCATGGGGGGTTTACTGGAGGAGGACTTCACCCATGGCGGTGTTTGTGTCATAACCACATCACGTCCCAGACAAACCTCATCTCCCACCGCAGGCCCGTATCCTTACCCCCCTAAAACAAAATCCACGACGTAGTTCTAAAAGAACGCTCGCGCCTTGCCTGAAGTTCTCTGTTGACATTGCGCTGACCCCATCGAGTTACGGGCAGGACGAGCAGATATGAAATCTGCCATTTTTTTTTTTCCTGGTTTGCGATTATTAACTTTCCCTCCCGACTGGTGATATTTTCCCAGCTTCGCTCACGGCTATTGATAGATTTAACCGTACAGTAGCTGCTGCCATGGAAACTGGTGGAAATATCTATTTTAAGGCTTGAAATGGCGCTGGGCGTCATTGCAGCAGAAATAATGTGCTCTTTAACCCCTTCCCTCCCGGACAGGCCACCGTTCTGCCATCTGCTTTTCCGCAGCTCCATAATTAGTTTTTCAGGGACCTATGTGAGCGCATACGGCGCTGGTCTAAGGGGGCGTTAATGAACTTTTATCTGCAGATCAAGGTGATGTGTAAAGAAAAAAAAAAGAAGTGAGGTGGTAAATATACAGAGATCAGCTGATATAGCGGTGTCAAGACAAGTTCCGGTTCAGGGACCTTTTAACGCCTCGTGCGTGGAATGTGAGAAAAATAACAAAAAAACAGAGACAGGAATAGAAGATTGCTTCACAGGGTGTGAAATGCTGCCTTCAATTTACACCAAGAAACCGTTTTAATTAGGAGTTTTGGTTTCTCATGAATTCCTTATGCATGAAACTTCAACTTTCCGGGTGCGTCCGTCCGCACATCTCATTTAACACACATGAAGTTTCAAGTTTCTGGATGGTGGTGTGAGACCTCCTCATATAAATGTAATGGTACGCAACTCAGGTTTTTTCTTTTTATTTTAGAAGAGAAATAAAGCCGCATTCAGGCCGTGTACAAAGGAAAAACCAGGAACTGCCACATGATGTGTGCATCCAAATTCCAACAAATGTGATCTTACAAACAACTGGCCTTTTTATTGACATTCCTCTTGGACCTAATCTCTATGTAGGTATGTGATGTGCGGCCCCCCTGACCTCAGCAGTCTGTAGTGGGAACATTAATTAGGGAAATAGTATTGATCTTATACTAACCTCATGTAACATGTTCCCCATTTTATATCGTCTTCTGCAGCATCTCCCCAACAATGTATCCTGTCCTCACTCTCTGACCCTCATTTCCTCTTAAAGGGGAGTTCCAGCCAAAAAGTGTAGCTGCTGGCTTTTAACAAACAGACACTTACCTTCTCCACAGCTCCAGCGACGCGCCGGCCGGGGCTCTGCTCCTCGCCTCCCCTCGCCGGCCGGCGTCTTCATTCCTAGTGTGGGCACCTGGCAGTGACAGCTTTCGGCTTCACGGCCAGGCACCCACTGCAGAGCGGCACTGCGCATGCGCGAACGGCGCCGTCCGATTGGACAGGCGCAGAGCGGCACTGCGCATGCGCGAACGGCGCCGTCCGATTGGACAGGCGCTCGCCTACAGGGAGGGGCTGCAATAAGGCGATTAAGCTAATCGCCTTACCAGCCCCTCGGCGAAAGGAGTAAGTGGGACAGGAAGTCCCCTTCTCCTGAAGCCCCCACTCCCCCCCCCCCCCCCAAAAAAAATTACATGCCAAATGTGGCATGTAAGGGGGCGAGGAGTGGGTTAAGCGGAAGTTCCATTTTTAGGTGGAACTCCGCTTTAAGTCTGAAGTTTCTGACAGTCCTCTCAAGAACTCACTAACCACTTTATTAGAAAAAAAGGAAGCACTCTCACAGAGCCAGATCAGTCAATTGGATAAAACACATGGAAGGTTACTTATTACATTAAACTGAATGTAAATATTTTTTTTTTTTTTTATGTCACAATGTAGAGAATAAGGGCCAGATTCTCGTCCAGCGGCGTATCTTTGCGGCGGTGCAACGTATTCCGATTTACGTTACGCCTCCGCAACTTAGATGGGCAAGTGCTGTATTCTCAAAGCACTTGCTCCGTAAGTTGCGGCGGCGTAGCGTAAATCGGCCGGCGTAAGCCCGCCTAATTCAAATTTGGATCAGGGGGGCGTGTTTTATGTAAATATTCTGTGACCCGACGTGATTGACGTTTTTCACGAACGGCGCATGCGCCGTCCGTGGAAATCTCACAGTGTGCATTGCTCCTAATACGCCGCAAGGACGTATTGGTTTGGACATGAACGGAAATTACGTCCAGCCCCATTCACGGACGAGTTACAAACAACGTAACATTTTCAAATTTTGTTGCGGGAATGACGGCCATACTTAACATTGGTACGCTGCACTTACGCCACCATATAGCAGGGGTAACTATACGCCGGGAAAAGCCTAACGTAAAGGGCGTAACTTTACTGCGTCGGCCGGGCGTACATTTGTGAATTACATATTTCGACGCGTAAATCAGCGTACACGCCCCTAGCGGCCAGCGTAAATATGCAGTTACGATCCGACGGCGTAAGAGACTTACGCCTGTCGGATCTAATAGATATCTATGCGTAACTGATTCTAAGAATCAGGCGCATAGATACGACGGCACAACGCAGAGATACAACGGCACAACGCAGAGATACAACGGCACAACGCAGAGATACAACGGCACAACGCAGAGATACAACGGCGTATCTGGAGATACGCCGTCGTATCTCCACTGAGAATCTGGCCCTAAGATTTCTTATCATCTGTGCCCAGTCTTGCCACACAGAGTTAATCCAACTCTGAGCAATCCTCTTATTGTTCAGTGAAAATTAACAGACTTCCAGATAAAAACCTGTCTAAATAAAAAGTCCTTTCCGTCCCCTTGCTTCGAGTGACATACATTACCTCTCACAGTGAACTGTGGATCACCCCCCATATTATGATAAACATCCAGGAATGTGCATGTGTCCAAGCTAGTGCACGAGATATGTAAAAACCCTGTCACTCGAAGCAAGGGGACGGAAAGGACTTTGTATTTAGACAGGGTTTTATCTGGAAGTCTGTTAATTTTCACTGAACAATAAGAGGATTGCTCAGAGTTGGATTAACTCTGTGTGGCAAGACTGGGCACAGATGATAGGAAATCTTATTCTCTACATTGTGACATCAAAAAAAAAAAAAAAAAAAAAAAATGTTTTGGGTTTACATCCACTTTAACCAAGGGTCGGACTTTTAAGGCATGGAAACAATGAAGTATATATCAAAAATACTTATTGAAAAAAAAAGTACAATACAGGCAATGTTTTTCCAATCATCTATTGTCCAATGTTGGTGATCTGTGCAAATTGTAACAGGTTACTGTTCTTAGCTGACAGAAGTGGCACCCGGTGTGATCTTCTGCTGCTGTAGCTGCTTTAACCGCTTGCCGCACGCAGATATACATCTGCAGCATGGCACGGGCAGGCAAAGGGACGTACCTGTACGTCCCCTTTAAGAAGCAGTTGTTGCGGGCGCGCCCCACAGACTCAATCGCCGCGAGCATACCCGCGATCGTCTCACGGAGACATAGAACGGGGAGATGTTAGTGTAAACACAACATCTCCCCATTCTGCCTAGCTGACAATGATCGTGTTACCCGTCATCGGGAACACGATCAGTGATGTGTCACAGCAAGCAACGCCCCCTACAGCAAGAATCACGCCTTAACCCCTTCACCGCCAGTGTCATTTTCACAGCAATCGCTGCATTTTTATAATGCTGATCGCTGTAAAAATGACAATGGTCTCAAAATTGTCCGATGTGTCCGCCCTAATGTTGCAGTCACGATAAAAATCGCAGATCACCGACATTACTAGTAAAAAAAAAATTAATAATAAAAATGCTAAAACTATCCCCTATTTTGATCAATAAGCGCTTTTTGCGATTTATTTTTTTTACCAAAAATATTTAGAAGAATACGTATCAGCCTAAACTGAGGAAAAGTAATTTTTTATATCTTTTTGGGGGATATTTATTATAGTAAAAAATATTGAATTTTTTTCAAAATTGTCGCTCTTTTTTTGTTTATAGCACACAAAAAAATAAAAACCTGCAGAGGTGATCAAATACCACCAAAAGAAAGCTCTATTTGTGGGAAAAAAGGAGGTCAATTTTGTTTGGGAGCCATGTTGCACGACCGCGCAATTGTCAGTTAAAGCGACACAAATCACAAAAAGTGGCCTGGTCTTTTAGCTACAAAATGGTCCGGGTTAAGGTTCAATGTGTTGTACATTCAGAGATCGTATTCTGCATACCTTGGTTGTAACAAGTGGTAATTTGAGTTAATAAAAACTGCAGAGGTGATCAAATACCACCAAAAGAAAGCTCTATTTGTGGGGGGGGGGGGGGGGGGGGAGGATGTCAATTTTGTTTGTTAAAGCGACACAGTGCCGTATCGCAAAAAAATGGCCTGGTCATTGAGCAGCCAAATCGTTCGGGGCTGAAGTGGTTAATCGTTACTGATTAAGCACATTTCTGTTGTGTGAAACGCGTCTACCTTGACCGCTGCAGGTGTCCTATGATGTCATTTTGGATATTTTCATATTCCAATAAACTTTACTTGGAGCCCATGTGAGGTGCAGCCAGGCCTTTTTTATCCAACATCAGTGCCTGACCTCACAAATGCCCTTCTGGAAGAATGGTCAAACATTCCCATAGACACACTCCTAAACCTTGTGGACGGCCTTCCCAGAAGAGTTGAAGCTGTTATAGCTGCAAAGGGGGGGCCAAGTCATTATTGAACCCTACAGACTAAGGCCTAGATTCAGGTACGGCCGATCTACGTTGCGCGGGCGTAGCGTACCGCATTTACGATACGCCGCCGCAACTTGGAGAGGCAAGTGCTGTATTCACAAAGCACTTGCCTTCTAAGTTTCGGCGGCGTAGCGTAAATGGGCCGGCGTAAGCGCGCCTAATTCAAAGTAGGCTGTAGGAGGTGTGTTGTATTTAAATGAGGCTTGACCCCATGTAGATGCATGGCCGAACGAATGGCGCATGCTCTGTATCACGTCGTATTTACGCCCAAAGATATGCCTGTGACGTGAACGTAATTTACGCACAGCCCTATTCGCGTCCGACTTACGCAAACGACGTAAAAAGATACGCTTGTTCCGACGTCCATACCTTGCATGGGATGCGCCACCTAGGGAGCAACTTTATCTTTACGCCGGCATATCTCCAACGTAAACGGCGTAACTAATTGCGACGGGCGCACGTACGTTCGTGAATCGGGGTATCTAGTCATTTTTTTTTTTTGATTTATTTTTTTTGCAAGAAAATTTTTATTGAGTATTTATGCGATACAGAGTTATTCATAATGTAACAGTACATAAGATAGTGAATATGTAATTTATCATCAATAAGCATCTACAAGGACTGTAAAAATAAGACAAAACATCTTCAATCAGATAATACTACCGAGAGTGAGAAGTGAAAAGTGACTCCCCCCATCCCACCCACCCCGTAAAGGGGGCAATCTGTGGGTGGCGAGAGTGGGAAAGCATCTCTTAGAGAGAAGGTTTCCCTCTCAAAAATATCAGAACATGTTTGCCTAATGCTACTTTGTATCTATAAAAAAAAAAAAAAAAAAAAAAAAAAAAAAAAAAAAAAAAAAGCAAGACATAGGAATTTAAGTAACTGACCTATGACCCATATGAACGAACCATGAAAGTAAAACGAAACATCTTCAATCAACCAATATTTCTGAAAATGAGAAGCAACTCCCCCCCTCTCCCCCACCCCGCGAAGGGAACAATCTGTGGGTAACAAGAAGGAGAGCACACCCCTCAGTAAGAAGGCTTCCTTCTCCGGACCATCAGCAGGCCCTTACCTAATGCTGCTTTGTTCCAGGCTTACTGGTTTCTTTCTGCTCTTGAGAGGACAGTATAGGGAAGTGGTGAGGGGGACTAATGGCCAAGAGGGAGATGAGAATTCCGGTCAGCCGACATCACCCCCTCCCGTTGTCGATGAAGGATCTGTAGGACTGGGGACCACTAGTTGTGTAAGGGAATCCATGTAATGTAACCAGTTTGCCCATATGTGTCTGTACTTTTCATGTGAATCTTTGGCTTGGTGTATTAATCTTTCCATTTCTTCTGTTTTGTTTACCCTTTTCAGCCAATCATCAATTGTCGGGGGGGTTTTGGATCTCCAGTACAGAGGGATGCACTGTGTGGCCGCATTTATTAGATGGAGCGCCAGGGAGTGTTGATATTTTGATTTTGTTATGGGAGAATGATGTAGTAAGAATTGTTCTGGAGAGCAAGCTATTGGCAGGGTGGTGACCTGGACTATGCGTTCGTGTACTGTTTTCCAGAATTGTGTCAATGAGGGGCAATCCCACCAGATATGAAGAAATGAGCCCTCAGCTCCATCACATCTCCAGCAACTTGAGGACACAGTCGGGAAGATTTTATGGAGTTTGTCAGGTGTCCGATACCATCTAGTGCATATTTTGAATCTATTTTCTTGTGCTGTTACACTAATAGAGCCTTTATGTGTGTATTCCCAGGTAAGTTTCCAGTCCTCGTCAGATAAGCGTAGGGTGAGGTCGGTGTCCCAGGCAGTTCGGGTGTTGTTGGTAAGAATTTTATCCTGGGAGAGCAGGGAGTATAAAATCGAGATTAGATGGCGCATGGGTACCTTTGAAGTACATATCTGCTCTAGGGGTGACAGATCTCTACACCACGACGAATTAGACCGGGTAGAGCTAAAGAAGTGTTTAAATTGGAGATATTTAAAAACAGAAATAGAGATGTGTGGGAGCTTGGTGACCAGGTCCGGGTATGCTAACAACTTGCCACTTTGGTAAAAGTGGTGTGCTCGGAGTGTCTGGAGAGACGGGTCCGAAACTGGGTGGGTGAAGGTAACGTTGGGAGGAAAGTCTGGGCTAAGTGATAGAGGCGTTAATGGACCAGGAGAGGGATTTATTTTAAGGGTTTTACAAGCTGCTTTAAAGTTTAGTATCGTGGGCCCGATTAATGGATGTTCTGTGCAGTTTTTGGGTATTGAACCGGGTTTTATCCAGGGCAAATGGGAGATGGGAAATTTAAGATATGCATTTTCCAATTCGACCCATTCTTTGTTTGCCCCATGGAGGTGCCAGTCAACGAGTCTCGTAAGGAGGCAGGCTTTGTGGTAAGTGGATATGTCAGGGACGCCTAGGCCGCCGCTGCATTTTGGTTGGGTCAATTTGGCCCAACTTAGTCTCGGAGCTTTACCTGCCCAAAGAAAATTTCTGCAGTGTCTCTTGAATGTGTTGAAGAAGGTCTGTGGGAGCTTAATTGGGATTGCTTGAAGAAGGTACAAAATCCGTGGGAGGACATTCATTTTAAGTACTGATGCCCTGCCGAACCACGAAATCTTGCCTTTATTCCAGTCCGACATGTCTGTCTTAATAGACATCAAAGCGGGCAGGAAGTTGAGTTCGAACAGTTTATTTAAGTTTTTCGGGACTTTGATACCTAGGTATGTGATGTGATCTGTTTCCCATTTAAAGGGAAAATTCTTTTTACATAAATCTATTGTTGTGGTCGGCAGGGTGACGTTTAGCGCTGTTGATTTATCAAAATTTATTTGGAGGTTAGATAGTGAGTTAAAAAGTTTGAAATCCAAAAGGAGGTTAGGAATCGAAGTGATTGGGTCAGAGAGGAACATCAAGACATCATCCGCATATGCAGCAATCTTATACTGTTTCCCCCGGATCTCAATCCCCCTAATAGCTGCGTTGGCCTGCAATCTTCTGAGGAGGGGTTCCATCAAAATGATGAAAATGAGGGGGGAAAGAGGGCAACCCTGACGAGTTCCATTGGCTATGGAGAAGGCATCCGATAGGTGGCCGTTCACCCTGATCCGTGCCGAAGGAGCAGAGTATAGCATCAGGATCATTTGGACAAAACGGGCCGGAAAACCAATTCTATACAGCACCGATGTCATGTAATCCCAGGCCACTCTATCGAATGCCTTCTCAGCGTCCAGGGACAAAAAGAATCCGGCTTTATTAGAGGTTGTTAGCCAATGGTGTACGTTGAGAGCTTTGGTGGTGTTGTCCCTGGCTTCTCTACCAGGGACAAATCCAACCTGTTCTGTTGAGATTAGACTGGGTATCAGTGGAATAAGACGGTTGGCAATTATTTTGGCGTATAGTTTAATGTCCACATTTAGTAGTGAGATTGGGCGATAGTTGGGGACGTGGGTAGTGTCTTTACCTGGCTTGGGGATTAGAGAAATATGTGCCTCCAGGAGGTCTTTGTTGTAGGATGGGGAGTCAATGACGTCATTAAAAGTCGTTAAAAAGTTTGGTAATAGTAGGTCGCTAAAAGCCTTGTAGTAGCTGACCGGTAGGCCATCCGGACCCGGGCTTTTCCCAGGTTTAAGTTGTTTTATTGCTTGGGTGGCTTCTTCCATGGTGATTGGGGAGCCAAGATCCTCAATATCTTTGGGTGTGGAGTGGAATGGGCAGTGTTCGGCTAGAAAATCCTCGATCAGTGTTTTCCTATTTGGCGATGAAAGTGATGGTGTTGGAGATTGTAGATTGTATAGGTTAGATAGGTATTTTACGAACTGTTTAGCAATTTCATTATTGGTTACAATGGACTCCCCGGTCGCTGTTGTGATATTATTAATGGTATATGAGGCTTTTTTCTTTTGTAGGGCGGCGGCCAAAAGTTTGCCCGACTTGTTACCGTGTTCGTAGAACAGTTTGTTAGTTAGGGTATATTTACGTATAAGCCTTTTTCTAATCTCCGTAAGAAGTTCCTCTCTTGCGATCACTAACTCTTCCTGTACCTGGGGTGCTAACGTGTTTTTGTGTGTAAGTTCCAAGGCTTTGATCCTGTCAGACAACTCAACAATCCGTGCTTTGCGTGCTCTCGCCCTTTTAGCCATTATGGAGATAAACGATCCTCGAACCACACATTTGTGTGCAGCCCACACCAATGGAGAGGGGGAGTCTTCTGTTGTGTTTTCTCTGAAGTAGTCAGATAAGACCTTTGAGATGCTCGTAATGTTGGACTTGTCTAACAGGATGGAATCATCCAATCTCCAGATGGGTGATCTAACCCGGTGGGAGGGGATTGAAAGAGTGATGGTTATTGGGTGGTGGTCGGATAATAGCATGGGGTCTATGGTTGCATCTACCAGAGCTGTAAGGTCGGTCTGTGATACAAAAAAATGGTCAATCCTAGAGTATTTCTTGTGTAAGGGGGAATAATATGTGAAGTCTTTTACATTAGGGTATAGGGTACGCCAAGCGTCGTGGAGGGACAATGTGGTTAGACAAGATTTAATTGACCTTAAGGCATTAAATTTAATGCATGAGGATCCATTGGACGTGTCTAGAAATGGCTGCAATGGGACATTGAAGTCTCCGCCTACGATAAGTGTACCTTTTTGAAAGGCCGTTAATTGGTATGTTACAGAACGAAAAAAGGCTACTTGTTTCGTGTTTGGCGCATATATGTTAGCGATTGTGTAAGTTAAGTTGTGTAGAGAACCGCGGATAAAAATAAATCTGCCATTTGGGTCTCTTAGGGTTTCCTCAACCTGAAAGGGACAACGCCGCGAGACCAGGATCGACACCCCCCTGGATTTCGCTGTATTGTTAGGGGCGTGGTAAACCAAGGGGAAATTTTTGTCGGTAAGTTTTGGAATTCCGTCCGATCGGAAGTGTGTTTCTTGTAGAAGTGCGATGTGAATTTTTTCTTTCCATAATGTATACAGTAGGCGTGATCGCTTTTCGGGGGTATTCAGGCCGCGGGCGTTTAGTGAGTATAATTTGATCCGATCTAAGGGCCCTCCCGTCCCATCCGTGGGTAGAGGGTGCAAGGTTGTAGTCATTTTGTATTTTAGCGGGTCCCCGATGGGGGGGGGGGGGATAAAAACACTAGGAGGGGTCTGAGCAGGATGGGGGGAGCCCCGAAGGTACCAAAGGGAGCTGTAGTGCTACGCAAAGGTCTAATGAGGGGTCTCCACCCCCTTATATTTACAGTAACCGATTTAAGTGGTGAAATGTACTTCACCCACTTCCTATATATACAAATTAATCGGGTTAGTACGGTGAGCACCCCGCTCCCACCCTCCCAAGGGAGCCTAGAAGCACAGGTGCACCACCGTTTTGGGGTTGACCAATACCAAGACAATGGAATGAAACACTACTGAAATACTAAAATACTTAAATACTTAAATGTGGTTTCGAGAACTGATCTGCGATTAGAGATAACAAGAAATCAAACATATCCGTGCCACCCCAGAATAGAGTCATGCTGAGAGAAGGCAGATATTACGAGTATAAATTTGGAGAGCACTATGTGCAACAAAATTGAGTGATACTTTACCAACAAGCCGGGGTTCGGCATGTCGTTTTGAGGGGTCTCTCAGAATGAGTCCATCTTTTCGAGGGGCATGAGTAGTGTGCAACCTTACTTAACACCTAAAAGAGTATACATATCCAGCCATCTTTATAACTATTCAGAACTGACATACCCTCCCTTTTCCTCCTAGGTTAACAACTCAGGGCACTCCTCCCCCCCCGTAAGGGAGGACGACTGCCCCGAATCAAGTCAAATACATCCACCAAATACTTTTTGTCTATACTATGAACCGTGTGTAACCTTATTCAAAACTTATCTTTATGGAACGTCCAATCTCTGAGGCAGTCTTTGTGGCACAACCATTTCGATAAAGGACTGTTTTACTCCCATCGAAAGCTTGTTCCCTCGATTGGGGTGTCTTCTGAAAAGTATCACATAGTCCTTTCTTGACTAGTTTCTTCAATCGACGAAGGTCTCAAAGTTGGGTGTTCTGGCATCAGAAAGTATTAGAGAGAAATGTTACTTCATTTAATCTCAGTTGTCGATCCTGGCCCTACGGGCATCCGGGGGGGTCGCTTGGTCCTGATCCCTTCTTGCACCACGTGAGCCTTGGGGAAGTCTTGAGGTGGACGGGGATCTTCTCCTTCGAAAATTTGTCGTTTGGGTCTCCATAGGTGTTTCAGGCGGTTTGCCCCATCTGCCTACCGAGCGGCGGTATGGTGCGTACCAATCTGGTACAGAAATTGGTGGTAGTCCGAGCGTTTCACAGAATTTAGGCAGGTCTTCCGGCACTCTTAAAGCGGCGTTGCGGCCTTGGTGAGATGCAGCTAGGCAGAAAGGGAATTTCCACTTATATCTAATTCCTCTCGATATTAAGGCTTCCAGGAGTGGCTTGAGGTCACGTCTGTGTTGAAGAGTTATTCCTGAGAGGTCTTGATATAATTGAACTGTGGTCTCTCCGCAGTAAAGCCTTTGACCCCTTGCTCGGCGCAGTATTTCTTCTTTTAGCTTAAAATCCATTAGGCAACAGATTATATCTCTAGGGGGATCCGTATCTTTTCCCCGAGGACGAAGAGCGCGGTGGATCCGTTCGAAATTAATGGCTGTCTGCCTAGGTTTCTCTAGTATGGAGTTAAACAGGGCCGTAATTTCATTTTGGATTTGTTCTCCTTCAACAGATTCGGGTAGCCCTCTTACGCGCAAATTTCGGCGACGGCCCCTATTGTCGAGATCTTCCAGTTGACGGTTCACTTCCCTTAACTGGAGGGTGTGGTCGTCGATTTTTCTTGTTGATTTCTGGAGAACTGTATCATGTTCATCCAGTGTCTGTTCAGTGCGAGTGACCCTATCAGAGAGTGAGCGCAGGTCAATGCGGAGCTCAGCGATGGCCGCCGATAGGGTGTCTTTGATATCTGTTGCCACCGCTTTCAGGTCTGTAATACTGAGGTGTGCACCTGTAGTGGGCTGCAAGTCACCCTGGCCTCTAACCGGTGGCGATGGAGGCGCCGCGTCTGGAGCACTAAGCACTATGTCCGCTTGGTCCTGTGCGGTGTTTTGTAATGGGTCTTGAGGGGAGCCCCGGCGTGTCTGTGACAAGTTACCTCGGGGCGTGCGGAACACTTCTGAAGTATTTTGGTTTTGTGGCCCGGTGTGTCCTCTTGGGGAGCGGGACCGAGAGCCTGAGGAGCCACGGGAGGCGGTCCCCATGTTATCCAGTCTGTCAGGCAAATCTATTTCTTATGACAGGAGAATCTTAACCTTGGGGCAGTTAGAAACGGTTTAATTGTGGGTATCCTGGCGATGGACTGCAAGAATGATGGGTGTTAGCAGGCGGGGGGGGCGGTATGATGAGTATTGGGTTCCCAGTGGGTGAGACAATATGACCACCAACCTGAGGGCTTATAGGGGTCCTTAGCCTATTCTCCGAGTGCTGGTAAAGTCACTAGGGCCCCTTACTTGCCAGGTAACCGTTATATTGAATGAGGGAGCGGTGGGAAGTCTGGGGGAGCAAATACTGTGTGGGAGAATTCACCCCTGAGAGAGCCACTATGGCTGCTGACTCTGGCTGCTGGCCGGGTTTGCGGCCTTTCAGGTGTCTGTTACCTGAGGAGAACGTCTGTGGCGGGGTCCCCGGGTCCCTCTGTTGTTGTTCCGGGCTTTGGTGAGGCGTGAGGGAGCTAGGGGGAGACCGTGGAGCCGTCCAGGGCCGCTTACTTGGGGTGCAGTCAAATTTTTTAAAAGGGTGGGAGAGCAGCCAAAAGATCAGTATGCTCTCTCTAGGTGGACCAATATGGCCGCCGACTTGAGGGACTAGATGGAGACACAGCCCCTCCCGCTTTACATACCGGGTTTTGTTAGAAGTGGTGGTGTCCTCCTACCTTCCGGTTGCCATTACAGGGGGTTTTATAACGTTGGGGCGTCTGAGGGAGCAGCTATGGGATCAGGAGGTCGCTTCCCGGAGGACCAATATGGCCGCCGACACAAGCTGCTGACTGGATTTGCGGCCCTTCTGGCAGGTAATATCGGGCGTATGACTCTTTGGGGGTGTCTCCGGGTCCCTCAGTCACTGGTCCAGGTGGTTGTGGAGCGATGCGGAGCAAGGGGGAGCAGTTAAGAGCGCTGGGAGCCGTTGCCGAGAGGATTAAAATGGCCGCCGCTCCACGACTAGGCCGAAGCCGCGGCCTTTCCTAAGGCACGTCCCCCGGTCTGGAGCTTCCGTCCTCGGCGATTTCCGGCGGTGATTTTTTTTTTTTCCAGCGCTGCCCAGGCTGTATGTAGGGAGGTTGTGCCTAGCTGGTGAGGTATTTTTCTGAACAGTTTGAGGCTATTTTCTGCCGCAAAAGCCTTTGTGCTTCCCTGAGGTGACAGGAGTGCTGGAATCACACGTCCATCATCCTTGCCGGCTTGGCCACGCCCCCGGGGTATCTAGTCATTTGCATATTCTACGCCGAACTCAACGGAAGCGCCACCTAGCGGCCAGCGTAAATATGCACCCTGAGATACGACGGCGTAGGAGACTTACGCCGCTCGTATCTTAGCCTAATTTAAGCGTATCTGGTTTCCAGAATACGCTTAAATTTGCGACGGCGTAGATTTAGAGTTATCTACTGATACGCCGGCGTAAACCTATCTGAATCCACCTATAAGACTGGGATGCCATTTAAGTTCATGTGCGTCTAAAGGCAGGCGTCCCAATACTTTTGGTAATATATAGGTAGATTCAGGTAGAGTTAGGCCGACTTATCAGTAGATAAGTCGACCTAACTCAGAATCTACGCCGACTTATCTTTAAGCGTATGCTCAAACAGAGATACACTTAAACATATCTAAGATAGGACGGCGCAATCTTAGATTGCAATATTTTGGATTGCCGCTAGGTGGCGCTTCCATTGCGGTCGGCGTAGAATATGTAAATGAGTTGATACGCTGATTCACGAACGTACGCCCGGCTGCCACAGTCGATTTACGCCGTTTCCGTAAGGCCTTACTAAAGTTATTCCATCTATTAGGTGGAATAACAATGTTAAAGTATGGCCGCCGTGAGATTCGAATTTTTTACGTTGTTTGTGCAAGTCGTCCGCGAATCGGGATTTACGTCGTTTAGGTCCGCGTCAAAATCAACTTAGCCGCAATGCGCACTGGGAAATGTAGTCGCCCGGCGCATGCGTAGTGAGAAAAAAACATCAAAAAACGTGAGGTCAAGCCTCATTACCATTAAACACGCCCCCCTCCAAGACATTTGAATTTGGCGCCCTTACGCCCGCCCGTTTTAGGCTACGCCGCCGTATATTAGCAGGCAAGTACATTGAGAATCATGTACTTGCCTAGCTAACTTACAGCGGCGTAGCCTAAACAGGTTAAGCTACGCCGCCGCAAGTTTGCACCCAGGTACCTGAATCTACCTAATAATGTATAACATAGTGGGGTTTTCACAAATTTGACTACAAAAGTGGAAAAAACACTCAAGCTTATTTATATGCTTTTATCATTGGAGTGTGGCTGGTTCCTTTGCCTGTGATAGGTGGGGAGCACAGATCAGCTCCATCCAGTCAGCACCTGTACTTCCATAAATAGGTCACCTGCACTTGGCATGTCTCTGGAGAATCCTGTACTGACAATGCTTTGATGGTTACGATCACTCAGCGGAGGGGGGGGAGGGGCTTTATTGCTCAGATAGAGCCGACAATGTAGCAGGTCCTTATACAGAAATCATCCTTTTATGAGGCCAAAATCTAGCACAGCTGAGTTTCTTCGGATTCCATAGCAGCTGTAATGTGTATGTGTGAGAAATAAGCCGACACGTCTCTGTGTGATGTTCCTCCTGCACCGTGTCTGAATACCTGCAGATAATTGGAGCGAGCTCCTAGTGCAGCAAAGCCCACCGGTGAGCCCCGTCGGTGAAGATCTCTTAGATAGTACGAGCAATAAACATGTAGAAAGGGATAAGCTCACTGCCCTGGTGCAATCTGTTTTTTTATATTTGGCCACATAGCTGTATAAATTCTATGAATACAATGCTTTACATGACACATCACTCAGCTGAGACGGTCCTAGGCTCACACCCTTTATTACATCGGAATGCTTCGGGTGTACAGCGTCGTTGGTATAACCGTACTCCGCGTATCTCTCCCCAGACATGCCGCTTCCCGTTCACTCCTCGGCTTAGCCATCGCACTAATAAGGCACGTGTGACCAGATGCTACTCATCCAAATAAATCTTTTTATTGTATTCATGAATCAGAAGAACATAAAACCAGAGAAAAAACATAAGACTTGTACAGGTGAAGAGACGGGAAAATCGCAAGGAAATGTCAGACCTTGGAGAAGAATTTAGTGATGTCAGAGCCGTATTTCGAGGCCATGGAATGTTTCTTTATCTGGCTCCTTTCCTTCGCCTGCCGAGCTGTTCTCTGGATAAAGGAAAATACAGGTTGAAGCATAAAAGTAAGATCTCTCATTAAAACATTTCCTGCAAATTATATCTCATTTCAGCTTAAACTGGACCTGAACTAGAAAAGCGAAGATTCGCCATCTAGAGAAAACATCTAGAAATGTTAAAATAATCTTTTGTCTGAAATTCCACCTGAAAATAGCAGTGCTATTCCCGTTAAGTGGGTGTGCCTGGGCCAGTGATGGCGAACCTTGGCACCCCAGATGTTTTGGTATGACATTTCCCATGATGCTCCACTACACTGCAGAGTGCATGAGCATCATGGGAAATGTAGTTCCAAAACATCTGGGGGTGCCAAGGTTCTCCATCACTGGCCTAGGCACTCCTGTAGCTACAGCCTCATGGGAATCCCGGTGCCTCCACAAGCCCCATTCAATAACCCCTGTGCAATATAATAAAGGATAGACAGTGCACCAAACAAAAAAAAAAAAATAGAGGAACACTACTCACCTTACTACCTTTGGTGGTAATTTTCCAGGAGTCGCAGTCATCTGCCATGGCACTGCAGACTACCACCTTCCAGAGCCGAGGTGCTGCAGGCCTTTCAGGAGGACACTGACAAGCCATCAGTTTAGCCAGTCATATGTACCCGCCAAGGGGAAAAAAAAAACACATGCTACCCCCTAGGAAAGTGGGCCATTGCAGCCAAACCCTCACAAAGCAAGGAGTCCGGGTGGATTGGCTGCAACTGTGGGGGGTGCTACCAGGATCTAAATGATCCAACATTTCCCCCAGCTACCGACTTGTAATAAGAAAAAACAAAGGATCTTAGGATTTCTGAAAAGAAAGTTCAAAATCCTTTCTCCAAGACGTTAGGCTAATAACTAAGTTGTCTACATCTGTGGCGAGGCTTTTGGCCACCAGGAACAGGGGGCTGGTCCTCTGGGCTGTTATTGCCTTTTTAGTGTATGTAGCATCCTACTCCTGTAGATGGCCATAAAACCAGTTGGTGATTATCTAAATGAGAACTGTGTCCTCCAATGAACAAAAGAGAAATTGACCTTTTTTTTCTGGAACGCTTTATGAAAAACAAAAGTAGTTCTCTACCTGGCGAGTGTGCCAAGGCACTCCTGTACCTACAGCCTCATAGTTGTATATCTTTATGTATGATCAGGGGACAGCTTTGACATGAGGAAACCAAGCCAAAGATGCCCACCTCCACACAGAAACACAGTGCAGAATATCACACGCTAAGTCAGTAATGGGGTAAGGTCAACTTCAAGGGGCACAAAGGCAACACTGTCTAGTCCTTTGCCTTTTTGGGCACAGCTTCAGGGTTCTTGTATGTCTTGACAAAAAGAAAAATAATGTATATTTAGTACATCTCTGCAATACATGCACATCTCACCAGGTTTTGGCTCTTTGAAGATGATGCAAATACAGAATACCCGTTGATCTCCCAAAATCCAGAGAGCTCCTAACTCTGTTTCACTTGACAACACCACTGTGTGCAGTGCCACTACTGCACTGAAATGCCAAGCAGTATTGACAACCTCTACTGAGTTTTCTCATGTTGGACTACAGAACACACCCCTTTCTTAGATATACAAATAAATTGCAATGTCGATTTTGGCCAAGATATTTCTCATGAACCTTCAGCTCTTCCGGTGGAATGGACATACAATCCTAGAGACACGCTCCAAGGTCTTGTGGAAAAGCCTTACCAGGAGAGTGGAGGTTATCACTGCAAGGAGGGACAACTCCATATTAATAGGCATGGTCTTCAGAAGGAGAAGTCCAACAAGCCCACGTAAGTGTGACGTTCAGGGGTCCACAAACGTTTTGTCATGTAGCGCAACGTCCTTCTTGTAGTGAAGCCAGGACTGGGATCCACACACCAAGCTTTTACCTTTCAAAGCAAAGCAGTAACTGCAGCTCCCTTATCTCCTTACAGGTTCACTACCTTTCAGTGACTTTACAAGCCTGCGTGTACAAAAAAAAAAAACTGCTACGCTGATGTCATCAATCTGCTGCAGGCAGGAGGAAGCATTTTGTAGCAGGCCAGGTTTGTGAGCATAGCTAAGAAATGCACAGGCACAAGGATCTACATGACCATCACCTCTGAGCCGGCTTATGGTGACCCTGGATGATGCGTAAACAAAGATGGCACTGTCCTCTCTGAAGAGTAACGCAGGTGAAGGTATTGTCATGGGGAGTACTGTCCTCTCTAAGAGAGGTAATAAACAAACACCTGGAAATGTTACACTTTCACATTACTTAGCATGCATTGGCTTAAAGGAGAAGTACAGCCAAAGCTTGAAAAAAAATTGTATCTTGCGCCTATTGCATAAATTCTAAAATTAGATTAAATAAAGCTGCACCCCAAACTAGTGAAAATAACAATAGTGCAATATGTAAATGTGGGGGCGCTAAAAAGTTGCATAAAAAAATTGTGGAATTGGTTACAACACCCTATATTGGAGTGAGGAACAGGCAACCGCCTATCCACATGAGTGAGTGAAATAAAATATTATGTGGAGGTGCACTATACCCAGATATGATAATCTACATCAGTCATGAGTAATTAGGCATCTCAAATAATATAAATATAAATTATATATAACATAAAGTTCATGTGCTGGTGATGCAACAAAACCATTGAACGAATTGTGCAGAGTCCATAAATCAATCATGTGAATTGATGGTGATAAAGTTCCTTGATAAAACTTCAAAAACAGTCCACAAATGAAAATCCAGTGACATTTCAAGATTGTCACTGGATTTTCGAACAGACCACCCTCCCTGGCTGGAGCACCAGCCGCCACTGCCTATGAGGATGCAGCATTGGTCCCCCACCAGCGCTAGGTTCTAACACTGAGAAGCGAGTGATCAAACACTGCTAATTGCTTGGTTCTCAAATCTCCCTGAGCAGAGAGCTGGTTTGGTGACAATGCAGAGCTAAGAGATCGCTGCGGGCGGCGATGCAGAGCAGAGAGATGGCCATCATCCGGATCTCCCCGTACATCCTCCCCATCTCCAGTACCAGCCAGTACGATCGCTTCTCCTCTCGGCCAATCTCTCTCCTCCTGCTTCCTGATTGGCTTGGAGGAAAATCAGGAAGACAACAGCGAATATTATTATATAATATTATATATAACATATATATAATATATATAATAATAATATTACAGGTGGTTGGCTCGGGGCGCATTACACTTTTTGTTGAATCACGTGCTTAAAAAGAAAAAAAAAGATCCACCGGAATCCAATGCGTCCAGAGCCCTGCATGTAGATTAGGGGCCAGGCACATGGATTATGGGGGGGCGGCACCCCTGCACCCCATATGGAGCGGCCGCCACTGCACCTAGGTAAGTTGGATTCTAAAAAAGCAAAAAAATATATTCCTCTTTTAATATGAAAACATACATCTGATGCTAGATCAGCTTTAATTGTGACCCTCTCCTTCAGCATCCTCATTATAGTCCAAAAACAAAAAACTAAAAAAAAAAAAGAATGTAAAAAGTGAAAGGACACTCGGGGTGCCTCAATGGACTCTGGGTAAGGCAGTACATTCCCAGAATGACTCGCACTGTAAATAAGGCTTAGCTGAAAGCTTTTGGCATCAACAAGCACGGAGTGTCACATCATCTGAAGCTTCTCCGAGCTTGTCGGGTTGTCAGGAGGCAGTTATACCGCTGGACAAGTCCGCCGCTTCTCACTCAAATTGCCTCATTAGTGATGGGAAATTTGCAGAAATTAGAAAATGCAGATAACGAGGCACTTCCATTTTATCTGGTACGCTCTTTAGAAAGGCGAGCCATAAAAATTGCCCCAATTAAGGAAGAGCAGAGACTCCACTCCTGCGCTGGATCCAGGCGAGAAAGTCACCTTCCACTACCCAGCAATCAATCGAAGGCATTGAAGGAATGATATGGACAGTTGTAAAATAATTGAAAGGAGGGCAGCGCTGTTGATGCCCTGATCTAAGCCTTTCCCATTTTCTCTGGGCAATAATTACTGCTAATTACTGTGCGGATAGGAATAGAGAGTAATTTGCTCTCTCTACACTTTTTACCTGATGAACAATGAAGAATCGCCCCGGTTTATGTAATAACATTAGTGTTATTTTAGCCGGGCAAAATAATGTCAATCAAGGTCTGTGACATGCCATGCCGGAGCTCGTCTCCGAAAACTTCTTTCAGAGTCGAGATCTAGAGGAATATGTCTACAAACTGTCCAAAGTGTAGAATAGTCTTCACTCCGCAGAGAGCTCACTGAACAGACAAATAAAAACAAGCTTCCATCAACAAATATTTAGGACCCGGTTCACACTGGGGCGACTCGTCAGGCGACGCAGCCGCCTGACAAGTCGCGTCCCATTCTAGTGAATAGAACCGTTCTAATAGGAGCGACGCAAGTCGCTCCGACTTAGAAAAAGGTTCTTGTACGACTTCGGGGGGGACTCGGGGCGATTTGCATTGACTTCTATACAGAAGTAGTTTTGCAAGTCGTCTTCAGGTCGCCTGGCCGAGTCGCCCCCGAAGTCGCGCCGCCCCTGTGTGAACCGGCTCTAAGGGTTTTCTCAATTTTGAAACAATTGGGGGCAAAGGTCTGACTCCACATGGCATCTATTGCTCTCCACCTTGAAGGAAACTTCTGCTGAGATATGAAGGAGGTGTTCATTGTTGACCTCTTTCTGAAAATCTTGATCTAACTCACTTGGAACAAGCATATGGACAGTGGCGGCCCGTCCATACGGGACGCAGGGGCGCCACCCCCTAATCCATGCATCCGGCCCCTAATTTACATGCAGGGTGCCGGACACATGGATTCCAATGTTTTTTTTTTTTTTTTTTTTAAGCACGTGATTAGAACCTGAGGCTCTAATTGACTTAAAAAAAAGGGAGGGGTTTGGGGCCCTAAGCCCACCCAGTTGTGTGACAATAGTGAATTAATATTCACTATTGTCTTCCTGATTCTCCTCCCAGACAATAGATCTTTAAAAGGCTAAACCCACCTTTTCAGGGCATGTGACGCGTTACTACCCATAATTTGGGTGTAATGACCTGCCCCCCACACCTGTGAACCCCCCCTTTCCCCTGTGACAACTGGCGGGGGATCTTCCAGCACCCGCTGTCACATTTTGAAAACACCGCTCCACCCACATGGATTGGTCATTTATTCACCGCGATCTGTGAAGAAGAGAACCACAAGTAGTAGTCATCCACTGCGGCCAATGGCTTGTAATATTTAATGGACTGCGGGGGCGCTAATGAGTACTCTAGTAGTTCATTCATTTGTCTTTTTTTGTTTGTGCACGTTTTGTTCACTGTGTGACTATTAGGGTGCCGGTCCTCGGGCCAGCCCTGAACGTCTTGGAAGTGGGAGGACATGGCCTTCTGGCTTAGTTCACCTGCTCTCATGGGGTCTCCCTTCGGGGGAGCCCCACCTAGTACTGGGAGGGTTCTGTTTCGGCAGACCCTCCGAGGAAGTTGGGTCCGTGTCGGCTTCGGTTGCTCGGACCACAGTACCTTAGTCCCCGTCTGGAGCCTAACGCCCCGGGGGATCAGGGTTTTTGAGTCCCTTCTTCACAGGAGGACCACTTGACATGGCACCCGTCTGCACGTTTTTGTGAACACTCTTTATGTGTGTGCACATTTTTTCTGCACCGGGTGGAGTTTTTTGGTTTTTTTTGTGTTCACACGTCATAGGCTTTAAAAAAAAAGGAGTAGTTCATTCACAAGCCCTGCAGCTTGTAAACAGTCAGCCTGTATCAGAGGTATGGGCTGAAAGCTGCAGGGCTTGTCTGCAGGATCCTGACATTGAACCCCGATCCACAGATGACTGGTGCAATGCTTGCCACTTTCCCAAGGGAAAAAATTATAAATGCACATTTTTTTTCCTGCAAAAATACAAGCATTTATTTATTTTTTACTTGAAAGGTAAACTTATCCATTAAAGGATAACTTCACTTTTTAGAAAAATAATAAATAAATGCACTTCTTTTTGCAGGTAAAATATTTCTTTTTTTTTCAGCATGTAAAGCAGGGGTCTCCAACAGTTCTAAACAGGGGCCAGTTTGCTGTCCCTTGGACTTTAAAAAGGCCGACTGTAACCATTGGGAGTAGAGAAGGTCCAGATGTCAGCGGGAATAAACATCTTTGGTGTCAGTGGGAGGCATTGTGCCTCACCATTTGAGTCATTGGGTGAAATTGTGCCCCATCGTTTTTGCCACTGGGACCAATTGTTTGTGTCATTGGGAGTTGTGGTGCCCTATCATTGCGGCCATTGGGGGGGAATTGTGCCCCATCATTGCGGCCATTGGGTCCAATTATTGGTATCATTGGGAGGCATTGTGCCCCATCTTTGGTGTCATTGGGAGGAATCGTGCCCCATCATTGCTGTCATTGGGAGGAATCGTGCCCCATCATTGCTGTCATTGGGAGGAATCGTGCCCCATCATTGCTGTCATTGGGAGGAATCGTGCCCCATCATTGCTGTCATTGGGAGGAATCGTGCCCCATCATTGCTGTCATTGGGAGGAATCGTGCCCCATCATTGCTGTCATTGGGAGGAATCGTGCCCCATCATTGCTGTCATTGGGAGGAATCGTGCCCCATCATTGCTGTCATTGGGAGGAATCGTGCCCCATCATTGCTGTCATTGGGAGGAATCGTGCCCCATCATTGCTGTCATTGGGAGGAATCGTGCCCCATCATTGCTGTCATTGGGAGGAATCGTGCCCCATCATTGCTGTCATTGGGAGGAATCGTGCCCCATCATTGCTGTCATTGGGAGGAATCGTGCCCCATCATTGCTGTCTTTGGGAGGAATCGTGCCCCATCATTGCTGTCTTTGGGAGGAATTGTGCCCCATCATTGCTGTCTTTGGGAGGAATTGTGCCCCATCGTTGCTGTCGTTGGGAGGAATTGTGCCCCATCATTGCTGCCATTGGGAGGAATTGTGCCCCATGGTTGGTGAATTGTGCCCCTTTACTTGTGTCAGTGGGGGGCATTATGCCCCATTGTTGATGGTATCAGTGGGTAAAATAGTGCCCCAGGGGCTGGATATAAACAAGCAAAGAGCAATATCTGACCCCTGGGCTGCAGTTTGAAGACAATTGGTGTAAAGCATTGCACCAGTGAATCACTGGTGCCATGCGGGTCTCCTGCAGATCTGTCAGAGTATCTATGTGCTTTTTGGGGCTTGTAGTTCATTCACACAGCTGTGTAAATGAATGACGGGGCATTGTGGGCGGAGCCCTGCATGGCCACACGGATTTAAAAAAGTGACAGCTAGTACAGGAAACTTCTCCCCATACTGCTGTCATAGGGAGGAGGGGGGATCAGGCAGTGGCTGCAGCATTGGAAACATGTTACATGTTCCACCCTAAAAACTGGTGTAACATGTTCCCAAAGGTGAACTTATGCTTTAATATAGGTTATAATATATATATATATATATATATATATATATATATATATATATATATACTATAGTAAAGTTTCACTTTAAAAGGCCCTGACTTGTAAAACTCCAGCACCCCTAGGTACCATCTGCCATACTGA